>NC_058131.1:287685573-287711728 GCF_016433145.1 Gracilinanus agilis
GAAAGAAAGAAAGAAAGAAAGAAAGAAAGAAAGAAAGAAAGAAAGAAAGAAAGAAAGAAAGGAAGGAAGGAAAGAGGAAGGAAGGAAGGAAGGAAGGAAGGAAGGAAGGAAGGAAGGAAGGAAGGAAGGAAAGAAAAGAAAAGAATTCCATAGGATGCATCAGACTGCCAAAAGGGTCCATGACTCACACACACACATACACATACACACACACACAGAGTGCCCATGAACAAGATGATGCCACCATCATGTTAGACCGAACACAGAATATTAGAACAAGAAAGGATCTTGCAACATAGAACAGAGAATACTATAATGGAAAAGATCTCATAGATTATTAAGGTCTAATCATATATTTCACAGATGAGGAAACTAAGGTCCCAAATGGAAATGACTTGCCTAAGATCATGCTGCTAGTCAATAGCAAAGCAGAAACTCAAGCTCAGGTCTTCTGACTCCAAATCTGGGGGCTAATGACCAAGTCCAATAAATAGCCCACCTACACCAATTCTTGACCATCCACTGGAACCATCCGGCAAGAAATAACCTATTCCTCCTGAAAAGAGGCAAGCTGGGATCTTGCAGGGGCAGCATCTGAGACCAATTCTCAAAGCTGTTTAAAGCCCAAGCAAAAGTGAGTTCCTTAATTATTCATCATCTTCAGACAAGCCAAACCAGTTCCTACTTTTCTCTGGACAGTACCCATGAGGGGGCTGGGATAATTAGCCCAGTTCTGCTGACTGAGGCGCTGCGTCTCTCAGCCCACAGACCATTCCCAGCTCCTCTGTTCCCCAGCTCCTCCCACACTCACCCATGTCAGAATATAGGGTAATGCCTCCCAGGCACAAGGCTTCAAACAAATGCCAATCGCCCAAATCTCACAGCCTGACTTCCTCTCAGCCTCCCCTGATGTTTTTTAGACCCTGGGCCCAGAGCCAGCCCTAGAGGACAGTGAATAGAAGTCCCCATGCTGCTGCTGATGGCTGGCCCGTGAGTCAGGGAGACAGCAGGAGGGAGAGCCCAACTCAATAACAGTAACTCCCGTGTCTGTGGGGCTTTTAACATTTACAGTGTTCTTGAATCACAACCTAGCCTTGGTACGGTGGAGAAAGAGCGTTAGATTTGGTTTGGAAGAGTGGGGGAAGGGAGACAAGGATTTATTAAACTTCCAAGCTGCTGAGAGTTTAAGAATAAAAATAAGAATAGCGAACATTTATATTGTGTCTACTATGCGCCAGGTGGAGGCTCAGGGGTTGCTTTGTGGTTCAGAGCACTGGGTCTGGAGTCAGGAAAATCTGAATTCAAATCCAGCCTCAGACACTTCCTAGCTCTGTGACCTTGGACAAGTCACTTACCTCTGTATGCCTAGGAAGCAGTTAGGTAGCTCAGTAGATAGGGTGCTGGGCCCGGTGTCAGGGAGACCTGAGTTCAAAATTGGCCTCAGCTACTTCCTAATTATGTGACCCTAGGCAAGTCCCTTAACCTTTGATTGCCTGAAAAAGAGATCCATTGGGTCCCCGGAGAAGAAAATGGCAAGCCACAATGATATCCTTGCCAAGAAAACTCCATTGATAGGAAACATCTAGGTGGCTCAATGGATTGAGAGAGCCAGGTCTGAAGATGGGAGGTCCTGGGTTCAAATTTGGCCTCAGATACTTCTTATTCTTGTGATCCTGGGTAAGTCACTTAACCCCTCATTTCCTAGCCCTTACCACTCTTCTGCCTTGGAACCAAGACTTAGTATCAACTCTAAGATGGAAGCTAAGGGTTTGTTTTTGTTTTAGTTGTTAATAAAATAAAGTTGATATTCACAGACCCAAACTGGACTTCCCCCATCCCCAATGCTGAGCAGGCCTCCCATGCCCCCTTGGGCTACTCTACACGGACCCCACTTTCCTTTGTCCTTCCAGGATATTCATTGAACTAGATTTCACCAGGATAACGTAATGGAGCAGCAGGGAGATGAGTGAGGTCTCACTGGGTTATTTGACCTTCCCTCCCACCATCCCCATCTTCCTCCAATGGACAGGTCTGAGGCCTTGTCCTAGTTTGCCTTTAGTTAGGACCCAGGTTAGACGAAGAATAGACATCATCAAATACAAAGGCTTCTAGAATGGTAGACTCTCCAGACTGGAAGGAGACAGAGAGCAGAGAATGTGGGAGCCAGGAGGGACCTCAGGACACAGAGCATCCATCGGTGCTGGAAGAACTGCAGGAACCTGAAAGTCCGCCCTCCTGACCCCCTTGGGGTATAGAAAAATGAGGAACTTGCCCAAAGTCACATAGCCCTCAGCGGCAGAAGTGGGACAAGAACCCAAGGGTTCCTGATTCCCAGGCCAAGAGCCCTTCTCACCACAATGCTTCTCTACTTGTTAGATGATGCATAAATGAATAAACAAGTACTAAAGACCTAAATGGGCAGGTAGGTGGTATAGTGGATAGAATACTGAGCCTGAAGTCAAGAAGACCTGAATTCAAATCCAGAAAGATACTTATTTAGCTGTGTGACCCTGGGCATGTCACCTAACTCTGCCTCAGTTTCCTCACCTGTCAAATGAGCTGGAGAAGGAAATGGCAAACGATTGCAATATCTCTGCCAAGAAAACTTCAAATGGGGTCATAACGAATGAGACGTGACTGAAAATGACTGGTATCATCAAAGACCAAGATTCGGGGAAGGGACTCACCCAAGGTCACATAGCCTCTGATTGGGAAAGCTAAGATGAGAGCTTTCAGACCTTGCGTATCTCCTTCCTTTCTACCCCTTCCTCCCAGGCATGCTGCTCGTAGAATCCAGATAATCATAAGAAGTGAGATAGAGGTCTCAGTCCTGGCCCTGCATCTGGGAACCATGGTTACACTGCCTCGTGATTGGCAGGTGGTCCAGCACAGATTAAAGTTACCTCCTTATTCCTAGAGGTCACCCTGGAAGTCAGGCGGAGGGGCCAGGGTGAGGACAGGCTGGGAAAAGCCTCTATAGGCTCTGGGATAACAAGAGTCTGACCTCCCGTCCCCAAAGACTTCAACCAGGCGCCTCTCACCACCGAGAAATCCTTTTTAAAGCACCGAATTAAAAATAAATTTGCAAGCACATAACCAGATGTTACATGGGGAAAAGATAAATAACTCGGCCTGTCAAGGAACTGCCTCATCTCAGTCAACCCTCTCTCTTTCACAAGGTTTTAATTTTTAATTTCACAGTGGTAGCTATAGCAACCTGCAGAAATAATATATTCCATAGCAAAACAACTTTCTTGGCTGGGGTTTGGTGTTTCATCGTTCCTGCCATAGCGCCTCTCTCCCAACTTGACTCAGGTCAACCTCTGCCTTCCCCAGCCCTAGCAGCCTTTCGGAGCTCCTCCCTTGAGACGCGGGACTCCCAGATGGTTCCTGAGCTGCTGACACCAAGGAACGGCTTTGGTAAAACTGTGAATTGATTTCTCTGCTCTCATTAAGTTGAAAGATGGCATGGTGTAAGGGATGGAGCATTAGAGACCTGACTTCAAACCAGGGATCTGCTAATGGCTACATGCCACTTCCCTTCCTTGGTCCTTCAGTAATCATTCATCAGGCTACTCTTTCATTCATTCTTTCATTCAGAAGGGATAAGGCAGGGGCAGCTAGGTGACTCAGCCCTAGGGATGGGAGGTCCTGGGTTCAAATCTGTACTCAGATACGTCCTACTTCTGTGACCTTGGGCAAGTCACTTAACCCCCCATTGCCTAGCCCTTACTGCTCTTCAACAAATCCTTTCTCACCTTCCATCTTGCATTGATTCCAAGGTGGAAGATAGGGAAGGATTGGGTTTGGTTTTTTTAATGTGTTGTAGGGAAGCAGGTAGATGGCTCAATGGATAAAGAACCAGGCTTAGAGACAAGAGGTCCTGGGTTCAAATCTGGTTTCATGTGCTTTCTAGCTGTGTGACCCTGGGCAAGTCACTTTACCCTTTGCCACTCTTCTGTCTTGGAAACAAAAACACAGTATTGGTTCTAAGATGGACGAAAGGTAAGGGTTTAAAAAAAGGGGGGATAAGGTAGCATAGGACCATAGAATGACCAGGAGAGTTGGAGTCAGAAGACCGAAGCTCTCCAGCCCCAGACTTCATCTTCCCTCTCAGGGCCCGTTTCTCAATATGTAAAATAAAAGGCTTAGACCCAAGAAAGAAGGAAGGGAAGGCAGGAAGGAGGAATGGAAGGAAGGAAGAAAACAATCATTTACAAAATACTTACTATGTTAAGTGCTGAGGATATAAATATAAGCAAAAATGAAGACCATCCCTCAAGTAGCTTACATTCAATTCACAAAAAAAGAGATAGAAAAGTAGAAGGGTAGTGTGGGTAATGAAGGGATACAGTGCTTCTGAAATCAAGAAGTTAGGAACAGAGTCAGGAGGAGAACAAAGGCTGGTGTGGGCTCTTCCACAAAAGAGAGGCCCCCAAAGAGACTCACCAGTGGGAGAAAGGGGCAGACCTGGCAGAGGAATATTCCCAGTTAAGAAAATCGCAGGAGTGGCTGGATAGTCCAGGGTGAGGAGGGCCCACATGCTGATGAAAGTCCTAGGATGAAAGAGCAGGCATTTCAGAAGTTGGCAACAAGACCTCAAAGGTTCCTTCTAGCTTTAATTATCTGTTTTAAGATCTTTTCCTGCTTTAAAATCCCCTGTTCTAACATTTTGTGCAGAATGGTTTAATGGAAAGAACCCAAATTTGGAGCCTATACACTTTTTTTTAGACCCTTTCCTTCCATTTTAGAATCAATACTATGTATTGGCTCCAAGGCAGAAGAGGGGTAAGGGCTAGGCAATGGGGGTTAAGTGACTTGCCCAGGGTCACCCAGCTAGCAATTAGCTGAGACCAGAATTGAAAAGTCTATAAACTTGAATTCTAATGCTGGTTCTTCCACTTACTTACTATATGACTTTGGTCAAGTTACTTGCCAATTCCTTTTTAATTCTGATGCCTAACTCTCTTAATTATTCCCAATTTAACCTACTTATAGCTTGTTTATACATGATTTCCATGTTGTCTACCCCAATTACTTTTCATAGTATCTCCAGCACTTAGCAGGATCCTTGACACACAGTAGGTGCTTTGTAAGTGTTTGTTGATTGACTAGGGCTCCCTTTCCTCATCTGTAAAAAGAGTGAGATGGGCCAGATGATTCCTGTGTTCCAACACTAAATCTTTTGGTTTTATGAATTTATGTACAAAGGTTCTTCCAGCTCTAATGTTCTGTGATTATAACAAGTATTTATCGAGCACTTACCATTCCATAGGGGGAGATGCTGACAAGCTACTAAGCAACACAAAGAAGCATGCTCTCATCCCTTGGCCCTTGCTCTCTGAGAATCCGGATTCCATGGCACGGCGACGGCTGTGGAGAGACAAGCTAGATAGGTAATGGACACAACGAGACAAAAGAATAAGAAAACTCCCCATTTTCCTTTCTCGCTGAGGTGCAGGTTCAATGAAAATCTTCAAAAGCAGAGGCCAGAAAGTCCAACCTTTCCATTTCTTCAGACCAACTCAGTCCTTTCTCCAATCTGACAGGGTAATTACTCAGATTGCTTCTATGGCTGTCTAAGGGCAGCTAGACGGTATAGCAGATAGAGTTCTAGGCCTGAAGTCAAGAAGATTCTTCTTCCCAAGTTCAAATCTGGTCTCAGACACTTCCTAGCTATGTAACTCTGGACAAGTCACTTACCCCTGTTGGCCTCCGTTTCCCTATCTATAAAATGAGCTGGAGAAGAAAATGGCAAACCATTCCAGTATCTCTGCCAAGAAAACCCACCAAGGTTAGTTACCAAGAATGGAGCACTACTGAAATGAATGAACGACAACAACAGTTTGTTGTTGTTTGACTTTCTGTGCCAAATGCTAAGCAGGAAGAGAAGCTCATGGGCACATCCCTGAAGGCAGGGTCACATTGACGCTACTCTCTTCTATGATCAAGGACCTCATGGATGTGCATCTGGATTTAGAAATCCTGAAGAGTCTTTGTTACTTGTGTGTGGTTGTCCTTGGTGGATACCAGAAAAAGGAAGACGGAATACCCACCCTGGGACTGAATCCACAGAACTGAATTCTTCAGCCTTTTCACTAGCCAAAGCTTGATTTAGGGATCTGATAACAGTTTCTGTATAATTCTAAAACAAATAATCAGAAAGGGACAGCTGGGTGGCTCAGTAGATAGAGAGCCAGACCTGGAAGACAGGAGGTCCTGGGTTCAAATCTGGCCTCAGATACTTCCCAGGTGTAATGACCCTGGGCAAATCCCTTGACTCTCATTGCCCAGCTCTTACCATTCCTCTGCCTTGGAATGACATACTTAGTATTAAATCTAAGAAAGAAGGTAAACTTTTAAAAAATGTTTTGATAATCAGAAATAACTCTGACTATAAAATCTCTGTCACTACTATAATTTGTCCTGAGAGGGACATTTCTGGAACACGGACTGGAAGATTGGGCTGACTACTCTAAAATTCAATGTTCAAAGGTCCTTTCTAGATCAAATATTCTTTGTTTTAGATCCAAAGGCTACTTTTCTGGTTCTGAAGTTTTGAAGTCTTTCTAGCTGTGACATTTTATATTCTAATGATCCTTCTAACGATGAATGTTCCATGACTAAAAATCCCCTCCATTTCAAAATTCTGTGTTAAGAAAGGGTCAACATAGAAGGCAACAGGGGGCAGCTGGATGGCTCACTGGATTGATAGCCAGGCCTAGAGATGGGAGGTCCTAGGTTCGAATCTGGCCTTGGAGACTTCCTAGCTGTGTGACCCTGGGCAAGTCACTTAACCCCCATTGCCTAGCCCTGTAACAAATAAAATTAATATAGAAGGATATATGCAAAAAGATATTAGGGTTTAAAAAAATTTTAAAAAACACTTAGAAAAAACACATAGGAGGCAACAGGTACAGAGTCTAGTCAATGTCAAAGTCATGGGAGATGTAAGTCAGAGTTAATTGGGGAGCTTTGGTCAGATAGGACACATAGCCAGGTAATCAATCAACAAGAACATCTTAAGCCCATACCATATGCTAGGAATCAAATGACCTGGAAGATGAAGGGTACCCAGAACAAGTGAAACAGTTCTTACTCTCAAGGAGCTTACATTCTATCAGGAGAAACAACATGTAAACATATAGATGTCTTAAAATATATTGAGAATAAATACAAATAGCCAGGAAATCAGGAAAGGTGGCTAAGTGGATAGAGAGCCAGGCATGGAGGCAGGAGGTCTTGAGTTCGAATGTGACCTCAGACACATCCTAGCTTTGTGACCCTGGACAAGTCACTTAGCTCCAATGGCCTAACCCTTTCTGCTCCTCTGCCTTGGAACCAATATTTAGTATTTATTCTAAGATGGAAGGTAAGGGTTTAAAAAGAAAAGAAAAGAAAAGAAAAAAGCCGGAGGATTCTAAGAAGAAGGGTGAGGAGAGCAATGATTAAGGCATGAAGGGACAGCCTGTTCAAAGACTTAGAGGTGAAAGATGGAACATCATGTGTGAGGAAACCAGTTTGACCAGATCAGAGCTTATAAAGGAGAGTAGTGTGTAATAACCTGGAAAGGTAGGATGGAGTCAAGCTATAAAGAGCTTTGAATGTCTAATAGAGGGCTTTCTATTTGATTCTAGAGGCAATAGAGAGCCACTATAGTTTAATGAAAGGAAAAATGATATGGTTAAGTAGTTTAGTAATTTTATTTTTTTATTTTATTTATTTTAAACTATATTTTAGTGATATCACTTTGTCAGCTCTGGGAAGGATGGATTAGAGAGGAGAAAAAGTCAGGATGGGGAGCCTACGTAGGAGACAACAGCTAATATTTCAAGCAAGAAGTGAGGAGGACCCGAACAAGGAGGATGGCTGTGTGAGTGAAAAGAAGAGGATGGATGGAAAGGTTCTTGCCAATATGGCATCTTGAACAGGTAGTAGGCCACCCAACTTCCTCTACAACTACTCTGAAAAAAAACTCAAGTTTGCAACACACTAATTATCAAGAAACCCAATGAGTGTGTTTGGTATGGTTTTACATGTATAATTGGTCACATTTCATACCTTCTCAATGGGAGGGGACAGGAGAGAGGGAGAGAATTTAGAACTCAAATTTTCTTTTTAAATAAAATGAATAAATAAATAAATGAAATCCATAATAAAATAAAATAAATAAATAGTAAAGCTTTAAAAAGAAGAAATCCTGCAGGCAGCTGGGTGGCTCAGTAGATTGAGAGCCAGCCTTAGAGACAGGAGGTCCCGGATTCATTTGTGACCTCAAACACTTACTAGCTGGTGATTCTGGTCAAGACACTTAACCCTCATTGCCTAGCCTTTACAGCTCCTGTATCTTGGAACAAACACACAATATTGATCCTAAGACACAAGGTAAAGGTTGTTAGTTTGTTTTTTAAATAAAAGAAGAAATCTAATGGGAAAGTAGAGTCACTTTTTCTATACCACAACTGCACAAAATGCTAGCCATTAGCTCATAGATAATAGGAAAGGGTAATGCCCATGCCAGCAAACCAGAGACTGGACGTGACGTGCGTACCCTGCTAGGCTTTCTGGAGGCAAATAGGGCAGAAAATTCCCTTGAAAAAAAACTCCAAAATGGTAAGAAAACCCCTGGATGGGAATTTTGGAAGCTCCCAGTAGGGTAGCAGGTAGCAGCCAGTATAGTGTTGACCAGCATGTTTTCCTAGTGACTAGGAGATCCAGGAAATCTGTGATTCCTAACACTTTATCTTAAGATGCCGGAGAAGACCCTGAAAATTCCCCCTCTGAACCTCAAAGATTCAGGGAATGCCTAACCTACCATGAAGTAGATGTCAATTCAAGAATCCAGGGGACCAGGACCAGCTAGATAGCTCAGTGGAAAGAGAGCCAGACCAAGAGACTTCCTGGGTTCAAATCTGACCTTAGACATTTCCTAGCTGTGTGGCTCTGGTCAAGTCAATTAACTCCAGTTGCCTAGTCCTTACCACTCTTCTGCCTTGAAACTCATAGACAAAAGATAAGGATTTAAAAAAGGGGGGGGGGAATCCTAGAGACCTAAGAAGAGCCAAGCAGGGCTTTCTGCCCCAACTAAAAGTGAAGCTGGAGACATAGGGTCTAGCCATAACACAAATCCCCGATTCACAAACTAAGGTTGTAAATCAGAGGAAATACCAATCAGCATCAAAAATTATTGCAAATCTACCTCTATAACTCTATAATATCTGTAAGAAGAGACTCAAAGGGAAGAATATAGATTTTCCACATGAAGTACATGAATATCTACAAGAAATGAAGCAAGAGATAAAAAGTGAAATAAAAGCTCTTGAGGAAAAAATTGGAAGGAAAACAGGTAGCTTAGAAGAGAAAATAGTAAACTTTACCCAAGAAATGGAATTCCTAAAAACTATAATAGAGGGGGCAGCTGGGTAGCTCAGTGGAGTGAGAGTCAGGCCTAGAGACAGGAGGTCCTAGGTTCAAACCCGGCTTCAGCCACTTCCCAGCTGTGTGACCCTGGGCAAGTCACTTGACCCCCATTGCCCACCCTTACCAATCTTCCACCTATGAGACAATACACCGAAGTACAAGGGTTTAAAAAAAAAAGTATTGATGAAGTAAAATAAAGGGGGGAAACCTAGTCTGGGGTTTTTTTTAAGCATAAAAGAGAAGGAAGAGGAGGCATATGCAATATTGAAAGGCTGAAGAAAGGGGTGGAACTTGCTATAATTGGGAAGTTTGAGAAAACTCTAAAAATTTGGAAGAAAGGGTGAAGGGAATGGGCTTCAAATGAACCTGATTTGAAACAATAAAACAAGAGTTGAACAGAGAATTTGGCATAGAAATACCGGGGAGAAAGCAAAGATGGGACTATGTGGGGAATGAGTAGAGGAAGAATAAAACTAAGGAAGGAACAATCATAAGTAAAACAAATTTCCCAATTTGAAAGGGGAAATTAAAGGGGGGGGGAACATCCATCCTTTTTCATTAGTCTCTTGCTTTCCTCCTTGACTATATTGATTTGCTACAAGAGTTTCCCCAGCTGCACCCCTCCCTTTTCTTTTTCTTGATTAGTGGAGGTGAAGAGAAAAGTCAAAAGGAGAAAAAGTGTTAGCAATAGTATGCTACCCAAAAGAGGGCTATTGCAACTTGTTTTTTAAAGTACAAAAGAAAACAGAAGGGAGTTCAGAAGGAAGCACAGATAAGCAAGACAAATTTGAAAGTAATGTATAGAATTTAGAAATATATAGATATATTAAAAGCAAGTGGTATAAAATGGAGACGAGTGGTTTCATATTGCATCTTCTTTTGATATTTTGTTGTATTTGTGAAAATTTTCTTTTTTGGCATTTGTTTTCATTTATTTATTTATTTTGTAAAACCCTTACCTTCCGTCTTGGAGTCTTGGAGTCAATACTGTGTATTGGCTCCAAGGCAGAAGAGTGGTAAGGGCTAGACAACTTTTGGGGGGCATTTAAACAGAGAATTAAAACAATTTTTAAAGAAGGGAACAGATACAAGAACAAGGAAGCAGCTGATATCGGGAGTCAAATAAAGGCAAAAGCACATAGAGTCAAGCAGTAGGTCAGCCATAAGCCAAAGGCTCTGGTTCCCAAGAAAACTTTAGGTAGAAACAGTGCAAGACCCTCCATACCTTCCTAGGAGAGGGGATGCCCTGATGGACCCCAAAGGTAGGCTGAAGAATTTTATCTTCAGAATTCCAGGCCTTCTTGCTTAATTTACCTCTGACCCTGTGGCTACTTACTTCGTGCCACTCTGCCTCACTTAAATCGAATGCAAGTCGGGATCATCATTAAAATGTCGTTGGTCCTCTTTGAAAAGGAAGGAAAAGCAATAGCAACCTCCACAGATGGAATGGCCTTTTTAATAACAGCCTTAGCTCTTTCGAATTGTGGAAAGGGAAAGCTATTCCCACAATGAAACCAGCACCACCATAGAAAAGGCACATTCTCACATCCCCAGCCAAGTTCCCTTCAAGTAGGGGCCAGGAATGGAGAGAGGAACTAAGGGAATTCAGTCAAGGCAACTTCTTAGAAGCAATAAATGAGAGGATATTTGTAAAAAGTGCTTAATCCAGTGCCTGGCAAATTGTAAACACTGTACAAATGCTTATTCCCTCCCTCCCCCGCCTATAGACCTTCTCGGCGCAGTATAGCACAACACAGCTGGGAGATAGCTCTGTTAGCAGTTACATGAATGAATCTACACCCCATATTCCACAAACTTCAACACCTACTTTCCATCCCCAGGCTAGGAACCATGGCGGGGGCGGGGGGAGAGGGGGAGATACAAGACAAGATGAAGAATGCTTCGGAAACTTGCCATTCCATCTGTGGAGGTTGCTATTGCTTGTCCTTCCTTTTCAAAGAGGACCAACGACATTATAATGATGATCCCGACTTGCATTCGATTTAAGTGAGGCAGAGTGGCACGAAGTGGTCAGCCTCGTTCTTTCTTCCAATCATCAAAGTCCAGTGGCAAGACAAAAGTTATGTGATTGGCCATGGCCCAGGATACACTGGATTACCTTGACATCTTCAAAGCCTGACCAAGTTCTAAGAGCTCCATGACACCTCCTTTGGCCACTGTCTTGGCCAGTGGAACCAATTGTTCTCCTCCCATTTTGCCAGGGCGGAGATCATACTCCCTCTGTCAAGGAAGACTACAGCCGGACTGAGATTTAATAGTGGTCAACTTTTAGAGTTACTACCTCCCCCTTTATCCTCCCATATAAGACGTGGGAACTATGCGATGTAGGGATGTGACATGCACTGTCTGACATGGTCACTGTGGTAGCTGGCTTTGCTGAAGTGGTTTTATTTTTACTGGCAGAGGGAGATAGAGTGAAGGGGATATAATAATTATAAGACAGCATGTCATAATCAATACACCACTGGACTTAGAATCATGAAGCCCTGGGTTCAAATCCTACAGATTCAGACATTTATTAGCTGTGTGACCCAGGTCAAATCACATAACCTCTTGATGACTTAACTGCCTTATTATTATACAACATATAAGTTAACAATTATTATACAATAATGAAGGAGTTGGTCTTGAGTTTTAAAGTCCATTCCAGCCTTCAGTCTATGATCCTATGATGTTAAGACTATGGACTAAAACAAAAGGCATCAGAAAAATTAAATTAAAAAATTAGCCATGCCCTAAAATTCACTACCTTGAAGCCAGTCTGATGCTGAAACTCTGCAAGATGACAGACACACCGCCTATATCTAATCTTACCTATATAGAGAGATTTTGTATATTTATATTTAAATATAGATTATATGTAATATAATACAAAAGATATATAACATAATATGATATGATATGATATAACATAATATGATATAACATAACATAATAAATATAACATAATAAATATAACATAACATAACATAACATAACATAACATAACATAACATAACATAACATAATATAATATAATATAATATAATATAATATAATATAATATAATATAATATAATATAATATAATATAATATAATATAATATAATATAATATAATAATTGGGCCTATAATCTAGGAACTATGCATCCTGTTGGAGCTTCTGTTCCCTTGCCATAGTCTTCAAGAACCCAGGTTCACCTCCATGCAACAATGAGAGTTTTAGTAAAGGTATAATCTGTGCCTTACCTCCCTTCTTGACTATAAGTTCCACCACAGAAGAAACTGTGTATTATGCAACCCCCCAATATCTACCCTAGGTAGATAGGTAGCACAGTGGATAAAGTACCAAGCCTGGAGTCAGGAGAACCTGGGTTCAAATCTGACCTCAGATATTTCTTAGCTATGTGACCCTGGGCAAGTCATTTAACTCCCATTGCCTAGTTCTTGCTTCTCTTCTGTCTTAGAAATGATACTCAGACAGGCGGTAAGGGTTGTAAATAAATAAATATCCCAGCAGTCTGCACACATTAGAATTAATAAATGATTGTTGAATAAATATTGGAGTTCAGGGGACTGGGAGACAGAAAACCTTGGCTCAAATTCCAACTGCCCTTTACTTTGTATATGACCCTGGGTAAGAGTCACCCTGTTTAGGCTTCAGGTTCATCCTATGTAATGTGAGAGATTTGGACTAGATGACCTCAAAGTGCCCTTTCAGCTCAAAGTCTACAACCTTGAATATTAGTGCCCCCATTTGATGACCTCCGACAATTTACAACCTGCCTGGGTCTGGGTTTCATCATATGTAAAAGTAGGTGACCTCTAAGTCGCCTTCCAGCTCTAAATCGATGATCTTGTATTATTATCATGTGTATTATGGAAACTGAGACCTATTTGTCCAAAGTCACACAGCTACGGGAGAGTGGGGAGAGACGGAGAGAAGGAACCACAGCTGGGAAATGAAAGGAGGAGAAAGCCCACACCCAGAATCCTGGTCTCTTTCATGTTTGTGTCTTAGCAATTTGTGGTGGGTTGTAGAGAGAATGGGGGAGCAAGAAGCCAGGGAATTGACTGGAGGCCAAGCCACCTCAAAGGAAGAGGCAGCTTTGGCTTGGTGCCAGCCAGAGAGTGAGTGATGAACCTGAGCCCCAGCTGAGGAGAGGCTCAGTGACACTTACGGGAATGACACCAGGAAGGAAGGCTTCTGGTGGGTGAGCATGATTACGCCCTCACCCACGAACAAGCTACTTGCTGATAATTCCATGTTGAGACTACTGCAGAGCACCTGATTTGCCTCTGTGTTGGGGGGTGGGGGGTTGGGGGGGGAACAATTCCATGTTTGGGTTGGAATTTTCTGCTGTGACTAATTACTGAAGTGAACTCCCTGTGCCCCTTCCCTGGGACCTGGGGGAAGGAGGAGCAGCTAGGATTCCTTCCCTTCAAGGACTAAAATCCATTGCCTAAAGTCATCATTCATAGGAATGTAGGACATTGTGGTCAAAGGGATCTTAGAGGTCTCAGCCTCAGAGCAGGAAAGTTACTTGTTCAAAGTCAAACAATTAATAAGGTGCAAAACCAAGATTCAAACCTAGATCTTCTAGCTTCCGATCTAATGTTCTTTCCAATATTCCACACTGCCACTCTCCATTATTTAGTACTGCAAGGTGACATGGTAGATAGAGTGCCAGTGGATAGAGTGCTGACCCTGGAGTCATGAAGACTCATCTTGGGGGCAGCAGGGTAGCTCAGTGGATTGAGAGCCAGGCCTAGAGATGGGAGGTCCTAGGTTCAAATCTGGTCTTACACACTTCCTACCTGTGTGACCCTGGGTCACTTAACCCCCATTGCCTAGCCCTTACCACAATTCTGCCTTGGAACCAATACACAGTATTGATTCCAAGATGGAAGGTAAGAGTTGAAGAAGAAGAAGGAGGAGGAGGAGGAGGAGGAGGAGGAAGGGGAGGAGGAGGAGGATTCATCTTCCTGAGTTCAAATCCTGCCTCATACACTTACTAGCTGTGTGACCCTGGGCAAGTCACTTAACCTCCATTGCCTAGCCCTTACCACTCTTCTGCCTTGGAACCAATGCACAGTATTAATTCCAAAATGGAAAGTAAGAGTTTTAGAAGAAAGAAGAAAAAGAAGATGAAGACTCAACTTCCTGAGTTCAAATACTGCCTCATACACTTACTAGCTGTGTGACCCTGGGCAAGTCACTTAACCCTGTTTCCCTCCATTACCTTATATATAAAATGAGCTGGAAAAGGAAATGGCAAACCACTCCAATATCTTTGACAAGAAAACCCCAAACAGGGTCACGAAGAGCTGGACATTACTCATGACAAAGAGACCCTCCACAATTTGGCCCCAACTTGCCTTTCCAACTTAATCTCCCACTGCTCCCCTACAATGAAATTTTCTTCCGGTCATGCTGGTCTCCCCAATCTCGATCAAGCATACCATGAAGGGCAGGAGCAAACCTAGACTTTGCCCTTCAATGTTAAGTGAATCATTCAGGTTTGCAGAAATGAATTGATTCTCTCTGGATCCTGAGTAAATTTTCTCTGTCATTCAGGAGAGGGAAAGAGGGAAAACCTCAACCCCAGGATAGCACTTTAAATCTGGAGAATGGTATAATAGGTCCCTAGGGGAAGGAAAACTCAACAGATGAAAGGAATTTTTTTGAATCTCTAAACAACCTAATGTACTTTCCCCTTGATAGGGAAGGAGAATCATACCCAAGGTAGAACTATAAGTATTGAGAACTCTCTTGATTCCCAGAGGAGTTGGAGGCCCACTGGAGAAGGAAGGAGAGTAATTAATAGCGCCAGCTGGGGTGTCCTTTGTGTTTTTCTGGAGTTTTGACCAGTTAAACAAAACCTGTTCTACATTTAATATTTTGTTAGCCTGAGTGCTTGCATGGAACATAGCAGACCTGAATGTGAGCCAGATTCTGGTGCCCCTTGGAGGAATTCTGGATGAAGCACAAACCAAATAGATACTCACCCAGAAGCCCCCAAGGCTGGTCCATTTCCACGTAGTTGACAGCCAGTTTATGTTGGAGGAGAGAACACCCAAATTGGGAAGCCCTGATTCGGTCTCTTTGAGCTTTACTTTCCTTTTATGCAAAATGGGAGTAATAATGGCACCTATGTTCCTGAGTTGTTGGTATAATAGCTATAACATTGGCTTTGGATTCCGAATACATCTGGGTTAAAGTTCCATCTCTGAAGCTTACTACTTTTGTAAACTGGGGTAAATCATGCCCCTAGGTTTGTTACTTAATCTATTTTTTTTTAAAGATTGGGGAAGGGCGGTTGGATTTTTAGTTGGATTAGATGGCCTCCAAGCAGTGATGAGTTGGAGAGCCCATTGTAAAATTTTTCAGCTTGCACATTGACACCTCAAAAATCAGGGCCCAATTTATTGTTTTGTTAACCGAGAAAAGTGATGGGGAAAATGTGAATAAAGCAAATTAAACTTAAAAGTGTTATTCCGGGCACATTGCTTTTCTGGAGCGCAGGTTGTTAAACATTCGCCGGCATATCGAGCCCTCCGAGGTCCCTTCCCATTCTAGATCCAGGAGGCTTCGCAAAGTGCTATACAAATGTCAGCTATTATTATGTAAATCCAAAGTTGCCGTTGTGGCGCCCAGGTTATACAAATTAATGTCAGCTATACTTATTTTTCAAGGCCCCGCTCCGGGTTTAGTAACGCTAAAAAGATGCTGCTTTCCAGGCATACGGTCTAACATTCTGTGCTGTGACATTCTAGGTTCAGGGAAGCCTCCGATCCCTAAACGTTCCAATATTCCCCCCAACCCAGCTCGTACGCTCTACGTTCTAGGGACCCTCCCGGCTCCGGTGCGCTGTCCTAAGTCTCTCGAGCTGAGATCCGCAGTCTTTTGGGGGAGCCCTGCTCCGGGTTCAGTGACGCAATCTGAATCCTCCCCCCTCGCTAGGTCCCCCAATGTAATCTCCTCTAGCTTCGCACCACGGTGCCCGGGCTGGTGGAGGGGACGGTGCTGCAGTGGTGCGGGCGCGGAGCGGAGGGAGGGGAGAGCTGGGAGGGCCCTTGGCAAAGGCCGAGGAGAGGGTCGGCAGTGAGCGCCGAGCCGCCCGCCCGTCCGGAAGCAGAGCGTGTCCAATGCGGCCGTTTGCATTCAGGGACTGCCGCCCTCCTGCCTCCTCCGAGCAAGGAGAGGAGCGCGGGGGTGGCTGGGCTGCTGCCCGCGGAGCTGGCTGTGCGCACTAGCTGAGCCAGGAACCCAGGGCACTATCCCTACCTCCCCTCCCCCTACCTCTGCTTCTCCCGCACCCCCCCGGAGGCGCAGCCCACCCATTCAAAACGTGACCTTTCCTTGCAGAGGGTGGGTGTCCCTGAATGGCGTGTGTGTCCGGGGGCTTCCATATCCCCCGGGTCCTGCCGCTGTCGTTTCTGCAAATGCTGCGTGTCCCCTGGCTCTCTGGGATGGGGGGGGGGGGGGGGTCATTCTAGGCGATCTGTTCCGCCTGCCACACAAGGACGATCATGACTGCAGCTAGCCTTAGTCACCTGGCCGAAGGCCTCGGAACTAACCCCTAAACAAAAGGCACTTTCTGGTGGGATATTATGGAAGTTTATTCCAAAACCTGTGAGTGAGCAGCTCATCCCAAAGCATGCGCCCTCCGGCCCTCCACTGGCAAGGATCACTCCAGACAACCCCGATCTCTCCCTCTTCTGAGACCCTACAGGAAGCCACCCTTTGCCTGCTAATTTTACATGCCTTGTGTTTCTGTATTTCAAACTCGTAGATTAGAGCTGGAAGGGACCTTACAGCATGGAATGTTCAAATTCAAAATGGGCCAACAAAAAGCTCTGACCTGGTCATTCCCTCGTTCAAAAACTTGCCCTAGCTCCCCTTGGCCTCTAGGACAGAATACACACCCAGCTCTTCTTCACGCTTCCCCAACTCGCTTATTCCAAATGTATTCCTTCTTCATATGTTTGTTTCGGACAAACTAGACTGCTAGATGCTCCTCTAATTCCATCTCCAACTCAGGTCATCCCCTTAGAATCTTTATGTTTTTATGTGTTGTTTTTTGAAAACCCTTATCTTCTTTCTTAGAATTGTTACTAAGCATTCCAAGGCAGAAGAGCGGTAAGGGCTAGGCAATTAGGATTAAATGACTTGGCCAGGGTCACATAGCTAGGAAATGTCTGCGCCAGATTTGATCCCAGGACCTCCTGTCTCCAGGCCTGATGATGGTGATTCTTTTAGAGATGGAGTCCTGCCTTCCCCTCTGCCCCACCCCCAAGAGACTTCTTGCTATGCCCCCTTTCCCACTTTACGCCAAACAGGGGAGAGAGGAAGTGCTCCCATTGGCTACTGGACAGAAGGTGGAAGATGTGAAAAAATGCCATCCAGCTTAGTGGAGAGGGGGAGGGGAGCGGCTCTGCCTGAGTCTCTCTGCCTTTCTAGCAATGAACTCTGGGAGGGAGTGGGAGGACAGCATCGTGCCTATAGAGAGTGCTCTGCATGCTACAGGTTCGCCATCACTGCTCTTTACACTATTCTACCTAGCTGTCCTTGTCCTTATGTTTTAAGCCCCAGTTTAGGCAATATCTCCTCCATGAAGCCTTCCTGCTCTCCTCGCTTCTAGTTATTAGGAAGCCTCTGTTGTCTTACATGGTGGATCCCAAGGAGTACAAAAATAAGCTCCTTGAGGGCAGGGACTGTTTCATTTTTGTATTTTGCATTCCCATTGCCAGAGCATAATGCCATGCACATATTAGGAACTTCATTTATTTTTGTTTAATTGAGTTGGGGAGGACTTTAGGATTCTTTAGAATGTCAAATCTCCAAGGGACTTCAGGGGGGTCTTGTTCAATTTCCTTGCATTAAGGAGGATATAAGGATGAAGAGCCCTGGGAGGGAGGAAAACTGTACCCTGGAGAGTGGGCATGACTTATCTAGGGAACCTGGCAAATTAGTAAAAAGGCAGAGAATAGAACCAACCCCCCTGATACCCAGGCCAGAAATCTTTCTATTGGATCATGTTTACATTCTATTTACATTCTTGTTAACCTAAGTCTTCCATCAATTGTTATCTTTTTTACTTGTGTTCTTCTGGTTGCCCAAGTGAATGTAAACCCTCTGAAGGAAAAGACCAAATCTCTCTTGAAGGCATTTGTTTAGGAGTAGAGAGACCTGGATCCTGGGGTTTTGTTGGTCTCTTATTATTTCTTTCTCTCTCTACCTTTCTAATATTTTCTTTCTGTCTACCTTAATTGCTCTTCTTTCTCCAATATTTACTTTCTCTCTACCTGTTTCCTAAGCTCTCCCTCACTTTTCTCTGTCTCAGCTTCTGACAGTCTGTCTCTTGTTGATCTCTGTCGTCTGTCTCTGTGTCTCTCTCATTTTCCAGCTCTTTCAGCATCTCTGTCTCCGTCTACCTTTCTCTTTCTTTTTCTCTCTCAGTCTCTGTCTCTCTCTGTCCATTTCTGTCTCTCTCCTATTTTAGCCTATCTTTTGGGGTCTCTTTCCCACAGGACACTTCCCACACCTACTTACCATGTATATAGATACCTCTACTGCCCCTGCGCCCCAACACAGTGGAAAGAAGAAAGGACTGAACTGAAAGGGGTTTTTCAGGATATAGAGGACACCCAGACTGCCCAAACAAATTGTCCACCCCACTGGAGGCAGCAGCTATCAAGCTGTGAGATTACTGAGACCTGAAGCCCCTGGTTCTTATATAGCACCCATCTACCTGAGAACAGAGAAGGGATCTGGGGGGGGGGGGCGGAAGACCATCATGAAGGTACTGACAACCTTGCTGCTATGGGAACCAATACTAGAGAAACAGTTCAGAGAGATGATCCATTCCAGGGAGCAGCCTCACCCAGGGAAGAGTTAAAACACTGTGTTTTAATCATTGCCCTCCTCATTACTTCCTGGGTGACCCTGGGAAAGTCATTTAACCTCTGTAAGCCCTTAGTTTCTTCATCAGCTTTGTGTGTAGTAGCTGTGGGTAATGAAGGCTAAGAATGATTGCATAAAACCGGAAGAAACATCAAACTCATTTGCGTTCTTTGCTACAAGAGCAAAATATTTTAATAGCATCTTGTGTAGCAACCTCCCTCCTCCCCTAATCTTGAAGTTAAAATTCTTATTGCAGCCTGGAATTGATTTGGGGGCCACCTACAAAAACACACACACCCATCCACATGCACACTCTGGAAGGGAGCATTTACCAACACACACATACACATACACACACACACAGATTGGGGTGGGGAAGGGGAGGAACACATACACACACATAGATTGGGAGGAAGGGGAAGAACACACACACACACACACACACACACACACACACACACATATACACACACCCTAGTAAGAGCTCTGCCCTTGCCTGGACTGACAAACACCCAGCCTATTTTTTCAGCAGAAGCTGCTGGTGCAGGCTATAAGGAGATAATCTCATAGCTGTGATTACGACATCGGCAGTGAGGCAGAAGGGCCCACAGCAGCTGTGGCACTGCCTTATCAGGACAGACAAGCAGGAGAAGGCTACCCCCAGTAAGGGCAAATGTGGTCTGTGATGCCTGGTAGAATGGAAGAAGGTTGGCCCAATTGCAAAATGTGAATAGGGATTGTGCCTGTCCCCAAGAAAAGAGGCATGGCAAAGAGCACAGGGTTGGGCATCAGGAATACCAAGTTAGAATCTTGGTTCTACCACCCCCATGTTAAGCAATTGTTTGGTCACTTTGGGCAGCTCCCTTCCTTTTTTTAGACCTCATTTTCTTTTCCTATAAAATGAGGAAGTTGGTCTAGTTCCCTAAGATCTCTTCGATTTCTAAAGTATTTTAATCCTCTGGTGACCTAAGGTCCGTTTTAGTTTCCAGCCTCTTATTCTGTGAATCTGCTTTGGATCATGTTCTACTAATGGCCACATGACCTCTGCTCTTAAGGCTAGAAAGACCCTCAAGTGTAGGCCTTTTCCCAAAAGAGCAGAATTATAAGATCAGAGCTAGAACCAGAAAGAACCTCAGTCAATCCTTCATTTGGCTACATGGAGTCCCTATGGCACCTGCCCTTCTCTCCTCCCCCCGACCCCATCATATCTATGGAGTCTCCTGAATAGCAGGCTCAGAGTTCTCCGTGGGTCCACATCCAATAAAATACAAGCCCCTACTCTTATTTTACTTCATCTCAAGTTAGCCACAATGTTCCAAAAGACTTTTCACTCTGGAAGATCCCCCTGCTCCTGTCGCCACTTCTCCTGATTGGTGCCTTCCTCCTAGAAGGGCCATATTTAAGAAAGTGCCCAGGCCAGACATGTTCACTCCTTCCTTCCTCTCAGGCTCCAATCCTAATTCTCCCCAGCTCTCCCAACTTCTTTCTCCACAGAGATCATACAGGTGCCTTCATTTCCTCCCCATCCCACACCCTTCCTTTTTTCAGCTTCCTTTTATTTGTTAGCTTCTCCTATTAGAATGTAAGCCCTCTGAGGGAAGGGACTTTCTTTCTTTTGGCTTGCATTTGCATTCTCAATGCTTAGCACAATTCCTGGCACATAGTAAATGCTTAATAAATAATTGACTGAGCCAAAGGGAAGCAAATATAAAAAAGAGGCAGTCCTTTCCCTCAATGAGCTTGAATTCTAATAGGAAAGACTACACACACATATAATTCAATTCTATATTTTAAATGTTAATTTATGTATTTTATAATACCTATATATATACACATGCATGTATAAAATATTGTTTTACGTACATGTACTTATTGTGAGAGCTCACTGGCCTTTTTCAGGGTTGCTCATCCACCTTTGGTGTCCACCTGGCACGCAACCCTCACTTGTGGCTCCCAGAAGCTGTAGCATGCACAGTGGCCACACCACAGAAAAACAGTCTCAGCAGCTGAACTAAACCACTCTGAGGGCCTCAAACTGGCCAGTGAGTTAGAGGAGGGTCTACCCCAAGCATGGGAAGACTTCCCCCTGAAGGAAGGGGCTGATGAGAATAATTTGTTCCAACAGCCAGAAAGGAGGCTGAAGAGTCATTGTGGAAACATTACAGCTTGGTCAGACATCAAAGATGCTAAGGCCATCCACTGCATCCCAGGCCATCACCAGTCTTCCTGACTTTTGTCTTGCCACTGGACCTCAATGGCCCTGGAAGAGCAACTCTGCCTCACTTAAATCCAATTCATGGCCAAGTTAAGACATCATCCGTGATATCATTGGTCCTCTTTGAAAATGGACAGACAAAATCTACACATATGTAGGTATGTATGTATATGTGTGTATATGTATTTGCATTGTGTATATGTGTTTGTATTTATATAAACACACATATATATGATCAGGAAAGCAAGTTTTGCTCTGAAAAGCCAGAGAAATGGCAAGTTGATGTATAAGGCAGCGGAGTGGCCCACCCTTTCTAGAAGTGATGCTCTCTTGATTTGATGATCTCCTCCAGAGCAAGAAGTGGAAAGCAGGAAGGGGGAGAGGAACACTGACAAAGCAGACAAAAGCAGAGATGGCCTGGGTTGATGAATCTCTGGCTAGATGGGAGGCAAAAGTGGAGCATGATCTTGTGCCTGAAGCTAGCTAGCAAGGAGATATAGAGGGTCAAGTTGCTCAGTTACTAATCAGTGGGGCTGGGCCTGAGGGTAGGAAGCTCCAACGAGGAGTGGAATAATTTCTCCAGGGACTGGGAGAAAATTGCAATAGAACTTGGCTTTCCCACCCCCATAAATACTAGGCACACTACCTCCACACATGTACATACTATCACTGGGGAGCATGAGCTGTGCAGAGGGGCCATCATGCCTGAGGAGCCCATGTGGAAGGCTAACTTCCACCTCCAACACCTCCAACTTCCACCTCCAACAAGGATGCGGCCATCCGGTGATGTTCTCTCAGGGCTCTCACTAGGTCTGCTCCTGGCTAAGTGGGGCATCTCCCTTGGACACTGGGCATCGGTCCTGTCCCTGCCAGGTGAGACACCGTTCCTCAACAGCATGGGGGCTTCTCTGTTGAACCTGCATGTCGCTCTGGGCATGGGGGTTCTGCCTTGCCGGATCTTCAGGAGAGGACAATAAGTGACTAGAACCAGCTCTAAAAGGGCATGCTCCTGGGTCTTTGGTCATAGCCACCCACACCAGGGAACCCAAACCAGCCACGGGCCCAGACTCAGTCTGACCAAGAGATAGATCAAAGCCTTCTGTGACTAAGAACACCTTTTTCCACTCAACCACTTTGAGGACCCCCAAGATCCTCTGGAGCTTAGCCACACGTCACTGAGCCAGAACAAAGGTAACTGAGGGTGGCAAGGTCAGTGCTCACATTCTTATATTTATTATGCATATCTATCACCAGTGAAACTTAATTACTTTGGTGCTCAACGTTCTGGCCAAAGAAAGCTTTAGTCTCCCTACATATTGTCAAGCCTTAGAACCAGAGAGCCGCTATATAACTGCCCTGATAATATGAATGAGAAAACTGAGGTCCACAGAACAGGGAACAGCTAGAATCAGAGGCAGGATTCAGCTAGTTTCCTCTGACCGCAGAGCCAGTTTCATGGTCTAGACTGAGAAAGGAAGACTAAACAGATGAGCGAAGTCACTCCACCCTCATAGTCACTCCCCTCCACTAAGATGTAAACTTCTTAGAGCCAACCAGGGGGTGTGGGATATAGAACACTGAGCCAGGACTTAGGAAGTCTTGAGTTCGAATTTGACCTCAGACGTAATGGCTGTGTGACCCTGGGTAAGTCATTTAACTTCTTTTTGCCTTGGTTTCCTCAACTGTAAAATGGCAAGGTTACTAGGGATTCACAGAAGGGTATACTGGTAAATGTTTAACAACTAAACTCTTTGGGAAAAATTTTACCTACCTTCCAGGGTTGTTGTGAAGATCAAATGGGATAATAATTATAAATCGCCATCATACTTGTAAATGGTAAATGCTATATAAATGTCTATTATTATTATTATTATTATTATTATTATTATTATTATTATTGGCAGCTAAGTGGTATAGTAGATAGAGCTCTAGGTATGAAGTCCTGAATTTAATTTGACTTCAGATACCTTGGACTAGCTGTGTGACCATGGGTAAGTCACTCTGTTGCCTATTTTCTCAGCTTTAAAATGGGGATAATTATAGTACCTACCTCTTACATTTGTCGTGTGGATCAAAAGAGAGAATATTTGTAGAAATGTTTAGCATAGCGGCTGGCATACAGTAGGCACTATATAAATGCTTCCCCTCCCTCCTTCTCCTTCCCTTGTTTGTCCAGGGATAAAGATAACAACCAAATGGGGACATCCATTCCTCATTACATTCCCACCTCCCATCTCAAATCAGGGACAGTGTTCTCTGTTTAGAAAGTTTGGGCCCTGACCCACAGATATGAGTCATTAATTCAGTCTGCAAATAGGCATTTTTTTGGAGGAAACAAAGTTTGCTAAGAAGCAAAGTACTTAGCTCATTCTGATAGATAGCCAAGATGGCATAAAAAGCATTAGAGGGAGGATCCGAAAACCTAGGTTCGAATCCCAGCTTGGACACTCCATGAGTGCCTCAGTTTTCTCATCTTTGAAATGTAAATAAGAATACTTATGCAACACAATCCAGGGTCCCTGAGAGGGAATTTACCTACCTTCCAGGGTTGTTGTGAAGATCAAATGGGATAATAATTATAAAGCACCATCATACTTGTAAATAGTAAATGCTATATGAATGTCTATTATTATTATTGTTATTATTATTATTATTATTATTATTGGCAGCTAAGTGATATAGTAGATAGAGCTCTAGGAGGCTGAAGTCCTGAATTAAATTTGACTTCAGATACTTTGGACTAGCTGTGTGACCATGGGTAGCAATCTGGTGAGGCCTCTGGAGCCCTTCTTAGAATAATGCTGAATAGAATAATAGATAAGTAATAATAATAGAAGTATTAGATGTATTAATACAGTATATACTAATATAGTATGATGTATTTGAATACATAAAAATAAAAACACACAAATTATATTATATTAAAAGTATAATTTTTCTCATCCAAGTGTACAGATTGCTTGAAATGTATCCACGAACCCCTTGGAAGGGTCTATGAATCCCAGGTTAAGAACCCCTGTGCTAAGGCCCCTTCTAATTCTAAATCGTAGGATCTATGCCAGATATAGGAAGGGGACTGTAGGATTTATAATTTTATATTTATATATAATTTATATATAGAAAATTTATATACAGAATTATATATAGAAAATTATATAAATAGAAATTAGAACATAGAATCATCTACTGCAACTCCATCATTTAAAAAATGAGGAAACTGAGGCCCAAAGTAGCAATATGATTTGGCCCAGTTGCCTGAATGAGGATTCAAACCCAGATTCTCGGATGCCAGATTTGGTGCTCTGTCTATTATGCCATGCTGCCCACAGATGAGGCTTGCCTCGGCCCCCACACTTTACCTAGCAGGGCCTCGGGTTCCTATTTTCTGCTGGGCTTCACATGGGACTCTGGGCTGCTCAGTGCCACCCCCTGAGCCGGAAGCAGTCTGGCTGGCCTTCCGGGCTCCCCGTGAGAGAATTACCAAACCAAATTCCTCAGAGCCCACAGGGAGCCAAAGTGAACAATCAGGCGCTGTTTGTGAGAGAGAGGGCTGGCTGCAGCTCAGCCCTCCACAGAGCCCACTGCCAAAACCAGGGCTGGGCTGCTGCCTTCCAGAGCCAGCCTCACGTGGAGGGGGGCCCTGACAGGGAATTCATTTCCATCCTCTTCAGAACCCTTGCTAAGGGTCAAAGAGGCCAGGAACACTTGGCACTCCCTCCCAGGAACAGGTTTTCTCAGGGCTGGGAAGCTTCTCCTCACAGCCCTTTAACAAGATTCCAACAGTGGGTTTGATGATCACAGAATCACACAAGGTCAGAACTGGAAGGGCCCTTAGAACTTAGACCTAAGAGCTGGAAGGCACTCTAGAATGCAGACTATGGAATCAATAGAGTCAAGAGGCAACTATTTCAAATCGCTTATTTATTTATTAATGAATAATTTCTCGATTAACCATTAATTAAGCACCTACTGTACACTGAGGGGCTGCACTAAGCACCAAGAAAGGTGCTAAGCACATAAGAAAGGGCCCCAAATAGTCCTGCTCTCATAAAGTTCACGGCTAATAGGGAGATGACATTAAAAAAAAAAAAAACAAAACCTATGAACAAACAAGATATACACAGAACAAACCTGCATTAAGGAAACCCAGAACAGTTTCTTAGGAAAGGTGGGATTTTAGCTGAGGCTTGAAGACCAGGAGGTCAAGGAAGAAGGGGAGCATTCCAGGGATGGGGATAGCCAGGGAAAATGCTCTAAGTCAGAAGTAGCTGGGTGCTGGAGAGCCAGAGACTGGAAACTAGAGATCCTGGGTTCAGATTGGGTTTCAGACACTTCCTAACTGTGTGAGCCTAGGCAAATCACTTAACTTAACCTTTACCACTCTTCTACCTTGGTACCAAATACTTAGTATTATTCTAAGGAGAAAGAAAGAAAGAAAGAAAGAAAGAAAGAAAGAAAGAAAGAAAGAAAGAAAGAAAGAAAGAAAGAAAGAAAGAAAGAAAGAAAGAAAGAAAGAAAGAGAGAGAGAAAGAGAGAAAGAGAAAGAAAGAAAGAAAGAAAGAAAGAAAGAAAGAAAGAAAGAAAGAAAGAAAGAAAGAAAGAAAGAAAGAAAG
>NC_058131.1:287715761-287871377 GCF_016433145.1 Gracilinanus agilis
AAAAAAAAAAAAAGATAGCACCCACCTCAAAGGACTATTTTGATGAAAGTCACTATAAACTGGAAAACATTTTAAAGTGTGAACTACTTTTTGTAGGGGCAAAGAATTGGAAACTGAGGGAGTGTCCATCATTTGGGAAATGACTGAACAAACTGTGGTATTTGGTTGTAGTGGAACACTATTACACCATTGGAAATGATGAATAGGATGAGTTCAGAAAAACCTGGAAAGACTTATATGAACTGATGCAAAGAGAAGAGAGTAGAACCAGGAGGACAGTGTATATAGAAACAGAAATACTGTATGATGATCAACTCTGAAAGACCAAACCATTATCAGCAAAACAGCTTTCCAAGATAACCCCAAAGGACTCAATAAAAATCAGATACAAAACCCTGCTATCCACAGCCAAAGTAGGAACTGGTGGAATCTGATTGCTGATCAAATCACTCCATCCTTCACTTTATTTCCTTTGTGAGTTTTTATTGTATATGTGTTGTGTCTTCAGTCATAACTTGGGGAATTTGGAAATATATATTGCATAAAAGCACTGGTATAATCTATTGACCATTTAGGAGAACTGAGGAAGAGAATCTGAATTGCAAAAATATCAGAAAATAATTGTCAAAAATTATTTCTACATGTAATTGAAAAAATAAAATTTAATTTAAAAAAAGGTAAGCTATTATTATGGCTATGTGACCTTGTACAAGTCACTTCTTTTCCCCCTGTCAAATGGGAAAATTAGACTATAGTTACACCTGATGTTCTTTAAGGTTCTCTCTCCTATTCTGATGACAGGATCCAATAAGATTTGCATAGAAGCTGTAAAATTCTATTCAAATGTGAGGAATTCGCATTTGTAAAATGTAAAAGTAGACAGAGCCAGACTCTCTCTCTCTCTCTCTCTCTCTCTCTCTCTCTCTCTCTCTCTCTCTCTCTCTCTCTCTCTCTCTCTTATCAAACCCTTACCTTCTGTCTTAGTATCAGTTCTAATATGGAAGAGCAAGGGCTAGGCAATCTGGGTTAAGTGACTTGCTCAGAGCCACACAGCTTGATGTTGATCCTATCCCACCTCTCCATCCTATCACTTCCTGAACCCAGACAGATGTTAAGAGAGCATACCCACTATCATGGGACCATAGATAGGGAACTGGAATCCCATTGAATCCAGGTTCCACATTTTATAGATGAGAAGACTAAGGTATAAGACCTTGGCTTTCACACCAGAATCATAAGACTCAGAACTGGAAGGTCCTGAGAGACCATCCAGTCCACTCTCATTTTTACACATGAGAAAACGGAGGCTAGGAAAAACAATAAGTGATTTGCCCAAGGTCACTGAGATAGTAACTAGAAGCACCAGGATGGATTCAAACCCATATTTCTTGACTCCTAGCCAAAGCCTCTTTCCCTGACACCATGATGAACTATGATTGGAAAGGAGACCTTGGCTGTTCTCTATCATTGCCCCATCATTGTTCAATCATTTCAGTCAATCCAAATTTTTGTGACCCCATTTGGGGTTTTCTTGGCAAGTATATTGGAGTGGTTTGCCATTTCCTTTTCCAGTTCATTTGAGAGATGACAAAACTGAGGTAAACAGGTTTAAGTGATTTAGAGTCACTCACTTCCTAGCATAAGTATCCAAAGACAAATCTGAACTGGGGACTTCTGGACTCCAGGCCTGGTGCCCTATTCACTGTACTACCTAGTTACCCTGTTACAGCCTCATAGGGTCTTAGATTTAGAGCTGGAAGGGACCTAATAGACCAACCACTCATTTTTTAGATGAGGGAACTGAAGCCCAGAGAAATTAAGAGACTTTCCCAGAGTCTCACAGCTAGGAAATGGCAAAGTAGGAATTTGATTCAGCAAATCTTGAACCATACTATACCCAGGGAAGTTCATCCTCTTCACTGGGCCTCAATTTTCTCATCTGCATAACAAAAAAGGGTGAGACTAGATTACCCCTAAGGACTCTTGAATCCCTGTGTTTGGCTGTTTGACATGCACAGAGGCATGAAGGGCCCAGCTGTTGCCAGTCAAGGTCAGCCTTCTTATCAAATCCCTTCTGTGGTACAGAGATCGTTATCGAAGAGCCCTGAGCCATTCTGGGAAGTCAAGGCGCTGTAGAACCTTGGCTATTCAGGATAATACCACCCTTCCTGCTATGAGGAAGCCTTCCTTCCATGGCTTACACTTCTATAGTGGTTCAAGGTTTATAAAGGACCTTTCTTCCAACATTGAGATTCTAGGCTGAGATCCTAGAACTTGAGCAGCCCTTGGAGTCCACCCGCTCATTTTACAGATGAGGACACCGAGGCACATGGACGTTAAATGTTATGGAGTAAGTAATATAAGGATTATCAATATAATTGCATGCAGAAGATGGGCCTGGGTTTGAATCTTAACTGAGTCACTTACTACATTGCCTTGAGCCAATCCCCAGGTTTCATGCTCTCTAAAATGAGGAACTGACTAAACGACCTTTAAATTTCCTTCTAGCTCAGTCCTGTAATTCTATGCTTTTAGACAAGTCTCTTTTCATTTGGGGGCCATAGTTTCTTCATCTCTGAGATGAGGGGGACTTCCATAGTCCAGTCTGAGCCAAACATTCCGTGATGTCCATTTTGTAGAGGAGGGAATGAAGGTTAGATTGGTTAAATGATTTGTTGACACACCCACAGCTAGTATTAACAGTCAAGGTTGGAGTCCCAAGATCAGTATGCTTTTCACTACTCTGTCCTTCCATTTCAAGAAGCACTATTGATACTTTGCCTTTTCCCTGCTCTGGGCACCAAAGGGCATGAGCCAGTGGAGCCCATGGGGGCTGGCACCAGCATGCTGGAGCAAGTCAGAATAATTTCACAACATGCCAGGTTCCTTGTTCTGATGTCGACAAACCCCAAGCTATCAGAGCCTCCCCCTTCCGGAGCTCACTGGATTGGCGGGGTATGCCAACATGGTGATCGGTATAATTACTTAACCTCTGAACACTTCCAGCTCACTCCAGGCCAAGTTCAAACAAGAGGCAATCAGGGACTTAAGTGGCTGCCAGGAAAGGATAGCTGCTCAGTTATTAAATATTAAACTAGGTTGGAGACGTATAATTGCAAATGAGAACCATAGGCAGATGGGCCAATTGGGTGGCTTGGAGCGGGAATTTCAGCTAGCATGGCTCACTGACCAAAGCTATGAAGAGGGTTCGCCTCCCTTAGTGACCACTACATAGCCTCTATGTCAAGCCTGCTATGCCCAGGAACCCCACTGGGTTTTCCCAGTAGGACAGGTTCATTCAGCACTCTCTTGGAAGTGCTAACAGGGAAAATTGATATGAGAAAAGTAACTTTGGAAAGGAAATACCCTAGTTGAATATTCTCCATGTTCTGGATCAAGTGTGACTCAGGGCTGTCCGGTGGCTGGGGTTTGGGACTGGACCAGAACAAAACATTAGTAGATCAAATATCCTTTAACAAAAGGAAGCTTCCTCAACAAAAGCAAGAAAGGGATATTTAGCAAAGATGCTGTTGGTTCATTTGGAGACAGCTCTCTCAGCCTCTGCCTTCACCATGATGGTATACCCATTCAGAAGGTATGCCATCCCAAGAGTCATCCTAGGACAATGAAATCTGAGGATTCCGATCCTCCTCATGATAATGAGAGTTAATGTCTTGAGCTACCAGGAAATTACTTCAAAGATGATAGCCTTAGTCCTCTGGGTCAATTGAATCTTGAGGACAGTTGACATTGGCAGTAGACCTTAAAGAATTTCAACTGGAGACTTGCTCAGTCCTTTGGTTTTCTAAGAGGACAAGTGATATCAGGAGGCGATGTCTTGACTTGGAAATGAATTGGATTTTAAGCAGCAGTGTTGCACAAAGTTGTCCACCTCACTCTCTTTTCTAGAGTCATCTTGAAGTCCAGTGGGAAGACAAAAGTCAAGATGACCAACGATGGCTCAGTCAAATGGAGACTTACAGGGAAAAGAAAAGAGGACAACTGGGGTCTAGGGATAGCATAAGCAAAGGCATACAGGCAAGAGAGTGAGGGATTTGTTGAGGAGATGGAAAACAATCCAAGTTGCCTCGAGGTGCAGGATAAGGCTTGATTGTGGATGGTTCTGAATGTCAAGCAGAGAAATATGGACTTCATTTGGAAGGCAATGGGAAGCCATGACATGCCAGAGCTGGAAGGAAACTTAGAACACAAAATGTAAGAGCTAGAAGAGTCCTTAATTCAAGTCAACAAACATTTATTAAACTTCTACTGTACAAGATGCTACGCTTAGGATACAAAAGTGAAAAATGACATAGTCCTTACTTCTAAAGAACCTTACAATTGAAAAGACCTTAGAACATAGAATGTTAGGAGCAAAAAAAGGAACCTTACAATACAGAATGCAGAAAATAAAATGTCAAAGCTAAAAAGAACCAAGGGACCTTACAACATAGACTACAGAATATCAGAGCTAGAGACCATCTAGTCCAACCCCATCATCTAACAAATTGGGAAAATGAGGTTCTGGAATGTCCTGTTCTAGAAAGCTGTTGGGCTTTACTTATGAACTGTTTTATTTCATAAGAGTCCCTTCCTGTCCTTTTCATCTTCACACATGAAACTTCCTTGCAACATGCTAGGAACATATCTGGCTTTGTTTTTGGCAATGAAATAGCTACTTCAGAAAGCAGGTAACCTAAGAGCCTGAGCCACTGAGCAAATACATGATTTTCAAGGTGGGAGTGGTTGATTAGAAAATCAGTTTTCAGGGTGAGAAGGTACACTTCTTTCTCCAGGGGAGTTCTATTCCATTGGTCCTCCCAGAAATCAGGGAGGCTGATGTGATGAACTTTTAGGTGAATTGCAGTCAGCATGATGCTTATATAGACAGCTTATCATCTCTGGTGAGAGCTGATTGTTAAATTTTCAATGCCCATATTTACGTCTCAGAAATCAGCAAATGGAGGCAGCTAGTGGCTCAGTGGCTAGAGGGCCAGGTCTGGGGACAGGAGGTCCTGGGTTCAAATTTGACCTCAGACACTTCCTAGATGGGTGACACTGGGCAAGCCACTTAACCCCCACTGCCTAGCCCTTACTGATCTTCTCCCTTGGAACTGATAGTTAGCATCCATTCTAAGATAGAAGGGAAGGAAGGAAGGAAGGAAGGAAGGAAGGAAGCAAGGAAGGAAGGAAGGAAGGAAGGAAGGAAGGAAGGAAGGAAGGAAGGAAGGAAGGGAGAGAAGAAGTGGGCAAATGCTACAAGTCAAAACTTGCCATTGTTTTGTCAGTTTTCTAGATTTAAAAAAGTGATAGGGAAAACATTTATAATTTTGATTCAACTTAAAAGAGTGTCTTGAGCACATTTCTCCCCTCCCCGACCAGAGAACCCATTGTTAAAACATTTACCAGCGCATCCCCAGTTCTAGCCTATAATTGTAAGGTAATAAATTAAGTTCACCTAAGTATAGGATCACAGATTTGGAAATGGCAGCAACCTCAGACACGATCAAGTCCAATCTCATCATTTTATAAAAAAGCAAGTATGAGTTCCTGGGATTTAAGCAGCTTGCCTATGGTTACACAATTAAGTGGATGACTCAGAATTTGAATCTAGGTCCTCTGAAAATTCTGCTCCCTTTCCACTCAGTCCTGCTACCTGGGGCAAAGGTAAAAGCAAGGCATTATTGATAAGATAAATCTATAAGCATTTATTAAGCACCTACTATGTACCAGACACTGTGTCTAGGCAGCTGGGGAAGCCAATACAAAAATGAGATAGTCCCAGAGCTCCTAGAGTTTATAGCCTACAGCTAAGATAAAATAAGGTTTGGGACAGGACTTCCTGAGAGAATGACATACTCCATAACTCTGACTGCTTGCTTGTTTTTTCCTCTCTTCCTTCAGTGTCTATGGAATTCCTCTGTGCCTCCACCCCTCCTTCCCTCTAGTCTGGCGACAGAACATTTGCCATCTGCATATAACCCAGTGATTATCACAGGCAGGCATAAGCTCCTCCCAGCCTGCCAGGCAACTCTCCTTAAGCCTAATAAGGTTACTCTCAGTTCCCCACGAGGGCTTAGAGTTTGAAAAATGAGAGCACACCCAAATAGAGAAGCGTTCTTAAATCCTCCCTCTGTCTCCTGGTCTGTGTTCTCCTGAGGCCATTCACTTCATTGGCAACCACTGGGTACCCATCGCTGGGCGGGAAGGGAACTTAGAGGGCATTTGTCCCGGTGAAAGAGGCCAGGAGGGTATCATCATCCCCATTATACAGAGAAGAGGACTGAGGTTCAGAGGCGATAGAATCAGCCCAAAGCTACAAAAAAGTAGCAAAGCCAGGACTCAAACTCAAGGCTTCCAATTTCAAATCCAGCATACTTTGCACCATACCAGGCTGCCTCTCAAGATGAATACTCATGAAGCCACAGTGAACGATCCGTGACAGGATATAATTAAGTGCTAAATTGTGTAGTACCGACTCCAAGTGATAGAAGAGATCAGAGGAGGGAGATCAGTAAGGGCTGCAGAGGCTTCCAGAAAGAAGCTGTTTTAACTGGGCCTTGAAATCAATCAGTCGATTAAAAAGCATTTATTAAGCACTTACTATGTGATAGGTTTGATGCTCTTGCTGGAGATACAAAGACAAAAACAGAATAGTCTCCCTGCCCTCAAGTTGCTTATAGTGATAGGCCAATAGATTGGGGCCTTTTAATAAATGTTTGATGAATGAATGAATGAATGAATGAATGGCTTCCTTTAAATCCCATCTAAAATGCCATCTTCTATAGAAAGCCTTCCCCAACCCCTGGAAATTCCAATGCCTTCTCTCTGTTAATTATTTTCTATTTACTCTGTACATTAGCTTGCTTGAATATATTTTTTTGCATTGTGGTCTTCCCCATTTGACTGACTGATTGATTGCTTGCCTGCCACGAGGGCAGAGACTGCCTTTTGCTTCTTTTTGAATCCCCTGCACTTAGCATAGTGCCTGGCATACAACAGACACAATAAATGCTTATTGATTGATTCATTGAATGAATGAATCATGTAGTAGAAAGAACACTAGTTTTAGACTCAGAATATGTGAATTCAAATTTCATCTTTACTTTTTCTCAAGGGAAATAACACATACAAATATGATAATTAGTATTATATAACACTTTAAGGTTTGCAAAGTACTTTCCAAGTATAATCTCATTTGATCCTCACAACAGTTCTGGGAAATGGTTATTATTATTATCCCCATTTTACAGATGAGGAAACTGAGGCCAAAAGACAGTAAGTGCCTTTCCCAGGATCACATAGCTGGGAGTGCCAGAAGCCAAAGTGGATAGAGTGTTGGGCCTGAAGTGAGGAAGACTCATCCATCTGAGTTCAAATCTAGACTCAGATACTTACTAGCTGTGTGACCCTGGGTAAGTCACTTCACTCTGTTATCTGCCTCAGTTTCCTCATCTGTAAAAAGAACTGGAGAAGGAAATGGAAAACTCCAGTATTTTTTCCAAGAGAGCCCCAAATGGGGTCACAGAGGGTTGGGCATGAAAATGACTAAACAACAAACAACAGCTTCCTGATTCCAAGATGAACACTCTGTCCACTGTAAAACCTAGCCACTTTTAAGTAAATACAAAATAATGGGAGGAGTGGAGAAGGAGAAGACCTGGCAGCTGGGAGCATAAGGAAAGGTCTTGTGTAGGAGGTGGTACTTGAACTGAGCTTTAAAGGAGCTCAGGAATCTAAGAGGTAAAGGTGAGAAAGGAGTGCATTCCACACGTAGAGGATGGCCTGTGCGAAGGCAGTGGGATCATAAGTGGGTAATGAGCCTAGAAACATAAGCTTGAGCCAGTTTGCAAAGGATTTTTGGATGCCAAATAGAGGAGTTTGTAAGTTATCCTCAAGAATATAAGGAGCTACTAGAGATTTCTGATCAGGGGAATGACACGGCCAGCCTTGTGGTTCAGGAATACCATTTTGACAGCTGTGTGGGGATAGGTTGAACAGAGGAGAGGACTGAGGCAGGGAGCCCAGTCAAGAGATTATTGCAGTTGGGGCAGCTGGGTAGCTCAGTGGATTGAGAGTCAGACCTGGAGACGGGAGGTCCTACGTTCAAATCTGGCCTCAGACACTTCCCAGCTGTGTGACCCTGGGCAAGTCACTTGACCCCCATTGCCCACCCTTACCACTCTTCTGCCTTGGAGCCAATACACAGAAGTTAAGGTCTTAAAAACAAATAAACAAATGAACAAACAAACAAACAAATAAATAAGAGATTATTGCAGTAGTTCAAGCAAGAGGCAATAAGGGTCTGAACTAGTGTGGAGGACATAAAGAGGAGACAGAGAGTAGAGGTGTTGTGGAGGTCTAATCAATAAGACAGCAACTGATTCAATATGGTGGGGTGGGGTGGTGACAGAATAAAGGAAATTAAGTTCAGGGTGGCTCTGAGATTTTGAGCCTGGGAGACAAGGATGATGGTGATGTCCTTGACAGAAATAGGAAAGTTTTGAAAAGGGTTAAATTTGGAGGAAAAGATGAGTTCTGCTTTGGATACGTTAAATTTGAGATGTCTGTGGGTCATCCACTGGGAAATGTCCAAAAGGAAATTGGTGATGAAGAACTTTGTTTCAGTCAGGTCAAGTCAGCAAGCATTTATTAATCATTTACTATGTGTAAGACACTGCAATAAGTACGGAGGATACAAATTCAAGTGCTATAAAAAGAAACTCAACCCCCATCCTCCAGGACTCTACATTTTAATGAAGGAAGACAAAACACAAATGGGAAATGAAATGGGGGGTCAGAAGGGGTGGAGAGGTACCTGCAATGGGATTATAGTGATGAAATCCATAGAATGAAGGATGGTGGGTCTGGGCTCTTCCTCAAAAAGGAGGTTCAGGTTGGAATTTGCCAAAGGAAGAAGGAACCCCAAGATCAGAAGGAGAAGGCAGCTGCAGCATAGTTTGGATGTGCAAATCTGGGGGTCCTCTCCATAGAGATAATAACTGAGCCCATGGTAGATGAGGAAATTACCAAAAGGGAGGTTAGTAGAGAAGAGGGCCCAAGACGTAGCCTTGGTGAGAGAGAGCCCACACAATTAGGAAATGGAATGTGGTCTGGGATTTAGCCCAGAAGACAGAGGAATGGCCAGTAAGTAGGAGAACCAGGAGAAAGCAATATCACAAAAACCCAAAGAGGAGAGAGTCAAGAGGACATCAGAAAGAATGAGGACTAAAAAAGCTAATGGAGTTTGTCAATTCATAGATCATCAGTTATTTTGGAGAGAACAGTTTCAGAGAGGGAGAGCATCTAGCTAGATGTAGAGGAAAAGAGGAGAGCACCTTTGATGAAAATAAACATTTGCAACTCTCCCTTCCTGTCTTCCCCCATAGACCTGGGTCCCACCAGAATTCACTTCAGCACCAGAGAGCAGTATAGTAGAGTGAGCAGGGAACCAGATTTGGAGTCGGAATTCTCCTACTAGATCCATGCAGGCGGGAAGTTTTTAGTCAAACTTTAGATCCTCCTCCCCATACTCCAAACTCAGAATCTAACACAGTGCTATAGTGATCAGACAGTGGAGATGAGCCTTTTAATAAAGCTTTACAGAGTGAACGGTGTGGGAGAATGAACACTAGCTCTAGAGTTGAATATGTGGATTTGAATTTCATCTCTACTTCTTATTACCTGTCCAACCTGCAAATCCTACGAACCTAACAGTAGTCTAGAGTGAGGTACTACAGAGGTGCCAGATGTCAAAAATACAGAAAATCTGTATCTGCAAAGATTCCCATGGAAGGGCAAGACTTCATACACTATCTCCTATATAACCCAGACTGATTTGTAGCCTGGCCCTTTAGAGTTAAGTTAGAATACCTACCTGTTCCTCAGGGAGATTCCTCTCTAGGAGAGCAACTAGACTTGTGGTTAGAAAAGGGAACAAAGAGCCAAAGACAGATCCCTAGGGGCACCCTTCAAGTTGATAGGACCTCATTCTAAGTCTACCAAATCTGTCTAGCTTGCATCTCTCCAGCTTGTTCATTTGGATAATTCAAGAAATTTTGCTCAATGCTTTGTTGAAATCCAGATAAATTCTTGTCTACAACATCCCCCTGATCTAATAACTCTGTCAAAATAGATGTTTAGTTTTTCTAATCTCTTCCTGATAAAGCCCTGTTGGCTTCAAGTAATCACTACTACCCTTTCTAAATGCTCACAAACCATCCTTTTAATAAGTTCTAGAATCTTGCCAAGAATTAGAAGTCAAACTCATTGAGCTGTGACTGCAAAATCCGCTCTCCTTTTTTGAAAACTGGGAAATATTTGCCTTTCTGTAGTCCTCCAAAACCTCTCCTATTCTCTCTGATGATCTTTCAAAGATCACTCATGAAAGCTCAGCAATCTCTTCCTGTCAGGTCTTTCAGGATATAGGATATAGTTTATCTGGGTCTGCAGACAACTCAGCAGCTAAAGGAATAATCATTTCCTCATTTATCTCAGGCTTCAATTACTTACTAACTGTTTTTGTTAGGTTCTTTCCAGTCCAAAGATCTTTCTCTTTGCCAAGAAAAGAAGCCTAATAAATGTTAAGAGGTTCCAACCCTCTCATTTTGTGGAGGAAGAAAATGAAGCCCAGAGAAGTTAAGCGATTTCCCCAGTCACACAGGATGTCTGAACCCGAGTTCTCTGATTGGCAGTCTAGTGCTCTTTGCAATATACTTCATAGCTGTATGACTGTCAAATCATTTAACCTCTGGTAACCTTGAGTTCCTCCTCTGAAAATTGGGGCTAATCCCTGTACTCCCCATCTCAAAGAACTGTGGTGAGAAAAGTGATTTGTAAACCATGAAGTGCTATATGTGTTATCATTATATCATCACTACTACTACTAATAATAAATTCTAAAGTGTTAGGGAAATGTCAGATGCTAGTATAATTAATAAATGTTTGCTGAATTGTTGCTCAGTTGAATTGAACAGTAGGTGCTGAATAAATACTCATTGACTTAGCATCTGAAACAGACCTACTGGTACAGCTCTATGAATATAGACTGTGGCTTACTTCATGGGGACATCATTTAGACACCTGCTCTTAGTTACAGGCAAGAACACCGTCTGGCTGTGGACACCTGCAGGTCCCCAAATTGAACCTCAAATAGACTCAGCCTAGGAAAAGCTTTCTGTCTTTCAACTCAGTCCAACAAATGAATGGATCACCTACTACGTGCCAGGGGAATTTTCTCCCTAAATGTAGCCTCTAAATAGTAACCCATTAGTAGACTCCTCCACTGTCCCTTCTTTCCTATTAATCAAAAGTTGTGGGTACCAAGCCAGGGTCAGCCACAACTCACTGTAGGACCTTGGGTAAGGAATCCCTGTTTCCTGTGTGTAAGAAGGAGAAAACAGTCCCTCTCTTCTCCTTCCTTCCTTCCTTCCTTCCTTCCTTCCATTTTCTTTCTTTCTTTCTTTCTTTCTTTCTTTCTTTCTTTCTTTCTTTCTTTCTTTCTTTCTTTCTTTCTTTCTTTCTTTCTTTCTTTCTNAATCTATTGTTTCTGTTGGAAAAATTAAGCAAAGCATGAACAGTGTGAACATTTGATAAATAAATATAATATTCTTTTTGTGAATATAGATTTATTTGTGAACTAACTCCCTTCCTTCCTTCCTTCCTTCCTTCCTTCCTTCCTTCCCTCCCTTACTTTCTGTCTTAAAATGGAAACTAAATATTGATTCTAAGGTGGAATAGCAGAAAGGGCCAGGAGAAAGGGGTTATGTGACTTGCCCAGGGTCACACAGCTAGGAAGCGTTTAGAGGCCAGATTTGAACCCAGGTCTTCCCGACTCCAGGCCTGGTGCTCTATCCACTGTGTCACTTATTGCCCTGATAGTAGGCCTTTCACTGATTTCCTCATAGGGTTCTTGTTAACTTCAAAAGCAATCAGAATAGAAGAATTTACATGGTGTTATAAGATATGAAATGGATTTATCCTACGTTATCTCATTAGAATCTCATGACAACCCTATGAGATATTTGCCACAGGTAATGTTATCCCCATTTTAGAGACAAAGTGATTTGTCCATGATCACACAGGTAGTAAGTGTCCAAGATAGGATTAAAAACAGGCTTTTTGATTCTAGAGCCAAGACTCTATCAGCTATGCCAAGTTATCTCTAAGAGAGGTAATGTACTCCTAGAATCTTAGAGCTTGGAAGGGTACTTAGAGCTCAGATGTGGTCCAACGCCCTTATGATGGAGAAAATGAGACCCAGATTGGGGTAGAAATTTGTCCCAAGTCACACAGCACTTTAGACACAGAGCAGGGACCAGAACCCAGATCTCCTGACTCTCTAGTCTAGGCTTTTTTGTTCTTATTTTTCTCATGCCATGAGATAATCACCTCAATGTCATCTGCCTGCCTCTCTGCCCCAGACTTGTGTCCCCTGGGGGGCAGTTTCACTTAGGGACTAAGGAAGCTTTGCATGTCCCAAATGCCCAATAACTGTATTTCAAACCTGGCAGTCCTTAGCCCACTCCCCCAGCCCCCTTCTCCAACCCTGCTGATGAATAGAACAGCAAGCTGTCTGCAGAGCTGTGGGTGTTGCATTCCGAAGGAAACTACTAATTATGGCGTTCTGTCTCTAAAACAGCTCAGGACTAGCGGCACTGTCAAAGCCAGGCGCCTGGCTTCAGAGGGAGGTGGCACTTTCATCTCAGCTGATGACTCTTAACAGGCAGCCTTGCCACAACCCAGATGCCTTTCCCCAGAGCTGAGCTCCAAAAAGTGCCATTTGCTTGAATGGTGTGATGCTGTCAGAGAGCCAGTAAACCCGAGGTGGGCAGGACATGGACAGACGGAAGCCCGTAGGTTGGCTTACCTTTTGTTTCTACTATGATATACAAAATAACATCCTCTTCCTCTCTTCTCCGTTATGCTACAAAATCCCCACCCTCCCCCCATTCTCCATCCCTTAATAGGATTTAGAGGTGAAAGAAATCTTAGACCATAGACTATTTGAGCTGGAGGGTCCCTAGGACAGGAGATGTTAGATCTGAGAGGGGCTTTAGAACACAGAATTGTTAGATCTGAGAGAGGCTTTAGAACACAGAATGTCAGAGCTGGGAGGGTCCCTATAATATAGAATGTTAGACTTGAGAGGGACCTTAGAATCCAGAACATTGGACCTGAGAGGGACCTTGGAACCCAGAACATTGGACCTGAGAGGGACCTTGGAACCCAGAATATTAGACCTGAGAGGGATCACAGAATCCAGAACATTAGACCTGAGAGGGATCACAGAACCCAGAACATTAGATCTGAGAGAGACCTTAGAACACAGAACACTGGACCTGAAAGACGTCATAAAACTCAGAACTTCAGAGCTGGAAAGAGCCTAGTAGACTTCAATGAATCTGTAATCTATAGATGTTAGTGCTTCTTCCATTGGTCCAGATGGCAATTCATTCACATCTTCTCATCTCATGTGATTCTTGTTCATGGCCTCCCCATAAAGCTATGGAAGACCTGTTCATTACATGGGAGGCCTTTTCCTCTAGTTCTTTAAACCTACTAATAAACCAGTCATGGAGCCTTTTTAACATGGAGTACTAGTGAAAACAACAAAAATCTCACATTTCTGTAGTGCTTTAAGTCTTACAAAGTGACATCCTCACAATCATAATAGCCCTGTGAAGTGGGCAAGGCAAATATTACCCCCATTTTACAGATGGGGAAACTGAAGCCCAGCCAGGTTTGAATGACTAAGTGACCACAAGCACACGGCCAGTGTCAGAACCCAGGTTCTTTAGCTCTAAAACCATGACTTCTTTCTACTGCACTGAGTGAAAGGCAACCGCATATAAGGTAAAGCATTTTTATTACTGCAATCCAGTTAGGTCCTTAGCATGTTTCTAAGTTACTATCCAGAGTCACGGTTTGCATCAATTACCCATAGAGGGTCAAAGAATATTAGAGTTGGAAGAACTTTCGACATCAACTAGCCCATTTTGTGGCGGGAGAAACTAATTTCCCCATGATCACGTATTGTTTTGCACTATGGTTTTGGGCGTATGCGTCATATAGCCCTTCTTACCTGGCAGGCAGACGAAGCTAACTAAACAGCAAGTCAGCCTGAGGGAGAGGCAAGCATGTACCTGCCAACGCAAACCATCACCATTGCTTTGACTCCGTTGCCCCTCTGACTCTGATGGAGACAGCCCAGGACCCTGAGCCCAAGAGCATTGGCATTAGCAGTGCTTCCAGCTCAGTGCCCTCAGTCATCATCTTGGGAAGCAACCCCTGTGGAGATGCAGCCTGGGAACAGCTCCTGTAATTGCTCCAGACACAGCTAATGAAGACCCAGAAAGGAAAGTTCTTGCCTTCAAAGTCCTTCACACTGTCAAATGGTTCAACACGACAGACCGATATGATTTCATTAATGGAAATGTCATTAAAGAAGAGGCATTAACATATGCTTTGCCATTGCGCCCTAAGGACCATGGGACCTTTCCATCTGACCTGGAGCTGAAACAATAGGGTGTTTTCTTCTCCATTAGAGTATGGGCTCTTAGAGAGTAAGGCTTCTCTGACTTTTCTAATTGTATCACCAGAGCCTAGCTGGGTACTTTGTACTTAGTAAGTGCTTAATAAATGCTTTGGTCAGTAGGTCGTTTATTCATTCATTCAACAATAAGGTCTATGAAGGCAGAGACCAAATTTCATCAGATCATCATATATCTCAACCTATCAGAAAAGGTCCCTTGCACACACACAATCAGTGCTGATTACACACAATTCGGGGAGAGGGAGATACAGTTTGGAGTCAAGAGTACTGGCACCAAAGTGCCAGTTTCCTATTATCCAGAGAGCTGGTAAGGAATGAAGCCCCCTCAGTAATGCCCTGGGAACTGTGGGGCCCTATATAAATAAATAGCAGGTGGTGTGATTATCATCCCATACTAATCCCCCAGGCCTCCTAATCCCTTCCTGGTGCATGTGTGTGTGTGTGTGTGTGTGTGTGTGTGTGTGTGTGTGTGTGTGTGTTGTATCTTGGTGAGGGTAGATCTTCTGGAAGTTTGGTATGAGGTCTCAGTTATATGGTAGAAAGAGCAATGGATTTGGAATCAAAAGACCTGGGTTCGAAATTCATCTCTGTGTCTGCATGACTTTAGGCTTCCTTTCTTTGGGGCTCAGTTTCTGATCATTGCAATGGGGTAGAGAATCAGAGGTTCTTAACCTTTTATGTGTTGTGGACCCCTTTGGCAAGCTGGTGAAGCTTATGGATCCCTTCTCAGAATAATGTTTTTAAATGCATAAAATTAAATGTGTAGAATTAAAAAGGAAACCAATTATATTGAAATATAATTAGCAAAATACTTAAACAAGTTCAAGGCCCCAGGTTAAGAATTCCTACTGGATGGTCTATAAAATCTTTTCTAACTCTAAGTTCTGTTAAGAACCTATAGTAATTCAGTCTTGTTGGGAAAGATCTCTCCCATCCCATAAAATCACCCAGACATCTGGGCATAGGCCACTTTCATAATGACATCTCTCAGTTCTTTCCTGTCAGAAGGTAATAATCATGACTCAGATCTCTGGTATTATTTTGATTTCCAAGATGCTTTCCTTATCGTCTGTTAAGTATGCTAAGAGTGTGATAATGTCCATTTTATAAGTAAGAAAAATGAGGAAGAAGAAGGAGGAAGAGGAGAAAGAAGAGGAGGAGGAAGAAAAGGAAAAGGAGAAGGAAAGAGGAGGAAGAAGAAGGAGAGGAAAAGGAGAAAGAGGAGGAGGAGGAAGAGGAGGCAGAGGTTAAGTGACTTGACTAGGATCACATAGGTAGCAAGTGTCTTGAACTTAGGTCTTCCTGACTCCAGGACCAGATCTCCATTCTCGGTACCACCTGAATCTAAAGGAGTGGGGGGAGGGGTGGTGTTTCCACTGTACCACTACTCTAGGTGACCTACTCTTAGAATGTAAGACTTTTCCCAAGAGATGCAATATTATTTTCCTTTTCAATTCACATACTCCCCAGAAACCTCCAAACTTCCTGTAATCTAAATACAAAACTTAACCATTCCCAGCAACTATTTTTAGGTGCCAACAATTCCCATTGACATTCAGATATTAACACAGGACAAGAAATGAACTAGAAATCAGGAAAGCCAGGTTTTGGTTCCAGTTTAGATATTAATTCACAGTATGGTCTTGGGTAAGTCACTTCCCTGCTTTTGGCTTCGATTCTGTCATCTATTAAGGGAAGAAGAATTTCAGATTCCCCCCCCCCCCCACACACACACACAGTGCCTTCTTCCACTTTTGCAGTGCCTTCTTCCATTTATCAAACATAGGATAGAATTTTCTCCCTCCAAAAAAATCTTTTTTTTAATGGTAGTCTAAGCTTCTCAGTTCTATTATTCTCATCCTCTCCTCATCAGATCATCATAGATTTTTATCATTGATAATAGATCACACTTAAAAAATTCTTTCAACTTTACAAAACACTTTCCTCAAACTCTTGCTAGGTAGGCAGGGGAATGACTTGAACATGGTCACATGACTAGGAAGCATTAGGACTGGAAAGAATCTTGGAAATTATCTAGTCTCCTTCTCCCTTATTTTTTTTTTTTCAGGTGAGGAAACAAAACCCAGAGAGGGGAATGAACACAAGTTCACAAAGTCATCAGCATCTTCAATTTTCTCCTCCAGCTGCCGTCACATCTGCAGAATGGAACTGGAGTCCAGGGTTCCAACCTAGCTCTGGAACTGGAAGGCCAGCACTCAAGTCTGAATTTGAATCTACTTTCTGAGGCTGTTCCTTGCTGCATGACTCACTTGTGATGATCTGGCCGTTAACCAGGTGAGGACATAACTAATCTCTAGCTGCAAGGAAGTATCCCCTCCTGGTTCCCTCTTTGCTCTCTCAATTTGCCACCCTTTGCTTCATTACCCCACTCCTCTTCTCCTTTCTCTCTATCTTCTATTCCCTTCCCTTCTGCCTCTTTTCCGAACGGTGTTGAAGTCCTTCCTACACACACTCTATTTTTGTCCCCATCACCCTATCCTTCCTCTCCCCTCCCCCCCTCCTTACATATACACTTCCTGCTCTTCTATCTCTCTTTTCCACCTCAGGAAAGCTTTGAAATAAATAGGCATGGGGGAGGGAGAGGAAGGGAAGGAGGAAGGGTCTCCTCTGGCTGTTCTAACTGGAAGAAAAAGGGGAGGCAATGAGGAAAAGGCACTGGAGATTCATAGACACAGGACCTCAGTTTCGATCCTAGCACCATTACATACCTGAGTGACCTTGGGGAAGTCACTTTACTTGACTAGTTCAAAGTTTCTTATCTGTAAAATGAGGGCATTGCTTATCAGTCCTGAGCCTCGGATCTCTAAGCTTCTTTCCAGATCTAAATGCAGTCTCGGATGAGAAGGTTGGCCCAAAGGGGGTGGTGACTGCTTGGGTCAGAAGGGGGTGCCACTGGGAATGGTGGGTTTTTGAAACCTCCGCAATGAGTTCGGTTTCCCTCACTGTGCAGGGCTAATACATAGTGGCTACTGAATCGCTGGAAGGGGTTTCCTGGTGCCCAGAAGGTAGGCCGGTCAACTCCTCCAGTCTACCTTAAGAGAACAATGTTTAAGGCACACCGAGATGACCTTACAAAAACAAGTTTGCTCTAAGTGAAGCAGTGCCCTCTGTCTCCCGTTACTCCTACAGTTGCCTTTTAAACTACCTTAAATCAATCCCGGGCTGAGCCCTTCTCGGGATGACTGTGGTAGGGGTTGGGGGGGGGGGTGTAGAGAGGTTTGCTGAACTGGTACATTGTTGAAAACCGAGCCCCATCTTAGTCCCGAATGCTAGGCAACGGCGGAGTGGGGGTGCTGGGAGACGTTATCGGAGGAATCGAGAGGAAAGGCAGCAGCCAGGGAGGAAGGGGAGGAGGAAGAGGAGGACCCTGCTGGGGGAAGCAGGACTGAGCAAGAGGGAAAAGGAAGCCTTTTGGAGCAAGGGAACGGGCAGCTGCGCGCTTCCGGGAGGGCGCGGGGCTGGAGCAGCCCCAATCCCGGGCTATTGTAGGTGCGGCTGGGGGAAAACCGGCGCAGACTCGGGAGCGCTGGGGCTGAGCTGCTGTGGGGGTGGCGGGCGGACAGACTATGTGATCGCCTGTGGAAGGCGGCCGATTTCCCCGAGTGTTTGGGAAAGGCTCCTGGGCAGCGCACGGGCACCACGGCCAAGATTGACCAGGTCAGTGCAGCCGGCGCACTCTCCCGCGCGCGCGCGCGCGGATACACACACGCACGCAACACACACACATACACATACACTCACACACACACACACACACACACACACACACACACACACACACACACACACACACACACACACACACACACACNACACATACACACACACACACACACACACACACACACACACACACACACACACACACTCTCCTCCTCATCCCTTCCATCTCTCAGTCTCTCGCTCGCTCTCTCTGCCTCTCTCCCTTCTTCCTCTCTTCTCTCCTCTCTCTTTCTTCTTCGTTCCTTCCTTTACCTCTGTCTCTTCCCTCTCTCCTGTCTAGGCTTTCCTCCCTAGCACCCGAGTTACCTCCCCCTTCTCTAGTTCTGGGTCTGTCAGTCTGTCTGGGTCTGTCTGTCTCGGCTTCTCTCCTCCCTTTTTCTCCCTCCTCCTCTCTCTCCCCTCTCCATTCTTTCTCTCCTTTCTCCCTTAGCTCCTCTCTTTTTTGTCTCTCTCTCCCCTTCGTCCGCGCTCCCTCCATCCGCTCTCTCTCACCTCTCTCTATCCTCCCCTCTCCCCCTTCCCCCTTTTCTCTCTCCTAACCCCCCCACCCCAACCCCCCTGCACATGAGGGCTTCTCAAAAATAACCGTGGCGTGGCATCTCTCTTGCTGCGCCAGGTCAGTTCCCTTTTCTGGTTTGGGGGGAGGAGGGAGAGGGGGAGGCAGGGGCGGAGGAGAGAGAAGGGACGGGGGAGGGGCGAGGGAGGGAAAGGTAGAAGAAGATTGTCATATTTCTGCTCCATCCGCCCGTCTGGTTGCCCGCACCGGGCTCGCTCCTCGCTCACTTGCCGCTTTCCTCTCGCTTCCCAACAGCAGAGCCCCATGGAGCCTGCCCAAGGCTCTCGCCGGCTCCGCTCCTGGTCCCTGCTCTGTCTGCTCCTGGCAGCGTCCCATAGCTGGTCAGGTAAGTGACGAGGCTCACCTGCTGCCAGGTGTCTCCAACGTGTGCATTTTGGGGTGGCAGTTTGGGAGCTTCCCTCTCTCCCTCCCTCCCGCTTTCCTTCCTCCTCCTCCTCCCTGAAAGGCTCTCTCCGCAGTCTGCCCTCCCTCCTGCTCTCCCCTCCCCTTGTCGCCCCCCACCCCCCACCAACACACATAGTGGGAATGTTTTCCAGGCATTCTGCTCTGTTGGGCAGAAGAGAACTGGAGTATTTAGAAAAGAGCCTTGGGCTTAGAGTCAGAAGAACTGGGTTCGAATCTGCTACTTCCTTGCTGTATTCTCTTTGGCAAGTCGTTCCAGCCTCATTTTCTTCATCTGTAGGGGGAAGCTGGACTAGGCGGTCTCCAAAGTCTTCCAGTTCTAACATTCTAGGATTCTGTGCTTTATGTAGACAGAGGGATGCATACAGGTGAGGAGGCCAGAGACACAAAGGGGAGAATGGTATGGAGCTGGTAAAGGGTTTAGCCCCAAATTCCTCATACTCCTGGGCCTCCCCAAACCTGTAATGCTATAGGACTTTCAGCTGCCAGATCCCTTCCTTCTGTAAGAGGACGGGGCCACCTTGCTCCCTGCTGTCTGATTTCTACTGCAGCGCTTTCTAACCTGACCTAATGACTATGCTCCCCCCCCCCCCAACACACACACACCTCTCTTCTCAGCTAGTAGGGCTAAGACACTGGATCAACTAAACCCTTTGCCGGGGCTTCCTTTTGGGAAACCAGAGGAATCTGCTGTGGTCCCCTCTCCCCCCCTCTCTCCCTCCGCCCCCCTGTCTCTCTCTCCCCCCTTCCTACCCCATCACATGACCAGAAAGGGTGACTGTTTCAATTTTAAAAAAGAGAGAGTGTGTGTGTGTATGTGTGTGGGGGTCTCTCACCTCATCTGGTGAACTCTGATTTCATTCCATCAGTGTCTGGGGCATGGTAGGAAGATTAGCATGGGGAGGGGGAAGGGTTCAGGAGACCTCCTGAGAGAAACAACACTTTGAAATACTGTGACTTTTTTTTCTTGTGGTCAGTGAAAGCATAACATTGGGATGTTCTTCTTTCTTCCTATTTTTCTGTCTTGTTTCTTCTCATTCTGTCACTTCTCTCTGCTTTTCTTCCCAACCCCGATACCAATAAATCCCTCTCTCAGGGAGCCACCTTATAGCAACCAGGGTGCAAAGCTCTTTAGGGCCATCATATCTTCATATTATTCTACTCTCTGTATGACGAGTCATTTTTCCTCTCTGTGGCTGTTTACTCCTCTTTAAAGGAGGAGGTTGGATTCTGTAGTCTCAGATTACTTTCTCCCCGAATATTCTGTATCCTTAGGGCCCTTTCAGCCTTGACACATTCTGTGTTGTATGTTCTGAGGTTTTTTTCCAGTTCTAATAGTCTGTGTTCTATTGGCCAAAATCCTTCTCAGACCTAACGTTCTAAGCATCTGCTCAAGCATTATAACATGTTGTTGGTATATGGTCTAAGAATATGGCTGGTTTCTCTCCATGTATATTATTTAGTCCCAAGCCAAGAAGTATGTTATAATTCCTGACTCAAACCTTTTAAAAACAAGAGTACTTTCCCCCAAAGGGGTTCCTGCATAGCAGGAAATGGGGCTTACTAAAGCACCTTTGGTAAGGGTGAAGAATCATAGGACTATGAAGTTTGAGTTGAAAGTGACCACAGGAGTCTAGTGTCTTCATTTTACAGATGAGGGAAACTGAGGCTGAAGGGCATTCCATGACTTGCCCAAGGTCATAGGCTGAATTTGAACTCGGGCTCTTCTACTTTAGAGCTAGTGCTCTAACCTTGACACCATTACCTTTTGGGGACCCATTGAGTCTGTGGTGTGTTGTAGTAAGCAGCAATCCCAGGCCCTAAGGAGGAGAGGAAGGAAGGGAGATTTAGATCTGCCTGTACAGTGCCTTCCAACTTTCTGCATTGAGGGGGGCCTAGGCCACATCTACCTCTGTCTTTCTACTCCATGCATATCCTGATGGAGAATGGAGTTAGTTAAAAGAAAGGGGATACCGGGATCATAAAGTGAGAACTGGAAGAGATCTGAGAAGCCATTTAGTGGACTCCCCACTCGCTTTACAGATGAAAAGACAGACTCCCAGAGGGGTTGTAACTCTTCCAGAGTCTCCCCTGTAGTAAGTGGGAGAACCGAACCCAGGGCCTCGGACTCCAAATCCAGCTTTATTTCCATAGTACCTCAGGGATGGTATCCTCCTCTCCTATCCTTCTGGTCCGGCCACCCCCACTGTCATCATTTCAAGAGGTTGTCATTGAGCCAATGCTGAGAGGAAGGAAGACTTGAAGCATTTGTATATTTCATGTCACCCTGGTGAATTACATCTGAAGTCTGACCTTTCCCAAGCTGGCCAGATGTGCCCTAGAAATTCATGAATTACTATCTGGCTATCTCTCTGACCATCCTTTTCCGGAGGCTGGAAAGGACATGATTCTTCCTTAGCCACCACTTGTTAATTTTCTGAGTGGGCAAGCTTAGCCAAGGTAGATTTTTAAGCCTTGGGCCTCATGGGTTTCTCCTTCCAGATCTTTCTCTGTTTGGATATATCTGGTTCTGCCAAACAGACAGTGACACTGATTAACAAGTGTTAAGACTGGCTGCCTGTTTATTTTGGGTGACCATCGCTTAGAATACTAACACCCGTCTCCTGTGACAGCCTTCTAGCAAATCTTCCCTTCTTTGCCTATAAAAACAATCTATAAACTGGCAAAGATTAAATCATAAAACTCCCGTTCCAATCCATTCAGCATCAATAGTCTGAGAAAGTGGAAACTGGAGGGGGCTGCATGAACGTTACAATAAATAAATCTTTTGAGCCTTAATTCTTTTCACAGAGGATAAATTTCTCTGCTGAAGACGATGAATGGGACTGAGGGGGTTGGACGGTCACTGTCTATTTTTACCTCTAAGGCAAGGGCACTATAACTCACCTCTCGCCATTGTCAGTATCTTCCTTTCTCTGGACTAAGCCCAGGATGCAAACCCTGAACCTCTGAGCAATACAGGGATTCCCTTCTGACTGGGTGGGTGCACAGAATTCACCTGGTTTGGCTGACTCACAGATTCATTTCTTTGCAATTGATCCAAGTCTGGGAGCGATGAAGCATGAGACAGTGGGAATAACATTGGAGTTGGAAGAGCTGGGTTCAAATTGTAACTCTCCCACTTAGTAGTCAGGAAAATCCAACCCCTATTCTAAGCCTTGGTTTCCTTCCCCAAAAAACAAAGGCTGGGGTGGGAGCAAGGGGGGCTGGGGGGTGGGGGGGGCTCGGTGATGCAGCTCAGATCCCTTTCAGCTCTGACATTCATTGGTTCAGTGAATTTATGAGAGGGCAAGAAAAGGGGTCTGGACTGGGGGCTGCAGAAGTGGGATGGAGCAGGCAAACAGTCTTTGTTAGAAATTGGGTTCGATCAAATGAGAAACTATAAAATGTCTCGTTTGGAAAGCAGCTTCTAAATGAATGACTGCTGGTGTCTGATGCAGAACCTGCCATTACCGCTTGAAAATAGTATGATCATGTGATTCCTGCCTCTTAGGATCACATGACCTAGGCTTGTTGGGGGCTCAGCATATGAAATTTGGAAAAGGGGGGTGGTGTTTTTGAGATAAATTCAACTCTTAAAAATGCAAAAGGAAGGGTTCTAAGGCGATACAGATGAACTTTGTTCTTAGAACCAAAATGTCCAAACCAGCAACAACCCTCATGTGGTAGTGCAAAAGAAGGGTTCCCTGGGGTTCCCAAGGCTGAACTTTGGGGGTTGAACCATTCTAAATCCCAGTTTAGTGACTCTTTCAGTGACCCCCTGCCATCTCCCTATTTACCTGTGTGAACTTGGGCAGTTTCTCTTAGCCTCATTTTCTTCCTCTAGATATTGGAAATATGGGTCCTGAGCAGGGGGACATTGTCATCTTGCTGTAGTCCCTTCCCCCCAAATCTCTCCAGACCTCTTAGGCAACCATGGACCACGGGGTTAGGGATCCCTGGGTATTTGTTCTAACTCCCTGTCTTTCAATACTCTCTGTTCTGCCACGCTTGTTGGTCTCTTGTCCAGTGTTCCTGGGTTCCTGCCAGTTCCAAGATTCTCTGTTCTGTGACCTAAGAGTAGGGGGGGTGAGTTGTGATCCAGCTGGTAGGTGGTGATTTGGTTTTTCCGACCACCCTTGGCCTTTCCTAAGTATTATGACATTTTACTAACGCAACTTTGCATACGTCTTGGACTTCATTTCACTTCCTCTTTCACAGAAAGAGGATTTTTACCACTGATGTGTGTCAGAGATTCTTTTAAACCAATGGGGTATATTTTTTGATCATGATGTAATGAGTGATGATGTTTTCTGAATGCTTTTCAGTCATTAGCTGTTCATTGCCTGAAGCCTTCCAAGGCCGATCCCAGTCCCATAACCTAGTGGAAAGAGCCTGGATTGGGGATGGGCCTGAGGAGAACTTTGCTGAGTTAGGTTCTGGTGATGCCATTGTATGACCTTGGGCTCTACTCTCTGACACTCGGTTTGATCATCTGTAAAATAAGGGGGTGGCTCCAGGTGATCTCTAAGGACCCTTCCAGTTATGACATTTTGGGTTCTGAATATATAGAGGCATAATAGAAAGATGGTTGGACTAGGAGTTAGGGGACTTGGGTTCTAGTCCTGTCCCTAACTTACTATGTGATCTTGGGCAAGTTCCTAATTCTCTCTCTGGACCTCAGCTTCCTCCTGTCAAGTGACCAGGATCGTTTTCTAAAGTGCATTATTTTATTCCATTTGTAGGAGTGGAGGTAAATTACTTTAACTGTCAGTGACAGAGCTGGGATGAAGGTTTAGGGTTCTTGGCTCCAAAGTACGGTGGTCCTCTGGGTTGAGCCCTGGCAAATATCTCTAATTGAAAATGCATCAGACTTTGGGGTGCTGGGGGAGGATATTCATGGAATCCCTGTGATTGAGGCTTCATAGAAGGGGTTTCAGCTCAGGGCAACGTTTTATGACTAAGTTACAGTTCATTTCTCCGAAATCCCCAGCTGATCATGGAAACAGTGACAGACCCTTGGCCTGTATGAATAATACATCAAGTGTAACTTAACCATAGCCAGTCCATTGACAAGGGAGCCCCAGGCCCAAGCCAGAGCTGAGTTCTTACCAGGAGTCCTACCTAGCATTGTGGGGAATTTGGGAAGCCAAAGCTGGAATCTTCCTCCTGTAGTTTCTCTGTGCCCTTTCCAGCAGATGGCGAGGAGGTGGATGAGGAGGAAGGGAGTTCTAAAAGTGTTACATGGATCCAACAAGCTTGTGTTCTCATTGCTTTGCATTGCCGAGAGCGACAGGTTATTTTCTTATGTGGAATCTTGGGCCGAGGGTCTTTTTTTGTTTTGAGTTGTTTTTTTAACATGCCCAAACCGTAAGCTTCTAGGCTTAAAAAAAAATGTTTCTGTAGCTTTCCTGCTGGTGGGGTGGGAGAGCTGAGCTGAGTCCTGGCAGACATAGTTTAGCTAGATGCCACTGTCAAGTGAAGGGAGATTTTGGCTTCTCAGGAGGAAGGCCTTCCTAGTAATCAGAGCTATTAGCAAGAAAGTAAGCTGTCTCCATAGGGAGTAAGTTCCTTGTCACTGGAAGAACTGAAGCAGAGACTGAATGCCCTCTCATCAGGGATGCTGTAGAGAGGATTCTTAATCAGATTGGGATTAAACTAGATGTCCTCTGAAGTCTCTTCCAACTCTAAGATATTATGATGGTTAAAGAGTGGGGTGGTCAGAGATGAACATGGTACAATAAAAAGAATATTGGCTTTAGAGTTGGGATGTGGGTTCAAGTTTTGGTTCTGCCTTAACCTCTCTGGATCTCGGTTTCCTCAGCCACAAAACCAGGGGTTTGGACTAGATGACCTCTGAACTCCCTCTTGGCTCCTAATTTGGGATCTTTAGATCCTTCTTCCACGTATCTCCTGGACAAATGTAGGTTGAAGTAGATGGTAGATTTGGCAAGGTATGCATCTGTAGAGTATTAGAGCTGAGAGGGCCCTAAGAACATGCAATTTTAAAGTGGAAAGAGATACTAGAGCACAGAACACAGGGAAGGGGAAACAATAAGCATTCCTATTATGTGCCAAGCACTGTGCTAAGTGCTTTTTACAAATATTGTCTTATTTGTTTCTCACAACAACTTGTGGGGTTGGTGCCATTCCTATCCTCATTTTACAGTTGAGGAAACTGAGGCAGAGGCCAAGTGACTTTTCCAGAGTCACACAGCCAGTAAGTATCTGAAGCTGAACGTGAATTCAGAGCTTCCTGACTCCAGACCCAGTGCTCTACACATTGTACCACCAATTATTTTTGGATTCAAATATTAGAATTAGAAGAAATTTTTAAAAATTTATTATTATTATTATTTTTAATAATGCTAACTTTCTATCTTAGTAACAATTCTAAGACAGAAGGGCAAGGGCTAGGCAAATGGGATTAAGTGACTTGACCAATGTCACACAGCTAGAACTGTCTGAGACCAGATTTAAACTAGGACCTCCCATCTTCAGCCTGGATCTCTATCTGCTGTGCCATCTAGCTTCTCCTAGAAGAGATTTTAACACATAGATTGTCAGAACTAGAAGAATTAGAATTCAAGCTGTCAGTCAGAGTGGCATATGGGAAAACACTCAGGCTCTAGAGTCAGAGGTCCTGGGTTCTAATCTCACCTCTGGTACTTTTTTTTTTTTTAATGGTGAGAATGGAAAGAAGGCCAGAAAGAAGTGCAAACAAGCAGGATCGTTCTGAAAATTTGACCTTAAATACTTAAAAAGAAAGAAAACAGTACATGCTAGAGATCTATAGTCTCATGTACAGATCATCTTGTACAAGGTACAAAGTCATTTATGTTCCTTGACCTCAGTTTCCTCATCTATAAAATTAAGATATTGGACCCCATGAAGGAGGAATTTTGGAAAATAGAATTTTAGAATATACAATTTCAGACTCGGAAAGAACCTCAGAGATCTAGTTTAACACCCTCATTTTGCCGATGAAGAAATCAAGGTCCCAAAGGTTAGATGAATTCTTGCTTCCTCGGCATATTTCTTTCAATGTTCCTGTTGATCAGTGAAATGGGGCAGAGGGCACCAAGTAATCCCTAGAGTTCTTCTGAGAACTGTTACTATCACAGAACGAGAGAACCATAACTAGTTCCAGATCCATGCAACTATGAAGGAAACATTTATTTTCACAGCCGAAACTGCTTTCCTGTTAACTTCCAGGGTTCCTGGGACAGAACATCCTTGCTGAGCCTATTACAAGATATATATTTCCCTGCCAGGCCCCTAGTCCAGAGGGATGCAAAATAGCTGAGGTGGAAGTTGGAAATGATGTAGGATTGGTTCTTTATGTCTGTAAAATTTTCTAGCACATCAGTTTTGAGCATCAGCATGGTGGATGGCCAACGTTTACAGCCACAGGCTAGAAGATAAGATCAGGTGGGCATGTCAGGGAGGTAAATTGGAATCTCTGAATGAGCAATGAACTTTGGAGCTAGGAAAGATTGTGGAGACAGGTGGGTGGTAATCACAGAACGTAGACTGACCAGAGTTCTGAGAGCCTCGCTATGACTCACATAGAATCATACTGTTGGAGTTGGAAGGTTCTGGGCCCTAGAAGAGAGAACAGCAAAAACGGAAGAGATTTGAATACCATCTAGTCCAGCTGCCTTGTTTTACAAGGGAGGGAACTGAGGCCCAGAGAGAAGAAGTAACTTACTTAATGTTACTCAACTGCGTAGTCACTGAACTGGAATTAAATTAAACCCAGGTCTCCTGACAACTAGTCCAGTGTTCTTTCCATGATCTCATACCAACTCCACATAGCAGTCTACTCCTCTCGCTGACAAAAAACAACAACAGTCAAAAAAAGCATTTTGATCTCATTTGAGTTTCACAACAACCCTGTAAGGTAGGAATTCATATCTTCATTTTTCAGATGAGGGAACTGAGGCATTAGAGAGGTCAAGTGACTTTTTTTAATATTATTTTTATTTAGAATTTAACAAACACCAAATCAAATGGGAATTTCCATATACATGGAACAGAAAAAGAGGGTTTGTGCATGAAATGGGAGCTTTCTATTATGTGCAGCTTACTCTTCTTTTTAAATATTTAAGATTAATCTTTCAAAGCTGTCCTGTTTGTCTGTGCTTCTTTATGGCCGCCTTTCTGTTCTCTGCATTTTGAAAAAATGCCTTATTGACCCTCTTTTCTTCCCCTCCTCACTATCTCAACTTCCTACTCCCTCCCCCCCCCCCCAATCCAATCATTGGTGGGAGGAAGGGGGTGGGAGGGAAGAGAGAGAAAAACAAAATCATTGTAACACTATCCCTACAAGCGAAAAAACCCAACCTCCCAGATTGTATCTGAAAATGTGTTTCTACATCTGGAGTCCATCACTTCTTTGTCATGATGTGGATAGCACATTCTTTATGACTGGTCCTCTGCAATACTGGTTCACCATCGCATTGATCAGAATTCCCAAGTCTTTCAAAGTTGTTTTCATTTACAATTATTGTCGTTATTATATAAATTATTTTGCTGGTTCTACTCACTTCACCCTGACTCAGTTCATATAGGTCTTAACAAGTTTCTGGCAAATTTGCCTGTGGTTATATAGGAAGTGACAGTGACCGAGGTGAGATTTGAACTTGGCTCTCTCTTGACTCTACTATTCTTTCTACTCTGTGACGAATAGGTTTCATTGTAGAATGGTTAGATTGAAACAGGGGTTCTACCACCTTTCTAGTTCCTTTTGGTGAAATTTTGTACTGGGATACCCAACAACTAGTTAGGGTCATAGTTAGAATTCACACGCAGGTCCCTGGGTCCAGTGCTTTCTCATCCTTTTGTCTTGCCACTAGACTTCACTGACTCGGGATGAGAGAGAGTCTGATGACTGGTGAACTCTGCCTCGCTTAAATCCAATTCACATTCAAGTAAAGACCTCACCTTGTGATGTCATTGATCCTCTTCAAAAACAAACAGTCAACAACTTCCCCCCCCCCAATACTACAGAATTTTGTTGAGCTGTTTCAGTCATGTAAGACTTTGTGACCCCACTTTGGGGACTTTCTTGGCAAAGAAAACTCACTTTACAGATGGTGAAACTGAGGCAAAAAAAGGTTAAGCTATTTGCCCAGGGTCAAAGAACTAGTAAGTATCTGAGGCCAGATTTGAACTTAGGGAGCCAAGTCTTCTTGATTCGAGGTTGCCATCTGGCTGTGCTTACCACAAACTATGGCTGGCTTAATAGTTCTGTTCTTATGGGTACAACACACTTCAGTTGACTTTGCACGTGTGAGACATGGGCACAATTGCACATGTGATATTCCTCTAAGTGTAGAATTATTAAGCCAGGTAGTTTAGACCAGTGATGTTAAACTTAAATAGAAATAGCGCCACTAAAAGGTACATATAGATCCGTGCAAGCTGCATATTGAGTTGGAAAACAAGGTATTAACATTATTGATGGTCTTATTGCATTTTTATTTATTTTGTGAAGTATTTCCCAATTACTTTTCAATTTGGGTCAGGCTGCACTCAGACAACATGGGACCTGAGGGCTGTGTGTCTGATGCCTCTGGATTAGAGTAATGAACTTGACCCAGTCAAGATATCTGATTATGAAAGTTGGTTCTGACACTTATTAGGTGGGTGCCAATAATTTCATTTCTCTGAATCTCAGTTTCCTCATCTGCAAAGTAAGAGTAATATTTAGATTACCTACTTCTCAAAGTTTTGGGGAGGAAAGAGTTTCGTAAGCCTTAAAGAAATGTTATAATTGTTATCATTTTTTTAAACCCTTGTACTTTCGGTGTATTGTCTCATAGGTGGAAGATTGGTAAGGGTGGGCAATGGGGGTCAAGTGACCTGCCCAGGGTCACACAGCTGGGATGTGTCTGAGGCGGGTTTGAACCTAGGACCTCCCGTCTCTAGGCCTGACTCTCACTCCACTGAGCTACCCAGCTGCCCCCCTGTTATCATTTTTTTTGAGAGACAAAGTGGTGTTGTGGCTGAAGCACTGACTCGGTGATCTTCCAGTTCTGATAAGACTTGCATTTTTTCCCTATGATTCCAAGTCATTTTTCTTCTTCGTAGAACTAAGTCTCGGTTCTTGGTTAAGACGGGGAGCCAACAGTCCAATGTAAATACTTACACCTTTAACTATGATCTAATTTGAGAGTGAAACTTTGTAGCATGATGGAAAGCAAGCCAAGCCTGTGGATCAGGAAAACCTGAGTTCACACATCACCTTGGAGGCATCCTGGCAGTGTGACCCTCCCTTAAAGTCTCAGTACCTGCAGGCAACTCTCTGAACCTCTCCTCAGCAGCAGAGGTGCCCTTTGTTACTGTTAGAGAAAGTTCCTCACCAGAAACTCCCCGTGCCAGTGACACCACGCTCTGGTAAAACAAAACACAACAGAGCAGAATAACATTCCTGCATAAAAGGAGGATGGGGTGTTTACTGTGAGAGAGCACATGAAGGAGATGTCTTTTGCAGCTGAAGGACTCTGGGAAGGCTTCTCAGAGGAGGTGTGAGAGCAGGGCCTGGAATGATGACTGAGATGCCTGGCCCGGAGCTTTCGGGTTCGCAGGGCGGTAACCAGGAAGCTCTCTCTGAAACCAGGACAGGTGTGACTATCTATTTAAAGCTAGAGTGTCTCTTTTGCAAGCTTCCCGCACCTGCGCCACCCGCACTATCCCCAGCATGATCATTCACCGTAAGCCTATCTGTTCACTTCACAGTTTTAAAGTGGTATCTGTCGATTTTCCCCGAGTGATTTCCCACTAATGCCAGCTCCGGAGCAGGGTGACAGCTGCTGCCACCGCCGCCTCTGCTGCCACCACTAGGTCCTTTTCTTTTCCTCCAGTACCAGACTACTCATCCATTCATTCCCCAAGGGTAATAATAAGTTAGAAGGGCTTTGGTTGCTTGGAGGAAGGGCCCTCGGTGAGCTTGGCTAATAATAATTGCTTGAATTGCTATTTTGGTTGACAATTTACAAAACACTTAGCTCACATCAACCTCGTGAAGTAGGTTGTGTGAATGTTGTTATCCCCATTTTACAGGGTAGGGAACCTGAGGTCTAGAAAAAAATCACTTAACCAGGGTTACACAGCTCAGATAGTAGCAGAGCTGGTATTCAAAACCTGTGTCTCTTCTGACATAGCATAAAACTGAGGAAAAGGCCCTAATATCCTTTGTCTAATAATCCCAAGAGTTGGAGCCGCTAGGTGGCTCAATGGGTAGAGAGCCACTTCTGGAGTTGGGAGTCCTGGGTTCAAATGTGGCCTCAGAGTAACCTTGTGACCCTGGAGAAGTTACTTAACCCCCATCGCCTAGCCCTTACTGCTTTTCTGCCTTGCAGGAAAAAAAAATAGTCCCAAGAGTAGCAAGCAGGCTATTGGCCATCACTGGCCCTTGGATGTTTGTCCTGAACAAGCAAGAGGGGGCAGGATCTTTTCCAGCTGCTTTCTCGACAGCTAGATACAGGCAAGGTCTCTGGAATATACCTCTTCTCTGATAGGAATCCAAGAAATGAGCTGACGTCAGTTTTCAACAGAAGCCCTTGATGCTTGGTGACTTGCCTCAGTCCCACACGTGCACACACTTTAGACCGTTGGAGCTACGAGGGACTTAAACAGTAGCTTTTGGCTGGTGTAGTGCATCAGAACGTCAGAGCACAGAGACCCTAGGGACGACACCTAGATGGTAGCTAGGTGGCATCAGCAAACAGATTTAGACTTAACAGACTTAGAGTGGAGGAATTCAAATGCTGCCTCAGACACTTCCTAGCTGGGTGACCCTCTTTCAGCCTCAGTTTCCTCATCTGTAAAATGTGGATAATATTAGCCCCTAACTCACAGAGTGGTTGCAAGGTAAACTATAAGAAATATTGGGAGAACTCTAACATGTTAGATATAAATGCTAGCAACCTAGTTCAACCAGATCCTTTTAGAGGTAGAAAAACAGAGGCCCAGAGAGAGGAAGGGATTTCTCACAAGGGAACTCCCCTTCTCCTGGGAACATAAAAGAAATGACTCGCTTGCCCACAGTGCTATCCCGGAAGGAACCACACAGACTCTTAACACAGAGGAAAGGGGCAGCCAGCCACCAGGTGCTGCCAGGGCAGAGTTCTTGGGTAGAACAGATTCAAACATGAACTCCTCGTACTATCTCACTCGGAGGTATATCTCTGTGAATCACTCTCCAGCAGGGCTGGACTGAGGCCAGCTTAGCTAATGAGCACAGAAAAGCATTTGGGACTGGCTTTCATACTGTTGCTACATAGCAGCTTCCCAATGGGAGGAAGAGCTCCCAGGTTAATCTAATGCAGGTAACCTGGCATGGGGCACGGGCAGCCATTCCCAAAGTCCACTGCTACAGCGGGTGGCAGAGCTAAGAGATGAGGAGAGTCGTAGGATGAGAAAAGCCCCATCTAGGAATCTGGAGCCCTGGGCCCTAATCCTACCAATATCTCTGATTGGCTGTGGGATCTGGGCCTCAGTTTCCTTTTTTGTAAAGTAAGAGGACTGGTTGAGATGGTCCAGTGGGGCCATCTGGCTCTGATGTTCTATGGCTTTACGAGTTGGATTCTTTGGCACTGCCATTCCCAGGGCATGCCAGAATGTCTTCACTACCTTATCTACCCCCTTCCCTCATCTAAATCTTTTCTGCCTTCCTCTTCTACGCCTGAAAAAGGATCTGCTACTAGTCATGTATATCTCAATGTGAATTCCAGTCTTGGATTTCCTTCTCCCAGGAGTATTTGAATTTTTCATCTGGTTTTCTAATCGGGGAGTGAAAAACTTTGTCCCTGGATGTAGGAACAGCTATAAACCCAAGTGTCAGAGCTGGAAGGGAGCCTAGAACAAACTCCTCATTAGAGGCCTAGATAGGAGAAGAGAATCGCCCACAGTCATTCAGTAAGTTAGTGTTAGGAGTCAAGATTAGAACCAAAGACTTCTGATTTTCCTTCCTGTACATTTTCAGTTGAGCTAATGTTAGGCACCACCGGGCAGGAGTGGAAAGGAATGGGGGCCTGGACCATTGCCCTGTCATCATATCTCACCCTGGAGGCAGCTGGACAAAGAGGCAAATTTAGGAAAAACTGCCCAATAATTAAAGTTTAGTGAAACGGGCCACCCTGGTGCAGTGGATAGAATTCTTACTGGAGTCAGAAAAACTCATTTTTCTGAGTTCAAATCCATCCTTAGGCATTAGCTGTGCGATCCTGGGCAAGTCACTCAACCCTATTTGCCTTGGTTTCCTCATCTGTAAAATGAGCTAGAGAAGGAAATGGCGAACCACTCCAGTATATTTCTTCATCCATAAAGTGAGCTAGAGGAGGAATGGCAAACCACGCTAATATCTTTGCCAAGAAAACCCCAGACAGGGTCCCAAAGAGTCAGACGTGACTCACCCTGGAGGCAGTTGGGCAAAACACCCCAAATGGAGTCATAAGGAGTAAGACATGGCTGAAAATAGCTGAACAACAAGGAAGTAGCAGGTTCCTTGACATCTGGGGTCTTCAAAGGTTAAGTGACCATTTGTGTTGTATTGAATGGGAGTGCTAAACTTGAATGAGGAAGAGTTGAGTTCAAATGCCACCAAAGCCCCTTGTCTCAGTGTCCTTTTCTGTAACATGGGGGTAATCTTCTCTACCTCCTGGGAGTATTTGTATATAAAGTGCTTTAGGAAGCTTACCGCATTAAATCAATGCCATTTATTACTACTGTGTTTTATGGGGCTTCTTGCTTGGTTTGCCTGCAAGGCCTTTGAAGTCCTTGGTGCTCTGAGATCCTGTAATGATTCCATGATGTCCTCTCTTGCTCCTTGCTCTGCTGAGCCGCCTCATGGGGAGAGCTACAGCAGGAAAGCGCAGCAGTATTATCCGGCCAAAGCCTCTGAGGCTACTCTATTTAAACTATTGATCTTGCATGGAAACTCAGGCCTGCTCCCATCAGATCAAGTCAGTGCATTAACCCTGGCGGCCAGAAAGGTAGACTACTTGGGCCCCAAAGTGCAGAGGTTATGTGCTGTGAGAAGTACATTCATTCTCTTAATCTGCATTGACTCATAGAACGTCAGAGCTGGAAAGGGCCTTGAAATCACCTGGTCAGACTCCATCATTTTACATATAAGGAAACTGAGACCCAGAAACTGGAAATTACTTACCCAGGGAAACACAGCTAATAAATACTGCAGATAGGATCAAAACATCTCCTTTCTTGATTCCAGTTAAATTCTTCATTTTATAGATGAAGTAACTGAGATCCAGAGACTTGCTCAAGAAGACATGCAGCTAATCAATGTCAGGTTCAGGATATGAACTTTAGTCCTCAGACTCTAAATCCAATAATCTGACTACCCAAACTGTTTTTCGTTGTTGTTATTTAGTTGTTTCAGTCATGTCTGACTCTTCATGACCCTATTTGGTGTTTTCTTGGCAAAGATACCAGAGTGATTTGCCATTTCCTTCTCCAGCTCATTTTATAGATGAGGAAACTGAGGCAAACAGAGTAAAGGGACTTTCTCAGGATTGCATAGTAAATATCTGAGGCTGGATGTGAACTCATAAAGATGAATTTTCCTGACTTCAGACCCAGGATTCTATTCTTTGTTCCAACTAGCTGCCTCTGACCTGCTTTTAGTTCCATGAATATTATGCATTCAGAGGAGGATCTTCCTATGGGAAGGAATGATTAGGAAGAATACCTCTAAGGAGATGGGAATGGAACTTGCCCTTGGAGATGTTGGTTCTAGATCCTGTAGGCCTTAAACCCTTGGGCACTGTCCAAGTCCAGCTGAGTTGTTGGGCGGAATGCCCACCTCAGTCTCCTATTTCCCTTTAGCTCTTTGAGTTTCCTTAGTCTCCGAGGTGGTGTTCCATCCCCCCTCACCCCGTTTTCCCTTTGGTGTTCATTGTGTGATCTCTTCCATTGGAGGCATCCAACCCAGTCCCTTTCAATAGGGTGCTTTGAGAGCCCCTCCGCACACTGTGGCGCTTCTATGGAGACGGGACCAGCTCCCAGTCTCAACAGAAGTGTCAGTGAGATGCCCATCCTGTGTGAGTCTGGTTTTCGGGAAACATAAGTTTTAGCTTCATTATTTTAGCAGTGAGGGATGTGGACCCATGAGAGAGGGACACCATGAGGATTATGGGAAATGAGAGCAGAAGGCCAAACCTGCTCGCTGCTGGGTCCCTCCACCAGCTAATTTGAAGACCTCTGTAGCAGAGGCTCTCCCTGCCAAGACCCTGGGATGAGATGGGAAATCGTGGGGTTTGGTTTGATAGTGAGAGCACAGCGACTGAGAACACCACATGGAGGATTTTTAACAAGCCTTTCCCTAAACAGAACATACAGAGAGAAGGAGGGAGAGGAGGGGGAGAAAAAAAACCCAGCCTTCCTTGGTAAACAGATTAAAATAATACTTGGCACTTATGTAGCGCTTTTAAAAAAAAAACCTTCAAACACTTTATAAACACTAGCTAATTAATTGAGCCGGCTAAATCTGTCTACAGTTGGTGGAAAGAGTGTGAGAAGAGCTAAAAAAAAAAATCCCTATACCACTCCAACTTTTATCATCAACTGGGTGGTGTTAGAGCCTTCCGGGCACCCTCTAGAAAGTTCTCCTGTTCCAACATGCAGGATTCTTGACACCGACAGACTTCGTTTGTACACTTTAGCAATCAAAGTGGAACCAGCCATATAGCCACTGATTCCCTGCCTGATTTGTTCATCAGGCCTAAATAAAAGAGCCAAACAGAAACTGGGGAGCCACGTTCCAAGCCAGACGCTGTTGGGAGCAGAATGGGGCTACATTTCTGAGGCATTTCATCCTTCTTTTGCACCCACAGACAAGGCATTGGAGAGCCAAGGATTTGACCAGTCAGGGAATTCTCTAGGACCCTGGCATTTTGCAAGCCACCAATTGTGTGCTAGAATGAACTCTTAGGACTGGAAGGAACCTTGGATCATAGAACAGAGAATGCTAGAACTAGAAGGGATTTTAGAACATGGGAAGATAGAGCAGTTCTGTGCTAATGAATGTGAGAACTTAAAAGAAGCAGATGAATATTTAGCAAAATATAAAATGCCCAAATTAACAAAACAGGATGTGGATCATCTAAATTGGCCAATTTTGGAGAAATCAGCCACTTAACAGCTGCCCTGCAAAAAGATACCCAGACCCTACAGGTTGACAGGCGAACCCACCAAACCTTTAAAATCTCTAAGTTTTTCTCATATTAGGTGTACTATTAATTTTTATGCAAAATTTCTTATTCTGAACATAAATACCAAATAAAATGAGCTTTCCCACTTACAAAGTTGAATAGAAAAAGAGAATTATACATGAAATTGTGAATCTATTACATACTGCTTACTTTTCCTTTTCAGTTGACCATAAATTCAACTTGTAACTTTCAAAGCTGTCCTATTTGTCTGTTTCCTTCTGGCTTTCTGTCTGCTTTGGGGCATTAAAAAATGCTTCCATGATCTCCTTACTTTTGGGGGGCAGTCCTATTGCTAGCCCCTCTTCTTCTAATTCCCCACCCCCATCATTGAAAAAAAAGAAAAATAAAATCCTTGTGGCAAATATGCACAGTCAAGCAAAACAAATTCCCACATTGGCTGTGTCTGAAAATGTTAGTCTATTTTTAAATATAGGGGAAGATGGTAGGCGACTCAGTTCCTTCCATGAGGATGTTATAGTTTGGATCCCCAAACCTGACAAAACTAAGTCTGGAAGAGATAAAGAAGCCAGGGAAGAGGGGGAGGGGAGGGTGTTAGAGCTAGAAAGAACCTTGGTGTTCAACCCCTTCCTTTCGTAGAAGAAGAAGAAGCTGAACCCCAGAAAAGAAATGCAACTTGACATAATGAGTTAGTGGCTAAGTGGAAACTGGAACCCAGGTTTCCTCATCAGTAAAATGAGCTGGAGAAAGAAATGGAAAACCACTCTAGTATTTTTGTCAAGAAAACCCCAGACGGGGTCATGAAGAGTCTGGCACGACTGACATAACTAGACAACAAAACATGTTGGATGGAGTTTCCATATCATAGCACACCTCAGTTTTCTAGGGAATCCTTGTGCCTCAACATGCCCCCTATACTGCCCTCTGCTTCCCTTCCTGCTCTGGTTATGAAATGAGTAACAGTAATGGCATGTGTGTACAAGTTCTCTCTCTCACTCTCTCTCTCTCTGTCTCTCTCTGTTTCTCTCTCTCTGTGTCTCTGTCTCTCCCCCTCCTTTTCACCCTCCCTCCTCTTCCTCTCTCACATACCCATACAATCTATTTTTCCTTCTTTCCTTCTCTCTCCCTTTCTTCCCCCGACTCTTCCTCTCTCGTTCTATCCCCCAATCTCTCAGTCTTTCTCTTTCCATCTTTCTCTTTTCTTCTTTTCTGTCTCTCTCTCTCCCACTCTCCCTCCTTCCTTTTCCTCTTTGACTCATACAAGTACATACAATCTATTTTTCCTCTCTCCTCTCTCCCTTTCTTTCCCCTCTCTCTTTCCTTCTGACTCTCTTCCTTTCACTTTTTTCCATCTCTAAATATCTCACAAAATCTTTCTTTCTTTCCTGCTCTCTCCTTTCCAATCTTCCCATTTCACAAATGAGGAAGCTGACTTCTAGAGATGTAAAATAATTTGCCCAAAATCATACAAAGCGTAAGTGACAGAAGCAACATCTGAAGTCAGGTCTCTTGACTCCAAATTCAAATTTTCCAAGTTCAAAGCTTTTTCCAGTGTACCAAGTTGTTTCTTATATAATCCTAATAGGTCTCTTATTAGTCCTAGGCATATTTTAGGGAAAATTATATTTTGCATCATCTTCATTTTAAAAATCTGAGAGAAGGGGTCAGAGAGGCAGTACAATGCAATGAATTTAGAGTCTTGGAACCTAGGTTTAAATCTTAGCCCTGACACTATCTGTATGACCCTGGACAAGTCCCATACCTTACCTGGACCTCACTTTCCTCATCTGTAAAATGAAGGGATTGGAGTCCATGACCCAAGATCCCTTCCAGCCCCAAAGCTATGAATTTGTCTATATGCCACCAGTGGCAATTACAATGGTCTGGGAGTTAGAACTGGTTCTGAGTTCTAACTCTGTCACCAGCCACAGGGATGATGACCGTGGATAGGCAAATCACTCCCCTCCTGTGAACCCCTTGACTTTCTTTTGTAAGAAATAGGGATCAATTTGTTATTGCCTGTAATTGATTAAAAAATTAAATCCAAAAGTAAGAATTAGGGATCATGAGTATCAGAGGTGAAAAGCACCTTAGAGGCGATCGCTAGGCCAAGTCCCTCATATTACAGATGGGACAACTGAGACCCCCAAAGGTTGAGTAACTTGTAGCTCAGGGTCACATAAGCAATAAGTATTGGTTAGGATTTGAACCCAGGTCAGTGATTCCAAATCCAGTGTCCATTTTACATTACTCGTTCTACCTGCCTACAGTATCATGAAGAAAACATTTGTAAACTTTAAAAAAATAAACTATTGCTATATTTTGTTTTACCATTGCCTAAATTTTCCCCTTCATCCTTTTTTTCCCCTTAAAACCCTTGCCTTCCATCTTAGAATCTATTAAGTATTGATTCCAAGGCAGAAGAGTGGTAAGAGTCAGACAATTGTGGTTAAGTGACTTGCCCAGGATCACCTAACTAGGAAGTGTCTGAGGCCAGATTTGAACCTAAGTTGTCAGCTCTCCAGGCCTGGCTCTCTATCCATTGAGCCACTTAGCTGCCCACTTCATCTCTTCTTCCCACCTCTCCCAGAACTATACCTTATTTAAAAAAAAAAAGAATTTTAAAAAGAGAAAAAAATTCAGAAGAATCAATCCATAAGTTAAAAAAAACCCTGACATTATAGGTGATATTCCTCAGCCATGGGCCCCCTCCCTCTACCCTCTCTCTAACATCTGCAAAGTAGCATGAGACTTTTTTTCTTTGGCAGCAAGCCTTTTCTGTAAATTTTTAATTGATAATGAAATGCAGGACTGTTATTTGTTATTGTTTTATCTTCCACATTCATTATCTTAGTTATCAGGAGCTAGCTTCATGCTAGGCTAAGGCCTTTCACCACTGACTCTATCCCTGCCATTTTTTGCTTTGAACCGTTTCATTCATTTCTCATTCTCTTGCCCCTGAAGGTCTCTTCCTCGTGCTTCTCTAGCACTCAAAGCCCCCTCAGAGGGTAACAGGGGGAGGAAACAATATTCTCAGCATCAACCTCAGGGGCTGGATTATGAGGTCGAAAGCAGCAATCACCGGTGGGTCTCAGCACTCGTCCTGTCCCTTTAGATTGAGTGTCATGGTCCCTGGGTCCCTCCTGCCTAGGATAATTAATACTATTGGGGGAGGACCTCTTCCCCCTACAGTTGTGCCTTTGCTCCAGGTGATGCTGCCCGGCCCTGACCCTGGTCACCCAGTTCCACCCCTTTTTTCTTTCTCTGGATAATAAAGTTTATTTTTCTGTTGTTGCAGGAGCCCAGGGGCAGGAGGAGCTTCAGGTGCTGCAGCCTAAGGACCCCGTATCTGTGGCAAAAGGAGAGACGGTCACACTGAACTGCACGGTGACTGATATCAGTCTTCCAGGGCCAGTGAAATGGTTTAAGGGTGCAGGCCCCCAAAGGAAAGAAATTTACAATTTCAAAGGAGGCATCTACCCCCGGATAAAGGCAGTTGCCCCATCCACCAGCACCACAGACTTCTCCATCAGCATCAGCAGCATCACTCCTGAGGACACAGGCACCTATTACTGTGTGAAGTTCAAAAAAGGGAATCCTGACACAGAATTTAAATCCGGAGGGGGCACCATGCTGTCTGTGAGCGGTGAGTAAGCCTGACCAGGGCAGTGGTGTGTGTGTGCCACTGGCACCTTCCTCTTAGAGGAATTCAATTTGTGGTCCAAAATAAAAGGGTAGAGAAAAAAATGGAATAGAAGTGGGGAGAGGAGGAGCCCAGGAATGAGCTGAGATGACAGATGTGAATCTGCAGTGTGGGCAGTAGTGTGGCACCTGCCATCCCCTCACCATCTTCCATCCCCCTCCTGCTCTTAGAAAATCCCACTGCTGTGTCTGGGCAAGGGAGCTGCTCTTTGAGCCTGGGCTCACCCCAGACCTGCTTAGGACAGCCCAGCCCTTGGAGCCAGGTTTCAGATCTGTTTCTGCTGATCTCCTCTCCCTACATTGATCCAGTTTTCCAGAAGCTGTTCACCTGGGAAATCTGCTGCCTTGAGAGGATGTCTCTGACCAGACAAAGCCTTAGGCCTAGGCTCACAAAAGATGTGACTCCATCGTATAAACTTTAAAGCTGGAAGGGACCCTAAAGGTCATTTGGGCCAAACTTCTCATTTAACAGAGGAAACTAAACAGGCCCGACAGAGGATGAAGGGACTTGGCCACTATTGCATAGGCAGTGTCTATGATATGAATCAAACTCAGTTTTTTCAGCTTCATATCCAATGGCATTTCTAGAGCACATTTAGAAGCCTCTTATGAATCCTCTTTTGGGAATTTTAATCGCAGATCTTTCAGTGATTCAGTCAGTTACCACATATTTATTAATTATATTAAATTAAATTATTATATTAATTAATTATATTAAAGTATCATGTTATTTATATATGAACACAATAATATATTATTTCCTTAATATAATGTAAATATTAATTTATTCTATTACATAACCATATAGTATATTATGGGTTATTATATAGTTATATTAATACCAAGTATTATATTATTTACCAAATATTTATTAAGCTTTTTACATGTGCTGAACACTGGTGGCATAAAGGCAAAGGCAACTCGGAAATATTGAATGAGTCATTCATCATCACATAGAGCTAATAAAGTGGTGACACTGGCCTGTCCATCAGTTCTTTGTTGCTATTGTTGAGTCATTTCAGTTATTTGACTCTTTGTGACCCCGTTTGGGGTTTTCTTGGCAAAGATATTGGAATGGTTTGCCATTTCCTTCTCCAGTTTATTTTATAGATGAAGAAACTGGGACCAATAAAGTTAAGTGACTTATCCAAGGCCACATAGCTAGTAAGTGTCTAAATTTGCATTTGAACTTGGTTCACTCTGACTCCAGGTCCAAGACTATCCATTGTACCACCTAGCTGCCCATGAATTCCAACTACTCTGTTTCTGAATGTGTTCTCATCTTGCTGGAGACAATTGGGATGTTAGTCTAGTTCATAGGCAAATAAAGACATCATTCATCATGATGTCAGTGTTCTTTGAAAATGAAAAACAAACAGCTAGGTGGCATGATGTATAGAATACCAGGTGTGGAGACAGGTAGGGACAGAGGAGACCTTTTTCTCTGTCTCAAGAAGCATCCCTCAGGAAGCTTTTCCAGTCTTGAAAATGTTTCCAGCTAAACAGACTCCGGCATAACAACAAACACTCACTGTCCAAACACACAGAATGTGGCTGCACCAACCCGCAGAAATGTCACCGACAGAATCTGTCGGAGCTCAAGAAAAGTCTCCCTGCATTCTGTAAATAGCACACCCAAATGGAAAAGTGTGTGATATGGGCTTTGTTTCACACCAGTCCCCAGAGGGGCTCCCCAGAGTCATTGTCTGGTGGTTTCTGCTGCAGGGAGGCAGCTTTGTCCGGAGAAAGTGGCCTGCTTCAGGAGTTGAGACTTGAGTTTTTGTCCAGCTGGGTGACTGTGGGTAATAATAATAACTCTGACAATATCTATAGATAGGTCTTGAAGTTTTAGAAATCCTAAAAATAATACAGTATGATAATAGTTTTAATAATAATGTATTCTATGTATTTATAAAAATTTTGGAAGTAATAGTTTTCCCTAAAGTAATATAGATGGTATTATTGCCCCCATTTTACAGATAAGGAAACTGAAATTTAGGGAAATGAAGTGATTTGCCTGGGATCTTTCAGAAAGTAAATGTGGAAATTGGAATTTAATGAATAATAATAATAGTAGTAGTAGTAGCTAACAATATATAGCACCTACTATGTGCCAGGTACTGTGCAAAATGCTTTGCAAATATAATTTCATTTGATCTTCACAACAACCCTGGAAAGTAGGTGTGATTATTATCCCCATTTTGCAGATGAGGAAACTGAGCCCAAACCTTCTGACTACAAATCCAGGAAACCTTTCTCCCCTCTCCTCTTCAGTTCCCTTCCTTTTAGAATAAGGGTTTCTCAATCAGAATAAATGATTTCTCAGGCCTCAACTCTAAATATTATGATCTTATGGCTGGATATTTGTCTATGACCTTTCCAACTCTTAAGACTGTCATATTAGGCTTATTTTTTGGCCATTAAGGAAAAAAGATTTTTGACACTTCCAAGACCATAATTTTTTCATAATATGAGTTCTAAGACAAAAAAATAGCAAGGGCTAGGCAGTTGGGGTTAAGTGATTTGCTCAGGGTCACACAACTAGGAAGTGACTGAGATCAGATCCCTACTCCAGACCTGGTGCTTTATCTACTGTGCTACCTAGCTGTGCTATCATCACTTTTCAATTGGCCATACTTTCTAATTTATTAAATATTTTGGCTAAAAATAGATAATAAGCAGGTCTTGGAATCACAAAAGAGATCACAGGATTTTAGAACCCAAAGAGCTTTAGTAGAAACTTTTAGGCCAATCTCTTCCCTTTATAGATGGGAAAACAGACCCAGAGGAGATAAGTGACCTGCCCGAAGTCACTATCAGGATCTGAGGCAGTACTAGACTTAGATCTCATGACTTCTGGACTAGTCCTGGGCACTTTATGAAAGTTCAAGTTCTCCTCCTATTACAAATGCTCATCTTATTGTTCTGTTTTGTTTTTATAATAGATGCCACCACTTCTGATCTTTCTTCTATTTATATTTTATTTTCCCAATTACATGTAATAACCATTTCCAACATACATTTTTTGAAATTTTAAGATCCAAATTGCCCCCCTCTTTCCCTTCTCTCCCACTTTTCAGTGATGGTAACTGATCTGATTTGGGTTATATATGTGCAATCATTCAAAACGTATTTTCATATTGGTCATTATTGTAAGAGAATACTCATATAAAACCAAAACCCCAAAATAAAAACAAATAAACTAAATTGAGAAATAGTATGCATTCTGACTCCAGCAGTTCTTTTTCTGGAGGTGGATAGCATTTTTTGTTATAAATCTTTAAGAATTGTCCTGTAATCATTGTATTGCTGAGAATAGCTAAGTCTTTCACAATTGATCATTCCACAATATTGCTGTTACTGTGTACAATTTTCTCCTGGTTCTGCTTATTTCCCTCTGCATCAGTTCATGTAGATCTTTCCAGCTTTTTTCACCCTATTTTTTAAACAATTTACTTTTATTTAAATATTTCTCTCTTGTGGAAGAAAAAAATTAATGGACTAATATGATCATAGATAAATGAAACTAAATGTGAATATAGCATATTAAATATTTACAAAATTGGCTAAGCCTAGTAACTTATCTAAATAGAATCAGGAAATAATTAACAACTAATGATCTTAAGTTTAGTCTTTACAAGGATCGGTGGATGTGGAAATAAACCAAGCTTCCATCTTCAATCAAAATTTAATAATGTTTTCTCAGTCCTCATCCTTTTTATGTTCTCTGCAGCCTTTGACACTGCTGATAGCTCTTTTCTCCTAGACACTTTCTTCTCTCTAGGTTTTTGTGACACTATTTTCTCCTTGTTCTCTTCCTACCCATCTCATCACTTCTTCTCAGTCTCTTTTGATGTATCTTCACCCAAATCATGGCTACTAACCATAGGTGTCCCCAAAGGTTCCATCCCTGACCCTCTTCTACTATAATGTTTCACTGGGTGATCTGCTGATAAGCAGCTCTCAGGGATTCAATTATCATTTCTCTGCTGATGATTTTTAGATCTGCATATCTATCCATAACTTTTTCCTAACCTCTAGTCTTGCATGTCAAGCTGTTTATTAGATATATCAAACTAGATGTCCTAGAAACATCATAAACTCAGCATCCCCAAAACACATCATTTTCCCTCCAAACACTTATTCTCCTTTTCTAACTTTCTTATTACTGTTGAAGGAACCCACCCTTCTTTCTCCCAGCCACCCAGACTCTCAACCTCAGTGTCATCCTTTTTTTTTTTAAAACCCTTACCTTCCATCTTAGAATTAATACTGCATATTAGTTCCAGGACAGAAGAGTGGTAAGGGCTAGGCAATGGGGATTAAGTGACTTGCCCAGGGTCACACAGCTAGTTAGTATCTGAGGCCACATTTGAACCTTGCCTGCTCCTCTCTCAACCCCTTTATCCAATATGTTGCCAAATCCTGTTGATTCTCATCTCTTGGTATATGCCCTGCTTTATGACATTACCACCTTGGTGTAGGCCTCATGACTTCATACCTGGACTATTACAATAGCCTGGCTGGTGGTCTCCCTGACTCAGGTATCTCCCAAGTCCTGTCTTGTCCTTTACTCAGCTGTCAAACTAATTTCTGTTAAAGGGCAGATATGACCATGAAATCCCCTATTCAATAAATTCTAGTGACTCTTTCTTACCTCCAGATTCAAGTTTAAAGTCCTCTGTTAGGCTTGTAAAGCCCTTCATAACCTAGTCCCCTCCTTCCTTTCCAGGCTTCTTACATCTTCCACCCACCCTCCCTTCCTCCATCATGCCCTCTGCAATCCAGTGACACCAGCCTCCTTGCTGTTCCCTGCAAAAGACATTCTATCTTTTGACTCTGGGTATTTTTACCAGCTGTCCCCTGAGCCTCATTCCTTCCTTGTTTCCATCTTCTACCTTCCTTCAAGTCTCAGCTAAAATTCCATCTTCTGCAAGAGGCCTTTTCTCCACTGTCCAGACACTGGTGCCTTCCTCTTATAATCTCCAATTTAACCTGAATATATCTTTTTTTTTAACCCTTTTAACTTTTTTTTAAGACCCTTACCCTCCATCTTGGAATTAGTACTATGTATTGGTTCCAAGGTAGATGAGTGTTAAGGGCTAGGCAGTGGGGGTTAAGTGACTTGCCCAGGGTCACACAGCTAGGAAGTGTCTGAGATCACATTTGAATCCAGGACCTCCCAATTCCAGGACTGGTATTGTATCCACTATGCTACCAGCTGCTCCATGACCATACATTTTTTTAAAGGCACTATGCTAGGTGCTAAGGATACTTTATGTAGTTTGTATATATTTTTACAGCTTACAGTTCTAATTGTTTACATTATTGCATCATGCTGTGGTTTACTAAGCACTTTTACTCACAGTAACTCTGCCAAAGTCAGTAGGATATATATATATAGATATAGATATAGATATAGATATAGATATAGATATAGATATAGATATTGTTGTCATTCGTTCACTTTATTCACGTCCAACTCTTCATGACCCCATTTGGGGTTTTCTTAGCAAAGATGCTAGAGTAGTTTGCCATTTCCTTCTCCTCCTCATGGATGCAAAGAGAGTTAAGTAACTTGCCCAGAATCACACAGCTGGTAAGTATCCGAGGCCAGACTTGAACTCAGGAAGATGAGTCTTCCCCAGCTGCCCTAGTGCCTATATTACTGCCCCCATTTCACAGATGATGAAATTGAAGCTAAGAGAGGGGAAATGGTCACACGACTAATTTAATTAGTGGAACTGGGCCTCAAATTCAGATCTTTGATTAAAAAAGTTCAAGGATCCTTTTTTTACCATGTGTCATACCGTGTTTAAAGCTAGTAGGAACCTTTTTTCCAATCCCCTGGTTTTATTGGCAGAAAATAGATCAGGAGAGCCTGGTCAGCTTAATGAGGTTAAAGGATGAGGTCTTTGTTTGAGATTTTTATGACTTCTCCATGATAGGTGGGGAGGGCTTTGATTATATATCTAATACAGGAGAAGAACATCCCCCTGAGTGATTGATGATTTAATTGGGTTGGTTTATTATAGCTTGGAGCTCCACAGGCCCATGAAAGGGAGCAGACAGACCTGCAGAAGTGTCAGAGATACAGAAGACCCTGAGACAGAACAGACACCAGAGAGTAGGATGTGCAGTGCCACATTTCCCTGTGTGAGAAATATGGAGCCACTGTAGGGAGCAGCAGCACCTCTTAGCCACATGGATGGCAGCCACTGGGTGAGAGGGCATTGGTCTCTGTGTCCCAGGAGGGTAGGAGGAAACCAGGGGGAAGGTAGGGAGCCACATGGTCTGGGAGGTTATAACTGGGAGGATGCCAAGAGGACTGGACTTTAGTATTATAAAGAGAGGAGATGTGAGTTTGGAACAGTACCTAATTGCCAACCCAGTTTCTTGGTAAGAAGAGGAGGAACCTTGTGGCTTCCACAAAAACTGAGTCACTCAGATCTGTGTAAAACTAAGGGATGATTCCCAATCTCCCCCTGGCATAACCACCACCGCTCAGCAAGTGCCACCACACTCAGCACAAATTGTTTTTTACTTGTTAATGGACAGCTTTTCCTTTCCTGGGGAGTCTAAACGACAGGATGGAACAATGAATCTGGAGGACTACATGACTTCATGGAGGGGAAGGTGGGGGTTACTGAAGGGAAGAAATGCTGGAGTTTTTTAGTTTGTTTTTCTCCTGCTCAACATTGGAGGAGAAGCTAGGTGGCTCAGTGAATGGAGAGCCAAACCCAGAGATGGGAGATCTTGGGTTCAAAGCTGATACTTCCTAGCTGTGTGGCCCTGGACAAGTCACTTGCTGCCAGTTGCCTAGCCCTTACTGCTCTTCTACCTTGGAACTGATGTTTGGTATCAATTCTAAGGCAGAAGGTAAGGGGTTTTTCAAAGAAATTGGAATTTTGACATGCTCCATATTTGACTGAGACCAGATCAGCCCTCTGTAAACAGCTTAGTGGCCCTCTCATTCTGAGGGCTAGTGCTCCTGACGCTGCTTGTAGTGTAGACACCTGATCTGCTTTAGCTTTACTGTGTAGCTCAGTGCTTGAGAGATTCACCAGCCTCAGCCACCCTGGTAGCTGACATAGGCATGTACCACCATTCTCAGCAAGAATTGTTTTGCATTTTCTATAGAGTGAAATCAAGCTTGTCCTGAATCCAGAAATATATACTGAGAGATGCCTGCAAGGAAGATAGTGCTGATTTTTTAAAAAATCTACATCTAGAAGACCTATACTGATATTCCTAGGAAAACTATGGGTGGGGGCAGATTTTGTGAGAAGCCTCCAAGATCAGTTTATATAAGCCCAAAGTTTGGGGCAATGGGTTACATAGAGATGAAGAAACTGAAGTCTTGCCTTTTGCAAACATGCCCAGACATCTTCCAGCCTTCACTTAACTCTGCCATCCCCTCAAGCTATTGCTCTATATTTCCTCTCCCTTTCACAACCAAATTATAAAGATTCTTTACTCAGTATTTCCATTTTCTTATCTTCCCATCATTTTTCTGTCCTTTGCCGTCTGACTCCTCCCAACCACCTTGCTCCCAAATGAAATTGCTTTTTCCAAAGTTATATGTTTTCTTCATTGTTATGTTCAATGGCAAAAAAAGAAATCAATAAATAATTACATGAATCCAATGACCTTTCCTTAGTCCTCATTCTTCTTAACCTCTCTAATACGGTTGATCACTTTGTTTTCCTTTGGGCTTCTGGGATTCTGCTGTCTTTGTTCTTCTCCTACATGTTTCACCCCTCCTTCTCATTCTCCTTTTCTGGACCATCAGCCATGTTCCATCCTCCTCTTCTATCTATATTCTATTCCTTGGTAATCTCATCAATTCTTCTGGTTCATTATCTATTTAATAGATAGGTAGATATCAGCTCCCAAACCTATTTAATCAACCCCAATATCTACTCAACTCTAAGACCACATTTACCAACTGCCAGCTGGGTCTCTCTCCCTGAATTTCCCTCATCATCTCAAACTTAACATATCCAAAAGCAAACCCCACATTTTTGCCCAAACTTGTTGCTTTTCCAAATGTTCCTGTTTTTATTAAGGGTATCTTCACTGCTCCATTCACTTAAGAACCATAATTGATTCTTCCCTTTCCTCTTCCCCTTCCAGTTTTCATATCTTGTTGAGTCATCTCATAACAATTACATAATCCTTTTGAAAAATAAATTAAATCTTATTAATTAAATTAAATATTATATTTTCAATTCACAAAAATCCACCTTTTCTTCCTCTCTTCATTCTCATTATCCACTTCCAATTAAGAATGAAAGAAATACAAAAATCTTGTTCCAAATATGTATAAATTAAGCAAAACAAATTCCTATGTTGGTTAAGTCCAAAAAGATATGTCTCAGTCTGCACTCTGAGTCCATTAACTCTGTCAGGAGATGGGTAGCATGTTTATTCATGAGTCCTTTAGAATCATAATTAGACATTGTACTAATCAGAATTCCTCAGTCTTTCGGTTATTTGTCTTTATAATAATGTCACTGTTTAAATCATTCTGATTCAGCTCACTTCTGCCTGCATCAGTTCATATAACTTTTTCTGAGTTTCTCTGAAACCACCCCCTTCATCATTTCTTATATCATAATAATATTCCATTACATTTATATACTGTAACTTGTTCAGCCATTCCCCAGTTGGACACCTCCTTAGTTCTCAGTTTTTTGCCATAACAAAATATAAGTTACTATACAATTTTTCTTTTGCACCTTAGGCTTTATATTTTTGAGAACTTCCCTTTTCTACTTAACTTTTTTTTAACTCTTACCTTCCATCTTAGAATCAATACTGTGTATTAGTTCCAAGGCAGAAAAGTGGTAAGGGCTAGGCAGTGGAGTTAAGTGAATTGTCCAGGGTTACACAACTAGGATATGTCTGGCTCTCAATCTAATAAGCCATTTAGCTACTCCCTCCCTTCCTTATTATTCCCTGCCCCCCTTACCTTCTCTTCTTTTTTTTTCCTGTTCAGTGAAATATATTTCTGTACCCAGTTTGTGTGTGTGTGTGTTTGTTTTCTTCTCTTCTTTGACTAGGTCAGATGAAAGTGAGGTTCAAGTATCACTCAATTTCCTCCATCCTTTCCTTGTTTATACAAACCTCTACTCATATATGCTGATGATACAAGATAATTTCCCTTTTCCTTCCTTTCTTTTTCCCCCTGCTCTAGTGTATTTTTCTTCCTCTCCTGTTCATTTCTAAGGCCATCAAAATATAACAGAACCATTCTCATGGCCTCTCTCTCATTATTTATCATTTATCATTTAGGGATAGGCCTATAAACCCTAGTGGATAAGATTTTGTGGGGGCATGTGTATCCTCTCCACATATTAGAATATTTTTTTCAACCTCTCAAGTTGGAAGCTCTTGATTTTGACTATGAGGTTCCCGGGAATTTTCATTTTGGTGTTTCTTTCAGGAAGCGACTGATGGAATCTTTCTATTCTTTTTTGTTCTCTGGTTTGTTATTTTTTAAGCCCTCATCTCCTATCCTAGAACTGATACTAAGTATTTGTTCCAAGGCAGAAGAGCAGCAAGGGCTAGGCAATTGAGATTATGTGACTTGCTCGGTGTCACATAGGGAGAGAGTGTCTGAGGCTAGATTTGAACCCAGGTCCTCCCAATTCCGGACCTAACACTCCATCCACTATATTACCTAGCTGCTCCAGCTCTCTGTTTCTAAGAGATCTGGACTGTTTTCTTTTATGATTTCTCAAAATCTGATGTCTATGCTCTTTTTCAGTCATGGAATTTAGGTAATCAAATTATTCTTAAATTATCTCTTTGATCTATTTTCTAGATCAGTTGTTTTTACTGTGAGATACATTATATTTTATTTTTTCAGCCTTTTGCCTTTGTTTTTATATTTATTTTTTCTTCATAGAGTCATTATCTTCCATGTGATCCATTTCTAATTTTCAGGGAGTTTGTTTTTTGGACAAAAGTCTTGAATCTCTTGAGCCAAGCCCTTTTCAAATCTTTCTTCCAAAGCTTTTGTTTTTTAAACTTTTTTATTTCGTTTAGTGCTCCCTTTTATTCATAAAAAGATTTTGAAACTTTTTTTAACTCTTCATCTCTCCCAGGAATTATAGTTGACTTTGAGCCAAGCTGCGTTTTTCTGTGAGGCATTGCTTATAGATGTTTCAGACTCATTCTTTTTCTTATGGATTTGTGTCTTACACATCCCCATCCTCATAATAACTTTAAATGGTCAAATTCTTATTTTGATTTGCTCATTCTTTCAGCCTACTTTCTGATTTCAGATTTTACTTTAGGGTTGGGCTCTTCGTAACTTTGTAAGCCATATTGGCACTAATTCCCCCCCTCACCCATGTTCCTATGGCTGCTTTCTTGGGATATTGAATATTGTTGTTCTAGGATTTTAAGGATACTCATGCTGAGGACCTATAAGCTTTCAGTTCTCCACAAATAGCCAGGTCCAGGGCAAAGTCTGGTTGTATTCTCCTGGCCTAAACTCTGCAGTTTTCCAATTTTGGTTTGGTTTGGAGCAGTGATTCCCAAAGTGGGTGCTATCACCCCCTGGTGGGTGCTGCAGCGATCCAGGGGAGCCACACTTTTTTTGTATTACATTCTATTCTGAGTTCAATAAATACTTTCATAATTTCCAGGGGGCACTAAGTAATATTTTTTCTGGAAAGGGGGCAGTAGGCCAAAAAAGTTTGGGAACCACTGGTTTGGAGCAACGCATCTGTTGTCTTGCCCCAGCTCAAGTCCCAGTAGACTGCTAGACTCAACCACTGTCAGTTAAGTAGACAGTGCTGCTGGTTCAGAATGACAAAACTACAGGCTCCCTTTTGGATTCCTTACCTGGTTGTAGCCCTCCAAGATTCAGATTGGGCTGGAAACTAAAACTAAGACTACTCCTGGGATCAGAGCGACACAGCTACAGCTTCTAAACTTGTTTCTTGCTCAGCACACAACCGAGGGCCTTTGACCATTCCTTACCCTGGAAAGATACTACAAAGTTCTTTCTTCAGCCTACCCTGGATCCATGACCTAGAATTAGGTAGTGAGCAGCAGAGCTGCCATTTGGAAGTAATTCCTGCACCCTGCACAAGATTAGGGCCCTCTTTGCTGTATTAGACCCCTTCTTACTGTGGTACATGGCCTCTCTGTATGTTGGGATGCTCAGAACAGCCATTCCTATCTAGTCTGACCCAGGTTCTGACCTCCATAGATCTCCCTCTCTGTTTTTTTTGACATACATTGGAAAAACGACTCACCAATTTTTTCCTCCCTTATATTTCCAAATCAGAACTAGATTTGTTATATGTTCTAGATCTACTTATAGGAGTTACAGGATAGAAATCAGCTATACTTTCTTCTGGAACTCTGTAACCTGGGCTCCATTTCCTTCCTTTCAACTCATATGACTCAGTTTCTCAATACCTGATACCTAGAATATGGCAATAGCCTTTGATCTCCCCATTTCTAGGCTTTCCTCACTTTATTCTACACCACACATAGTTGCCAAAGTGATATCCTAGAACATAAATCTGGCCATGTCACCACCTTTCCCTCTATACACACATACTCAAAAACCCACATTACTTTTCTATTGCCTCTAGAATAAAATTAAAAGTAGTCATATTGATTTTTTTTAACCCGTACCTTCTGTCTTAGAATCAATACTAAGTATTAGTTCCAAGGCAGAAAAGTGGCAAGGGGTAGACAATGGGCATTAAGTGACTTGCCCAAGATCACACAGCTAAGTAGTGTCTGAAGCCACATTTGAACCCAGGACCTCCCATCTCTAGGCCTGATTCACTGAGCCACTTAGCTGCCCTATATAATAGGATCTTAATAAATGTTTATTGACTGTCTCTTAGCCAGTATCACTATTTGACTTTTTGTGACCACAAATGATTTACTTAATATCTCTGGACCTCAGTTTCCCAGCAAAATGAGAATAATGTTGTTCAGTTATTTTTCAGTCATGCCCAACTCTTTGTGACTCCATTCAATTTTTTTTATTATCATTCAAAACACACTTCCATATTGGTCATTGTTGTAAGAGCACACTCGTATATCCAAAATAACCCAAAATAAAACTTTAATTACATTGATGTAAAACAGAGTATGCTTTGCTCTGCCTCCATCCAACTCTAACAGTTCTTTCTCTGGAGGTAGAGAGCATTCCCCATCATAAGTCTTTCAGAATTGTCTAAGATCATTGCATTGCTGAGAGTAGTCAAGTTTTCACAGTTCATCATCATGACATCACACAAATTGCTTTGTACTTACAGTACATATAGTATTGCTATGTACAATGTTCTCCCAGTTCTGCATATTTCACTCTGCATCAGTTCCTGCAGATCTTTCCAGCTTTTTCTTAAATCATCCTGTTCATCGCTCTTCATAGCACAATAGTATTCCATCACCAACATGTACCACAATTTGTTCATCCATTCCCCAGTTGATGGACATCCCTTCAATTTCCAATTCTTTGCCACTACAAAAAGAGTTGCTATAAATATTTTTGTACAAGTAGGCCCTTTCCCTTTTTTGTTATCTCTTTGGAATACAGACCCAGTAGTGGTATTGTAGTGGTATTACAAGATCAAAGGGTATGCAGTTTTATGGCCCTTTGGGCATCATTTGGGGTTTTTTTAGCGAAGATACCAGAGTGGTTTACCATTTCTTCTTAAGCTCATTTAGCAGATGAAGAAACTGAGGCAAACAGTGACTTACCTGCAGCCACACAGCTAAGTATCTGTGGCCAGATTTGAACTCAGGCCTTCCTGACTCTGGCCCAGTGCTCTATCCACTGTGCCACCTAACTGGCCCCAAATGGGAATAATTCCTGCATTACAAATTTGAGGGTAGAATTGTAAAGATCAAACAATACAATGTATGAAAGCAGACTTCTGTGTGAATAAAAGTATAAAAGTATAAAAGCACTGGTTCAATTCATTATCACAAGTTTCTACTATAAACAGTTTTTTGTGTGTGGTATTAAAGGAATTAGAAACTTTAGATAATTCAATTCAACAGTTACTTCTTAGATACCTGTTGAATATAAAACACCATGCTAAGTATGAAAATTTTTTTGAAAGTTCTTGATCTTAAGGAACTCACATTCTACTGGGGGGCAGGGGGAGGGCAGGGATACACAGTAAATATCGCAAGAAATAAGGAGTAAAGGGAGCAAAGGAGAAACCACTCAAAATGCTTCAGGACTATTTGGTGAGGAAAAGAACAATAATTAAACAGTTGAGGTGATCAGAGGCAGAAGGGGGAAAGGATAAGGGAATTGGTAAGTGAGCAAAGACTCCAAAGGGCCATAGAGGTGGATCATTTTCACCAAAGAGAGAGGAACTACTTGGTGCTCCTACCCTGAGATTCATTCCGCCTTCTGCCATCTCTGTACTTAGGAGAGTAGGGACCCCAGCTATGATCCCTCTCAAGGAGTAGTTTTTGAGGCTTCCTCAATACATGGCCCTCTTGGTTGCCATGTGCAAAGGTGGCATTTTTTCCACCCTCTGTTACCATATGGTGGCCACTGTTACTGTGTGAAACAACACATACCTGTCCTTTCATCTTTTGTCATGAGCCCCATGGACTGAGTTCTACAGGGAAGGTAAAATCCACCAGAGAGGAGAGAGGGTTGCTTGATGCCCTCTAGGAAAGGAGAAGGAGTTTCTTTGATTGCTGAAGGGCTCTGATTGGGTTTTTTGTTGCATCAGATAGAATCTGTCCTATATCTTTTTTTTTTGCCTGAATACTCACAGGAGAACTATGTGCTGTTTCTAGGGGAACCTTAGACTAAGGTACAAACTATGGAGGTTACTATTGAGAAGGGCCCTCAAAATGAACCCTATCCATCATGTCAGGGGCAAGGAAGAAGTAAATTTCTATAGGTGGTCAAAGATATAGCTGTGGAGTTTGCAACAAATATCAGGATGGCAGGAATTGACATGAGAATCGTCTATGTAAAGAAAATAATTGAAACCATAAACAAAATTACTGAGGGAAGGAAAGACAGACAGATAGAGAGAGAAAGAGAGGGAGAGAGGAGGAAAAGAGATGGAGAAAGAGACATAGAAAAGAGAGGAAAGGAGAGAGAGAGAGAGAGAGAGAGAGAGAGAGAGAGAGAGAGAGAAGGATGGGGAGGGAAGAGGAAGGAGAGATATCCAAGATTAGACTCTCTCAGAACACTCAGGAATCAGGAAAAAAACAAGGAGCTAGCAAAGAAAAAAGAAGAGATAGAGAAAGGTAGGAGGAGAACCAGGAGAGCTTTTTGTTATGAAAGCTAGTGGAAAAGAGAGTAACCAGAAGGAGAGGGTGGACAGCAACATAAAATATTGCAGAGACCCTGAGATTTTATGAAATCAATTGATTTCAATTCAGCAAGCACTTAAGTCTCAACTGTGTGTACAAAATACTGTGCTAGGCAATGGAAGCGCAAAGACAAAATGGAAATCAATGCCTGCCCTCAAGGATCTTGTATTCTGCTGAGGTGATAAACATAATTTGAAGAAGACAACAGTAATAACTAGGAAGTTCAAGACAATGAAACCTCAGTTTGATAGAAGCTAAGAATTCTAAGAAGTAGAAGTAAGGAATGAGGGCATTATAGCCTGGCAAGAGCCCAGAGGCTGGTGATGGGATTCCAGGATCAAAGAAGAGCAAGTAGGCCAATTGTCTGGAATAAATAATGTATAAAGGGAAATAATGTGGAAAGACAAGTTGAATTCAGTTTGCAAAGGCTTAAATGCCAAGCCGAGGAATTTTTGTTGTTTTATTTTTGTTTTTTTCTTTATGCTAGAAGCAGTAGAGAGCCACTAAACATTCTTGAGCAGGAGAATGGCATAGTCATACTTTTTGTTCTGTGAGGATTGTTTTGTTAGCTATGTGGAAGTTGGACTAAGTATCCACTCAATAAAAAAATGAATGAATGAAGAATGACCATTATCCAGACTGTAATACTCAGTTTGGACAACCAAACTGTTTGGGCATGTTGGGATGTTGGGTGGGTGGGTGTGTTGGGGGCGGGGGGCGGTACACGCATCTTGAACCAGCATGGTAGTTGAATAATGAGTTAGGCAGATTGAACAGGAGGAAAGCAGTCTGGATGCCTTTAGGAAACTGCCAAGTTCTCTTATGGCCACAAGTTTCTCTCTAAAACAAGGTCCAAGGAAGTATACGAACACAACTATGAAACCCTTTCCACCCAATTAAAACTAGATCTAAACAATCAGAAAAACATTGAATGCTCATGGGTAGGACAAGCTAACGTAATAAAAATGACCATTCTACCCAAATTAATTTACCTAATATTTAGTGCTATACCTATCAAACTACCAAAAAACTTTTTTACTGAATTAGAAAAAAACTATAACAAAGTTCATTTGGAAGAACAAAAGACCAAGAATATCAAGGGAAATAATGAAAAAAAAATGTGAAGGAAGGTGGCCTAGCAGTACCAGATCTTAAACTGTACTACAAAGCAGTAGTCATCAAAACAATATTGTACTGGCAAAGAGACAGAAAAGAGAATCAGTGGAATAGACTAGGAGTAAGCTACCTCAGTAAGACAGTTTTTGATAAACCCAAAGAACCCAGCTCTTGGGACAAAACCCCACTATTTGACAAAAACTGCTGGGAAAATTGGAAAACAATATGGGAGAGATTGGGCCTAGATCAACATCTCACACCCTGTACCAAGATAAACTCAGAAGGGGTGAATGACTTGAATATAAAGAAGGAAACTATAGGTAAATTGGGTGAGCACAGAATTGTATACTTGTCAGATCTATGGGAAGGGAAAGATTTTAAAACCAAGCAAGAGTTAGAGAAAAATCACAAAATGTAAAATAAATAATTTTGACTACATTAAACTAAAAAGGTTTTGTACAGACAAAACCAATGCTACCAAAATTAGAAGGGAAACATCAAATTGGGAAAAAATCTTTATTAAAAAAAAACTCAGATAAAGGTCTAATTACTCAAATATACAAGGAGCTAAATCAATTGTACAAAAAATCAAGCCATCTCCCAATCGATAAATGGGCAAGGGACATGAATAGGCAATTCTCAGATAAAGAAATCAAAACTATCAATAAGCATATGAGAAAGTGTTCTAAATCTCTAATAATTAGAGAAATGCAAATCAAAACAACCCTGAGGTATCACCTCACACCTAGCAGATTGGCTAAAATGACAACAAAGGAGAGTAATGAATGTTGGAGGGGATGTGGTAAAATTGGGACATTAATGCATTTCTGGTGGAGTTGTGAACTAATGCAACCATTCTGGCTGGCAATTTGGAACTATGTTCAAAGGGCTTTAAATGACTATCTGCCTTTTGACCCAGCCATAGCACTGCTTGGATTATACCCCGAAGAGATAATAAGGAAAAAGACTTGTACAAAAATATTTGTAGCCATGCTCTTTGTGGTGGCAAAAAATTGGAAAATGAGAGAATATCCTTCGATGGGGAATGGCTGAACAAATTGTGGTATCTGTTGGTGATGGAATACTATTATGCTCAAAGGAATAAAGAACTGGAGGAATTCCGTGTGAACTGGAATAACCTCCAGGAATTGATGCAGAGTGAAAGGAGCAGATTCAGGAGAACATTGTACACAGAGACGGATACACTGTGGTACAATTGAACATAATGGACTTCTCTACTAGCAGCAATGTAAGGATCCAGAACAAGGCTAAAGGACCTATGAGAAAGAAAACTAGCCACATTCAGAGGAAGAACTATGGAAGGAAAAACACAGAAAAAAATAACTGCTTGAACATATGGGCTGTTGGGGATATTTTTGGGGATGTAGACACTAAATGATAACTCTAGTCCAACTATCAATAATATAGAATTAGGTCTTGATCAATGATACATGCAAAACCCAGTGGAATTGTGTGTCAGCTATGGGGGGAGGGGTTGGAGGTGAGGGAAAGAACATGAAATATATAACTAGGGGGAAATATTCAAAATTAAAATTAAAAAAAATTAAACAAGGTCCATCTTTTTAATATTAATTCTTCTAATGATGAATAGTGTGAGTAGTAGAACTACATAGTTGCTGAAGTATTGAAGAAGGCAATGAGGAGATGTATGGTCTGAAGAGGCTGCAATATATTACAAATAAGGAATTACTAAGGAGAAGCAGTTGAAAGGGTGTCACCAAAAAATTATGAACAACAACAACAAAAAAGGAGGGCCAGTCATATTGGGGAAATGAAGGAGAGTCAACTGATGGCCCCCAAGGTACCCTAATGCCGAACTTGAGGAAGGTCCTTGCAGCATGTTGGGAGAATAATAATAATAATAATAATAATAAACATTTATATAGTACCTTAAGGTTCATTCTTCACAATAGGCTTGGGAGGCAGGCACTATTATTATTATCATTTTATAAATTATAACTGAAGCAGACAGATGTTAGATGACTTGCCCATGATCTCACAGCTAATAAGTATCTGAGGCTTGATTTGAAATCAAGCCTTCCTGGTAAGGTACTCCATTTACTATGCCACCTAACTACCTCTAATATACAGGATGCTCTGTGGCACACTTATGGAAGGACATAAATAGAGTTGGGCCAGATGGATCATGATCTCCATAGTTAGAAGTAATAATAAGATCACAATAGGATCTGTTGAAGCATTATAGTGAAGGATGAATTGAAGAAGGTAAAAAGTGGAAGCAAAGAGTCTAATTAGGAAACTACTATAAGAATCTGGGTGGGGGGGAAGTGATGAGAGCCTAAATGAGGGAGGTAGCCCTAGGGATTGAAAGAAGGGGATGGATGTAAGAAATACTGTGGAAGTAGAAGTGATAACTCTTCACAACTGGTTGTGAAGATAAATGAGAGAAAAGGAAGAGAAAAGAGTCAAGGATGACTTCAAGGCTAAACTGGGTGATAGTATTGGGATTGGAGGGATCTGAGGCTAGATGGTGAGTGCCATTTTAGACATGCTGAGTTTGAAATTCCCATGGGATTGTAAGAATTTAAAATTTAAGTTTTTATGCTAAATACATGAAGTTTTTATGGGATACTCAAGTGGAGATGTCCATCAGATATGGAACTGGTGCTCAGAAGAAAGAATGGGACTAGATATGAAAATTTAGGAGTCATTTGCAGAGAGGTGATCCTTGAAAGAATAATCCTTGAATTCATGGGAGCTAATGAGATCCTTGAGAACATATAACAAGCAAAAGATGAAATATCTGAGGTAGCAAAGGTTTGCTCTTTTAATTATATCTATTTATTAAACAATGTGTGCCAGTTGCCTAAGAAATTGGGACCAGGCCCCTTTCTCAATATAGGACTAGACTCTAAACTTTTATACATTAAAAACAATTAATCAAATAAGTCCAATTAATTAAGAGTAAATAATACAACATTAAGTAATTCTGATTTCTAATTGGATGAAAGATTAGGAACTTTCCAAGTTGGATAGGAGAGAGTGAACAGGAACAATTCCCTGAATTCAGAAAAGAGGTATCCTACTCCTCCCAAGTAAGTGTCTGTAAATAATCAAAGGAACATAGAAAATAATAACTGATCACTATGGGGCCAGTTTTCAGATAAGACATTTGGTTTGCTTGAGATGTACACTTCTAAGAAAATTCCTTACATCAGTCTTTAGATCTGACAACCTTTCTGGTCAACATAACCTGGGGTTGGTTAAGGGTCTCTAAAGAGTAGGTACAAGTGATACAGTTTCCCTGCCATGCAAAGCTAGGTTCAAACAACACAATAAGATTTTCCCCCAATTCCCACAACTGAATAAACTTTTCTCACAAGACAGAATTCAGAGTAGGCCCATAATTGAATAAAAGACTTTGGGAGTAGGGGGTAAAGATGACACACAAAACTGTCTTAAATTAATTGAAGTTATCTTTTTTAATTAAATTTTATTTTGTTTCAATCAAGAAAAATCTTCCTTCTTTCCCTCTCATCTCTTTTTCCTCTCCCCCAATCAAGAAAGAAAGAAAATCAAAAAACTTTACTAACATGTACAGTCAGGCAAAACATTCTCATATTGGCTGTGTTCAAAAATATCTATCTCAGTCTGCACTTTGAGTCCATTACTTCTTTTTCATGTTTTATCACAAATCCTCTAGAATCATGGTTGATCATTGCATTGACCAGAATTCCTAAGTCTTTAAAAATTGTTTGTCTTTGCCAATATTGTCACTGTATAAACCATTCACCTGGATCTGCTCATTTCACTCTGCTTCATTTCATACGTGTCTTCCTGGATTTCTCTAAAACCATTCCCATCACCATTTCTTATAGCACAATAGTATTCCATCACATTCATATACCATAATTTGTTCAGCAGTTCACCAGTTGATGACATCCCCACAGTTTCATTTCTTTGCCACCACAAATATAGGTGCTATAAATATATTTTGTATCCTTAGAGTTCATTTTGCTTAAGGTAAATTCCTAATCTACCCTTCCCATTTTTTAAAAAAGAAAAATTATTTACTTATTTTTAGCACTATTTTCTTTTCAAATTGAGTTCTAAATTCTTTCCTTTCTTCCCATTCTCCCCCCACCCACTGAGAAGGCAGGCAAAATTATATCAATTTTATGTGTGAAATCATGCAAAACATATTTTTCCATATTAGCCATACCATAAAAAATAAAGCAAGAAAATTATACTTCAATTTGCACTCAAAGTTCATCAGTTCTCAAGAGGTGGATAACATTTTTATTTCCTGTCTTTTGGAATTATCTTGGATTATTGTATTGATTAGAGTAGCCAAGTCTTTCCCAGTTGATCATCACTGCAACATTGCTGGTACTATGCACAATGATCTCCCGGTTCTTCTCACTTCACTTTGCATCAGTTCATATAGGTCTTGCCATGTTTTTTCTGAGATCATCCCCTTCATTATCTCTTATAGTACAATAGTACCTCATCACATTCATATGCCACAATTTATTTAGTCATTTCTCAGTTGATTAGTATCTCCTTGACTTCCAGTTCTTTGCCACCACAAAAGGAGCTGCTACAAATATTTTACACATTTTATGTCCTTTTCCTTTTCCTTTGGTCTCTTTGGGGTATAGACCTAGTAGTGGTGTGTTTGTTGCTATTTGCCCTTCATTTTTTAAGAAAATCAATGACGTCAAGGGATGATTTGTACATGAATTGGAATTAAATGAGCCACAGTTGCATATTCATCAGCCTCACTCTCTCTTCCACAGTCATCTAAGTCCAGTAATAACCCAAAAGTCAGGACAACTGGTGGTGGCCTAGAATGCAGTGTATGATCTTGGCTTCTTCATTGTCTAATCAAGTTCTAAGTACTCTACAGCATCTGCTTCAGCTGCCTTCGTGGCCATTGGAACAAATTGTTCTTATCTGTTTATTCCACCAGGGGGAAGTCTTCATATGCCTGGGGCAGACATCCCCCTAACTTACCAATGGGTTTATGGCCCATCAGTTACCCTCAACCTGGTTTAGCCCAGTTAAGATAGTTTTACCAGGGTGTGACCACTGCACAGGCTACAATTTGAAGCCAAAGATGAGAAATAAGTGCCAGGTAGACACCAAAAGTAAAAGACCAGCCCTAAAAAGGACTCAGCAAGCTCTCCCACTAGAGTTGCTAGTTCTCCTTGAACACTCATAGACCCCTAGTAGTGGTATTTCTGGGTCAAAAGGTATGTACAATTTTATAAGCCTTTGGACATACTTCCAAATTGTTCTCTAAGATGGTAGAACCAGTTCAGGACTCTACCAAAAGAGCATCAATGTCCCTATCTTCTCTCATCCCCTCTAACATTTGAAATTTCTTATAGGTATGATGTGGTACCACAGAGTTATTTTAATTTGCCTTTCTCTAATCAATAGTAAATAGAGCATTTTTCATATGACTATAAATAGCTTTGATTTCTTCTTCTGAAAACTGCCTTTTCATATCCCTTGACCATTTAAAAATTAGGGAATGGTTCTTATTTTTATAAATTTGACTCAGTTCTCTATACATTTAAGAAATAAGAGATTTATCAGAGAAACTTGGGATAAAAAGTTTTATATTTATTCCTTGTCTATAGTACCTTTTAGCAAAATAGTTTGCCTGATTATCTCTTTTTGCTTTATTTAAGATTCTTGATTGCTACTGCTACTTTTTACTTTGTCAAATCATAATAAATTCTGCTCCAGCCTTTAATTTTAACTTTGCATGTGTTTTTCTGTTTCAAATGTATCTCTTGTGAGCAAAATATCATTTGATTCTGTTTTCTAGTTCATTGTTATCTACTTCCGTTTTATGAGTGAACTCATCCCATTCACATTCATAGTTATGATTACTGACTGTGTTTCCCTCCATTCTATGTTCTTCTGTTTATCCTTTTCTCTTTTTATCCTGCCCCTCCTCAAAAGTCTATTTTGTTTCTGACCACTGAATCCCTTAATTCAACCTCCCTTTTATCTCCCTAATGGGTAATATAGATTTCTATATCCAACTGAGTATGTATTTAAAAAAATGTTTTATCATTATTTTATTTTAGTAACAGATTTCCACATGAATTTACCAAAGTTTTATGATTCATGTTGTCTCTCTCCCTTCTTCTCTTCCCCTTTCTGGAGTTGACAAGCAATTTCAATCATGGTTATACATGTATTATTCTACAATACGTTTCCATATTATTCATTTTTGTAAGTGAATAATCTTGTAAAACCAAAAGCCCAAATCATATACCCAAATAAACAAGTGATAAATCATATGTTTTCCTCTGCATTTTATGCTCCAACATTTAATTCTCTAGAGGTGAACACCATTCCTTTTTATAAGTCCCTCAGAATTGTCCTGGATCATTGTATTGCTATTAGTGGCAAAATCTATCACATTTGATCATCCCACAATATTTCAGTTATTGTGTATAATGTTCTCTTGGTTCTGCTTATTTCACTCTTCATCAGTTCATTTAGGTCTTTCCAGCTTTTTCTGAAATCATCCTGTTCATCATTCCCTATAGCACAATAGTATTCCATCACCATTATGTGCCACAGTTTGTTCAGCCATTCCCCAACTGAGGGACATCCCTTTAGTTTCCAATTCTCTGCCACTACAAAAAGTGCAGCTATAAATATTTTTGAACAAACACATTTTTCACATTTTTAAAAAAATCTCTTTGGGATACATACCTAGTAGTGATTTTGCTGGATCAAAAGGTATGCATTCTATTATAAGCCCTTTGGGCCGAATTCCAAACTGCCCTCCAGAATGGTTGGATCAATTCACAACTCCACCAGCAATGCATTATTAGTGTGCCAATTTTGCCACATACCCTCCGAAATGTATTATTTTCCTTAACTGTCATATTGGTCAATCTGATAGGTATGATGTAGTACCTCAGAGTTGTTTTAATTCACATTTTTCTAATCAGGAGGGATTTAGAACATTTTCTCATATGATTATTGATAGCTTTGATTTCTTCATCTGAAACCTGCCTGTTCATATCCTTTGACCATTTATCAATTGGGGACTGACTTGGATTCTTATAAATTTGACTTAATTCTTTATGTATTTATCAGAAGAATTTGTTATAAATCCCCTACCTAGGGGCAGCTGGATAGCTCAGTGGAATGAGAGTCAGGCCTAGAGACAGGAGGTCCTAGGTTCAAATCTGGCCTCAGACACTTCCCAGCTGTGTGACCCTGGGCAAGTCACTTGACCCCCATTGCCCACCCTTACCACTCTTCCACCAAGGAGCCAATACACAGAAGTTAAGGGTTTAAAAAAAAATCCCCTCCCTCCCCCAGTTTGTTGCTTGCCCTCTAATCTTGGTTGCATTGGTTTTGTTTGTACAAACCCTTTTTAATTTAACGAAATCAAAATTATTCATTTTACATCGTATAACGTTCTCTCTTGTTTAGTCATAATTATTCCCTTCTCCATAGATGACAGGCAAATTATATTACATTCCCCTAATTTACTTATATCTCTATTTCTGTTTAAAACATGTAGCCATTTTGACTGTATCTTGGTATATGGTGTGGGATATTAATCCAAACCTAATTTTTCCCATACTATTTTCCAATTTTCCCAGTAGTTTTTGTTAAAAAGTGAGTTCTTATCCCAAAGGCTGGGATATTTTGGATTTATCAAACACTTGATTGCTGAGGTCATTTACCTCAAGTCTATTCCATTGATCCACCCTTCTATTTCTTAGCCAGGGCCAGATTGTTTTAATGATTACTGCTTTATATTACAGTTTAAGATCTGGTACTGCTAGGTCATCATCCTTCACATTTTTTTCCATTAGTTCCCTTGATATTTTTGACCTTTTGTTCTTCCAGATGAATGTTGTTATTATTTTTTCTGGTTCTTTAAAATAGTTTTTGGTAATTTGATAGATATGGCACTCAATATGAAAATTAATTTAGGTAGGATTATAGTTTTTATTATATAAGTTTGGCCTACTCATGAGCAAGTAATGTTTTTCCAATTGTTTAGATCTAATTTTATTTGTGTGGAAAGTGTTTTGTCATTGTGTTCACATAATTCCTGCAACTTGGCAAATAGATTCCTAAATATTTTATATTGTCTAGAGTGATTTTAAATGGAAGTTCTCTTTCTAACTCTTGCTGGTGAGTTTTGTTGTTATTTTGTATCATGAGACTTTGCTAAAATTATTAATTATTTCAACTAATTTTTTGTTTATTTTCTAGGATTCTCTAAGTATACTATCATATCATCTGCAAAGAGTAATAGTTTAGTTTCCTTATTGCCTACTTTAATTCCTTCAATTTCTTTTTCTTCTCTAATTACAATAACTAGCATTTCTAGTATAATATTAAATAACAGTGGTGATAATGGACATCCCTGCTTCACTCCTGACCTTATTGGGAAGGCTTCAAACCCATTGCAGATGACAGTAGCTGATGGTTTTAAACTACTTATTATTTTAAGGAAAGGCCCATTTATTCCTATACTTCCTAAGACAGGAATGTGGGTTGTATTTTGTCAAAGGCTTTTTCTGCATCTATTGAGATAATTATGTGATTTCTATTATGATTATTGATATGATCAATTATGCTGATGGTTTTCCTCATATCAAACCACCTTGCATTCCTGGCATAAATCCCACCTGGTCACAGTGAATAATCCTTGGGATATTTTGCTATATTTGCTATGCTAGTATTTTATTTAAGATTTTTGCATCAATGTTCATTAAGGAAATTGGTCTGTAATTTTCTTTCTTGGTTTTTGGTCTTCCTGTCTTAGTTATTAGCATCATATTTGTGTCACAAAAAAAGAATTTGGTAGGACTCCTTCTTTACTTATTTTGCCAAATAGTTTGTATAGTATTGGGATTAATTGTTCTTTAAATGTTTAATAGAATTCACTTGTGAATCCATCTGGCCCTGGGGATTTTTTCTTGGGGAGTTCATTGATGGCTTGTTCAATTTCTTTTTCTGAGATGGGATTATTTAAGTATTCTGTGTCCTCTTTTATTAATCCAGGCAATTCATATTTTTGTAAATATTCATCCATTTCACCTAGATTATCAGATTTATTGCAAATGAGTATGTATATAGAACCACTTCTGATGAGAGTAAGGTTCAGGTAATGCCCTTCTCTCCCCTTTTTCCCTCTCCACTGTAAAAGTTCTGTCTCGTATGTCTCTTTTCTATGAGAAAATTTTCCCCGTTCTGCCTCTCCCTTCTCCTTTCTCCCAATTCATCTCTTTCTCACTCTATTTTTGGTAGGGAGAGATCATCCCAAAATATTTGACTCCTAGTTGTGTAGACTCCTTTTAACTGCCCTACTAATGATAAAAGTTCTTAGGAGTTATAAGTATTACCTTCCCATATAAGAATATAAACAGTTTAACTCTTTTGAGTCTTATGATTATTCTTTCTTGTTTACCTGTTGTGTGTTTTTTTTCCATCAGGAATGCTTGAAAATCCTCTATTTCACTAAAGAGCAATTTTCCCCCCTGAAGGATTATGCTCAGATTCGTTGGGGATTCTTGGTTATAATCCTGGCTCCTTTGCCTCCAGAATATCTTTTTCTAAGCCCTTTATTCCTTTAATGTGGAAGCTTCTAAATCTTGTTTAATACTGAGTGGCTCCACTATATTTGAATTGTTTCTTTCTGGCTGCTTATGATATTTCCTCCTTGACCTAGGAACTCTGGAATTTGACTGTAACATCCCTGGGAGTTTTCATTTGATGATCTCTTTCAGGAGCTGATAAATAGATTCTTTTCATTTCTATTTTACCCTCTGGAACTAAGCTATTAGGGCAGTTTTCCCTTTATAATTTTTTGAAACATGATGTCTAGGGACAGTTAGGTGGCTCAGTGGCCTAGAGGTGGGAGGTCTTGCATTCAAAACTGGCCTTAGACACTTCCTAGCTGTGTGACCCTGGGCAAGTTACTTAACCCCCATTGCCTGGCCCTTACTGCTCTTCTGCCTTGGAATCAATATACAGTATTGATTCTAAGATGGAAGGTAAGGTTGAAACCCTGAACCCACTGTCTCTAGGCCAGGTTCTCAATCCACTGAGTCACCAAGCTGCCCCCCAGACTCTTTTTTTGTGTTTTTGTTTTGTTTTGTTTTTAAACTTTTAACTTCTGTGTATTGGCTCCTTGTTGGAATTGTGGTAAGGGTGGGCCATGGGGGGCTCAAGTGACTTGCCCAAGGTCACACAGCTGGGAAGTGTCTGAGGCCGGATTTGAACTTAGGACCTCCCGTCTCTAGGTCTGGCTCTCAATCCACTGAGCTACCCAGCTGCCCTCCCAGACTCTTTTTTTGATTGTGGCTTTCAGACAGTACAATAATTCTCAAATTATACTGCCTTGTTTTATTTTCTGATGCTTTATTCTTTGTTGTTTTTCTGATACTGTATTTCATTTTCTTCTATTTTTTCATTCTGTTGACTTTGTTTTATTATTCCTTGATGCCTTATGCAATCACTAGCTTCCATGTACCCAATTCTAATTCTTAAGAAATTATTTTCTTCAATGGATTTTTGCATCCCTTTTTTTATTTATCTAGTTATGATTTAAAAAGAGTTCTATTATTCATCAAATTTCTCTGCCTCTTTTGCCATCAAGCCAATTCTATTTTTTGAGATGTTATTTTCTTCAGTATTTTCTACCAAGGTCTTTTTAAAAAATCTTTACCCTCTGTCTTAGAATCAGTACTAAGTGTTGGTTTTCCAAGGCAAAAAAGCAGTACAGGCTAGTTGATTGGGGTAAAGTGACTTGCCCAAGGTCACAGAGGTAGGAAATATTTGAGGCCAGATTTGAATCCAGGACCTCCTATCTCCAGGTCTGACATTCTATCCACTGAACCACCAGCTGCCCCTGTTAATTCTCTTTTCATAATTTTCTGGTCTGAGAGCTCCTGAAGCTGCTATCGTAGCTTACCTCCAGGGCCTACTGCAGAATGTGGTGCTCTCCTAGAGACCTCTCCTACTGATTTTTGTAGTTTCTTTTGGCTGGAAAATAATGTCTCATTTTGACCTTTTATTGGCTCTGCCACTCCAAAATTTGATTTGAGGAGTTATTTTAAAGCGGGGAATGTTGGGAGAGTTCAGCTGGATTGCTACCTATACTCTGGCATCTTAGCTTCACCTCCTGAAGAATTATCTTGAGTAAGAGGGACAAGACTTGTTCTCCCTGGCCTCAGGAAATAGAAATAGGAGCAATACATAGAAATTGCAGAAGCAGATTTCAACTCATATAAAGAAAAATACCCTAATCAGAGATGTCCAAAAGTGGCCTGGGTTACCTTAAGAAGTCATGAGTTCCCCAGCACTTTAGATTTTTAAGAGTGGCTAAATGTGAATAAGTTGTAGGGGAGATTCCTTCTTAGGTATGGGATTGGCCTAAATCATCTTAGAGGCTTCTTCACACCTTGATAGGTTTAAAGCAGCATGGGCAGCCAGGAAACATCCTCATCTATAAAATAAGGATAATAATAGCACTTACTATGCAGTGTTATTGTGAGATATTGAATGAGATAATAGTGATAAAAAAGGATTTAGTACAGGTATAGAAAGACTTTTTTTTTCTCTACCTCTCACCCCAAACTCCCAATCACAGGAAAGTGAAGGGAGAAACTCTTGTAATAAATATGCATTGTCAAGCAAAAACATTCCACTTAAATTCTTCTTCTTGAGTCCATCAACTCTTGGTCAGGAGATAGGTAGCCTTCTTCCTAATGAGTCCTTTAAAATTGTGATTGATCACTGAATTATTCAGAGTTTTAAAGTCTTTCAGAGTTATTTGGCTTTTCAATGTTGTTATTTTGAAAATCATTCTCATTCTGCTCCCTTCACTCTGGCTTGTTCATGGAGGTCTTCCAGGTTTCTCTGAAACCTTCTGACCTGAGACACTTGGTAGCTTTGTGACCCTGGGCAAGTCACTTAACCTCTATTTGCCTCAGTTTCCTCATCTATAAAATAAGGATTATGGTAGTGCTTCCTATGTTGGGTTGTAGTGAGACATTGAATGAGATAATATTTGTAAAAAGTGTTTAGTACAGTACCTGGCATATGATAAGTGCTTTATAAATACTTATTCCTTTTCCCCTCCCCATCTCTTTCATCATTTCTTTTTTTGAATTTTTTTATGGAAGGCAATTTGGAATTATACCCACAGGGCTTTAAAAGAATGCATGCTGTGGGCAGCTGGGTGGCTCAGTGGATTGAGATCCAGACCCAGAGACGAGAGGTCCTGGGTTCAAATCTGGCCTCATACACTTCCTGGCTGTGTGACCCTGGGCAAGTCACTTAACTCCCATTGCCTAGCCCTTACCACCCTTCTGCCCTAGAACCAATGCATAGTATTGATTCTAAGATGGAAGGTAAGGGTTTAAAAAAAAAAAAGAATGCATGTCCTTTGATCCAGCAATAACATACTAGGTTTGTGCCCCAAGGAGATAATAAAAAAGGGTTGTACAAAAATATTCATAGCTGCACTCTTTGTGGTGGCAAAAAATTGGAAAAAAATGGAAAATTCCCCCCAAAATTGGGGAATGGCTGAACAAATTGTGGTATCTGATGGTGATGGAATATTATTGTGCTAAAAGGAATAATGAACTGGAGGAATTCCATGTGAACTGGAAAGACCTATAGGAATCGATGTGGAGTAAAATGAGCAGAACCAAGAGAACATTGTACACAGAAACTGAAACATTGTGGAATGATCAAATGTAATTGAATTTGCTACTAGTAGCAATGCAGTGATCCAGGATAATCCCGAGGGACACATGAGAAAGAACACTATCCACATCTAGAGAAAGAACTGTGGGAGTAGAAACGCAGAAGAAAAACATATGATTTGTCACATTTGTATGGGTATACGATCTGTGGTTTTAGTTTTAAAAGATTGCTCTGTTACAAAAATGAATAATATGGAAATAGATATCAAGTGATAACATGTGTATAACCTAGTGGAATGGCCTGTCAACTCTAGGAGGGGGGAGAGAAAAGGGGAGGGGGAGAAAACGAATTATGTAACCATGGAAAAATATTTAAAAATTTATATATATATATTTAATTTATTTATATATATTTATATATATATACATATATATTTAATTTATTTCATTAAATATTTTCCAGTTACACATACAAAAATTTTAACATTAAAATTTTAAAATGTTGATATCCAAATTCTCTTCCTCTACCACTCCCTCACCCCACTATTATATCAGTTAAAATGTGAAATTATATAAAACATTTCCATATTAGGCATAGTACAAAAGAAAACACACACCCAAACATAAGGAAAAAGGAAGAAACCTTTCATTTTATAGATGAGGAAAACTGAGGCCCAGGGGGGTTGAGTGACTTACACAAAGTCATCTGAGCAATAAACATCCAACAGAGGAATTGAACCTGGGTCTTCTGACTCCAAAGCCAGTGTTCTTGCCATAGTTTTTAGCAAAATAAAATGGACTGAGGAGACCGAAACATATTTTCTTTTCCTCAACACTCTCAGTCAAGAAGTACTATATATAAGAGAAGTTTATGGCATTGATAGGTGCACGTTTTTGCCACTTCTACTGTATTTATAGTTTTTAAAAAGCCCTTTTCTGAAACTGATAGAGAATTAAGATGAAGCCAAGTAGCAGTAATTTAAAGAAGCAATGAGGGATTGGGCATTGGTAATGATTCTCTTGTATTTTCTTGATATTTTTATTAACTGTTTATTTAGAACTTTAATTTCAATGTATTTATTAATTGTTTCTATCTCCAGCCAAACCTTCTTCACCTTTGGTGTCCGGCCCCAACAAGAGAATAAACATTGAGCAGATGGAGAATTTCACCTGTGAGTCACATGGCTTCTCTCCCAAAGATATCGACCTGAAATGGTTTAAAAATGGGAATGAGATTTCCACCTACTGGACCAAGATTTTCCCTGAGAATGAAAGCGTCTCCTACAATGTCACCAGCACAGCTCGGGTGAAACTGGAAGCTACCGATGTCCTCTCCGAGATCATCTGTGAGGTGACTCACAAAACGTTACAGGCTCCTCTTCGAGGGAAAATGAATTCGTCCAGCATAATCCGAGGTAGGTGAACCTTTGCCCTGCACACATTCCCCACTTCCTACCCTATTTTCCCTAATTGGTTCTGGAGCATAAGCCTGACCCTTCTTTAGACCTGAGCAGGGATTGTCTTCTGCCTCTCTTTCTATCCCCAGCCCTTGGCACAGGGCCTGGTACATAGTAGGCATTCACTAAATGCACTAAATGACTGATCAGCTTGAACCAGAGTTGCTTCAGAAAGTTGACCCTTAGCTATTAATCGTGAAGCCCAAAGAGAATCTCCTGAGATTTGGTTCTGGGAACTGCCTTTCCATATATCTCTATTCCTTACAACATCCCTTCTCCTGTCCCTGAGTTCACTCTTAATCAAGATAACAACATGTCCCAATCCACCGAGAGCTCACAGGGCTTTTCTCTCCTTGTGTTACAGATGTGTTTATAGATGAGGAAGTGGAAAGCTTAGAAATTCAAAGTGATTGCCTTGGGGGGGGGGGAGTCACACATCTAGTAAGTTTTATAAATGGAGTCAAATCCAGTTTTCCTGATCCCCAAACTAGTGATCCTCCCATGATACCATGGAGTTGCTTTCCAATTCAGCATTGGACATGAGGTTCTTGAGAGTCCCGGAGCCTTTGCCCTCAGAATGCCAGGAAAGCAGAGGACAAGGAGATAGAGGAATATGGCATAGTGGGGAAAAAGAATTAGAAGACTTGGGTTAACACCTGTTATTTGCCACGTCTTTGACCCTGGGCAAGATGTTGAACCTTTCTGAGACTATTTCCAGATCTGTAAAATAGGGCATAACAATACTTGCTTTTATCTGGCTCCCAAAGCTATGGTGAAAAAGATGATGTAGAAACCAAAAGGACTCATGTGAGGTGGGTTTTGTCATTATCCCTTTTAACAAATTGGGGGAAATGAGGCAAACAGATTCTCCCAGGATCACATAGTAAGTATCTGGCACCAGATTTGAACTCAAGTCTCCAGGCCCAGTTCTTTATCCACTGCACCTTGATCAGGAGTCTCAAGTGGTGAGGAAAGGGTATTTTTAGTGTTTTGATAGCATTGGGGGACTTCAGACTCCACTGGGCACACAGAATTTCCAATGGAAATACATCAATCAAGGCAATGAGCAAGCAGTTGCACTTGTCTTCCTCGCTGGTTTGCAGGGAAGATTAATCTTAAGGATCTCATCGATACAAAGGGTGAACTCTAGCTCAGCAAAGAATTAACCTAAGGTTCCCATAAGGAAACCAAGTCTTCCCAGAGACTGAAACAAAGGAGACAGAGGGTGAGGAATATGAAGGGGGTTGTGCTTAGGGGAGTTGTGTTTCATGTTATACAGAGGTCACTTCAAAGAGGGTCAAAGTTGTGCTGGACTTTCCCAGAGGCATCTAGGTGGTGCAGTGGATAGGATACTGGACCCAGACTCAGAAAAACCCAAGTTCAAGTGTGGCCTCAGCTGTGTGACTCTGGGCAAGTCACTTAACTCTGCTTGCCTCAGTTTTCTATTCTTTAAATGGGGATAATCATGTCATGGACAGGTTCCATGGTTGTTGTAAGGATCAAATGAGATAATATTTATAAGTGCTTTGCATACCTTAAAATGATAAATGAACAGTAGTTATTATTTTTGTATGAGGGGTTTGGATTGTATTATGTCCCTGGTTTACAGTGACCCCTTTTTGCTTTCCCAGACGATCACCCCTGCTCTGGCATTGATTCTTTCCCTCTCCAAAACACCCGTAGTTAAACAATTCAACCATATACTGCTGTGGACCCTTGATGTTCCCTGCTCCACTGTCTGCTCATCACTCGACCTTTTCCAAACTCCAGCCCAGTATTTCTCCCATTCTCTCTATATTCTCTTCTACTGCTCCTACGCTACCGAAAATCTCTTGAAACTATTGCACAACCATACTGTATGGGGCCTTGAATATTACCTGTTTTCCACTTGGCATTCACTGTTGTTTGCAAATTCTTTCCTTTTCCCTGATCGATTGACTCCCTCTTCTCCAGGCCACCTGTACTATGACCTCCCTGTTACCACCCAGCAGAAGACTTTAATTTTGCTTTAATGAAAAAAACTGAAGCTATCTATTCTGCACTCACCCTCATTCCTAATTCCATACTCTGAATTACCTTAACATCTTTCCCACTCTCCTCCATTCCAATTTAGAGGACAAGCTGGCTCTTCTCCCTGCCACCAACAAATTTTCTTTGTATCCCTTAATCCCCTCTCCTTCAGGAGCTTGCCCCTTTGATCATTTCCTCTCCTTCCAGAATTTTCAGCCTCTTCTTCCCTACCAACTTCTTGGCTGCTGTCTTCAAACATGCTTAAATTTCTCCCATTCTTTAAAAACTTTCATTTGACCTTCCCATCCCCTCAAGCTATCGTCCCATATCTCTCCCTCCTTCCACAGTCAAAATTTTTTCACAACCAAATTCCTAAGAAAAAAGGCTATCTCGCTGCTTTCAGTTGCTCTCTCACCTCTAGAAAGTTGGTAGTATAATTCCCATAATTAGCTCTTCTCAGCTACTTATTCTGCTTCTTCCCCTGTTCTAACCTCACTACCTAACTGAAACTGCTCTCTCTAAGGTCATCAGAGATCTCTTTCTAGCTAGATCTACAGGTCTTTTCTCAGTCCTCATCCTTTTTTGACTTTTCTTCAGGGTTTGACACGGTCAACCATACCCTTCTTGCCACTCTCCTTCCTGGGTTTTTGTGGCTCTTTTCTTCCCTGACAGACCAAACTTACTGTTCTCCTTTGCAGGTTCATCCATGTCTAGTCATCTATGCATGGGTGCCCCATAGGGCTATCCTCTTCTATCCCCATACTCTCTCATAGTGATCTTATCTGCTCCTATGAATTCAATTTGTCATCTCTATGTAACTGCCTCCAAAATCCACATTTTCAACCTTCATCTCTCTCTGGGACTCCAATCCTGAATCTTGAACTGCCTACTTAACATCTCTCCTCGGAAGGCCCATAGGGATTTCAAATTCAACACGTCGAAAACTCCTAATCTTTCCAATTTGATCCCTCTCCTAACTTCTCTATTCTAGTTGAGGACACCACCATTCTTCCAGGCATCTAGATTAGTAACCTAGCAGCCATCCTTGAACCCTTCACTCTCAACTCACCTACTCTATACAGTGCATTCTTCTCACCATCCTTCATAATGCCAAGGCATGTCAATTCTACCTCCAAATCTCTGACATCCCTTCCTTTCTCTCTTCCAGGGCTTAGCACAGTGCCTAGCACATAATTAAGGCACTTGATAAGTATTTGTTGACTAAATATTCTCTCTACTCATACTATAAATGCCATAATCCAAGTCTCCATCACTCTTACCCAGTCTTTGGTAGTAGCCTCCTAACTGGCTTCTCTCTATTCTTTCCCCTTTTCTAATCCAACTCCTCAAAAGCCATAAAAGCCATATTTCTATAGCACAGGTCTAGCCATAAGAAGCTTCGATGGCTCCTGATTGTCTTTAGGTTGAAACAAAAACTCCTCTATTTAGCATTTTAAGGTTCTTCCCAATCTGGCTCCAGCCTAACTTTTCCAGTTGATTGCATATTACACTTCCTCTTGCATTCTTTCCTTCAGCCAAACTGGGCTATTTGCTCTTCTCTATATACAACATTCCTTCTTCCACTTCTGGGCCATCCTCTACCACTGTATTTTATTCATAGATATCCTATATTTACTTATTTGTGAAAAGATTCTATTCCCCAGTAACAGGTAAACTCCTAGAAGGAAGAGACTATCTCACTTGAAATTCTAGTGGAGCATCTGACACAGGGCCTGGCATATAGTAGGTGCTTAATAGTTGCTTACTGGTTGATTGCTTAACTATAGGAGGAGTGCAGCAAGAGCCAACATCTGTGAGAAACCAGACTCTCATCACAAGGTTCAGATGCCTTCAAGGATCATCTGATCCTACTTGGCCCCTTCTGCCGAACAGCCAAGTTTCTGTAGACAGAAATAGTTAGATGGACTTGCTTCCTTAATAACCTTTCCATGCCTGGTGTCTTCAAGGGTGTCTGAGATCTGCTCAACCTCAGCCAGTGCCCGTACAAAGGATTCCCTTTCTGAGCATATAACAAAGTTTAGGCCCCTATTTTTAAGATCTCAGATCAGCCTGCAGCCCTGACAGAGCTGACCAGCTCCTGGTTGGGCCTCAGATGTGCTATAGAGTATCCTGAAGACAATAAGAGAGGGACACGGGGTGGCCATGACACAAATTGGTGTCTTCTCCCTGAATCATTCACTTCTGATATCACATCATAATTAGATCAGCTGTCTGTGAGCTTGAATTGTCCTTTAAGTCCTAAACAGCCTGGCATAGTCCTTGAAAAAAGGGTTCTTTTCTTCTCTCTTCGTCCCTGGCGAAGGAGTTTCCCTTAGCTACAAATCTATATGTCCTTTGCTGGCATTGAGGCAAGTAGGTAGTGGGAGCTGGGACAGGAAAGCTGGGCCCCTCTTAGCCCCCAAAATCCAGACTGCCGACAAAAACAGCCCAAATGAACAAAGTTTAATCTTGGGGGAGGAAATGGGCAATTGAGGGAGAGGGACAGACTCCATTCTTAGTGGTTTTCAGTCACTTCAAGTCAACAAACATTTGCAACAAATGATGTGCGGGACACTGCTTAGATGTTGGAGATACAGAAAGAAAAAATAGTCTCTACCTTTAAAGAGTTTACAATCTAATAGGAGAACCTATTGCCCCTGATAATAGAGATTCCCCAGTTAGACCCAGGGACACCCACTACCAGGGCAGAGTTCATTCTTATCCCCTCCCCTATGACTCTGGGATGGTCCGAAGGACTGGAAGCAGACAGGTCTTCATTTGGGCTTTGCCTTTTCTTCTAGTTCGGCCTCAAGTGAACATTCATTCTGAACCACTTTCCATGAACCTCACCAACATCACCTGTGCAGTCTTGAAGTTCTACCCCAACATTGTGAAAGTCACCTGGCTGGAAAATAACACCAAGATTGAGAAAGAGAACATGTCTGAACCCACCAAGAACAAAGATGGCACCTACAGCTTCAACACCTCATTCCAGGTCAACATATCTTTGCAGAAGGAGGCTAAGAATATCACTTGTCTGGTGACACATGATTCCCAGCCTCCCATCAGTAACAGTACAGTAATAAGACCCACACCTCATCCGGAGAAGACGGATAAAACTGAAGAATGTGAGTTCATCTTTGCTTTCCTAAGGAGGCTGTCGCTCTCTGTTGCATGATTTGGAAATAATCTGTATAGATTCAGCCCTGTGGTTCTTTCAGGCCCACCATGGCTAACCTGACCAAGGATGGTGAACAAATTGTCATTAAAATCCTCCTTCTCGTGGGTACAAGGGCTTTTTAGTTAACAAAGCTCTCCAGACCCATCATTCCATCTAGTCCTCCTGACCACCTTGCCCTTTGATGGGGCAGCAGTGACTAGGAAGTGACTTGTCCAAAATTATACAGCTAGTAAGTAAGTAACAGAGCCTGAACTAAAATCTAGACCTTTGATCCCTCATCCAGGGTTGATTCCACTATTCCAAAATGTCATCTAGAGAATGCTGGACCTGTTAACTCAAAGGATTGTTGTGAGGCTCAAATTGTAAAGTGCTTTAGCATAGTGTCTGGCATATAGCGACTTTAGCATAGTCCTTCCTTTTTTGGGGTAAAAAAACAAAAGTCTACCATAATTATATTTGGCACCATTTTAATACTTTTTAATACCTAATTCATTTCAGAAAATTGAATCAGCATGTCACATATTTCTATATGGTACTATAAGGCAGCTAGGTGATAGAGTGGATAGAATGCTAGAGGTGGAGTCATTAAAACTTAATTTCATATCTAGCTTCAGACACTTACTAGCTAGCTGTGTGAGCCTTCACTTGCCTCATTTTCTTCATCTGTAAAATGAGTATAATAATATAATAGTAGCATCTACTTCCCACTTCCCAAGGTTATTAAAGCACTTAGTATGGTGTCTGGCACACAGTAGATGCTATTTAAATATTAGCTATTGTTATGTTTCATCTTTGAAAGACCATAATATTATAGGTCCATAAGAATAGCAGCCTCTCCGTTCATATATTTCAAGAACCACACACAAAATGAACATAATTATAAAACATTTTTTCACACAAATAGACACCGAATCAATTTTTAAAATATTACTTGCTCATGGGTAGGCTGAGCCAATATAATAAAAATGACAGTTCTGCCTAAATTAATTTATTTATTCAATGTCATACCATTCAAACTACCAAAGAATTATTTTGTGGGGTTCAAAAAACTAACAAAATTCATTTGGATAGAACAAAAGGTTAAGAATATCAAGAGAATCAATAAAAAATGCAAAGGAAGGTGGTCTAGCAGTCACAGATTTCAAACTATGATGGAAAATATTAATTATCAAAATGATCTGATACTGGCTAAGAAATGGAGTGATTGATTAATGAAACAGATTAGGTACACAGTTTATAGAAGTAAATGATCATAGTAATATAGTGTTTGATAAAACTCAAAGATTCAAGCTATTGGGGCAAGAACTCACTATTTTACAAAAACTGCTGTGAAAATTGGAAAACAGTCTGGCAGGCACTAGGCAGAGACTAGTATCTCACACTATATACCAATATAAGGGAATAATAGGTATATGATTTAGACATAAAGAATAATGTTATATAATACTTGTATAACCCAGTGGAATTTCTTTTCAGCTCTGGGGTGGGGGAGGGAGAGAACACAAATCATGTATCCATGGAAAAATATTTTTAAAAAATAAAATAAAAATTATAATAAAAAAGACTATCATAAGCAAACTAGGGGATCATGGAAAAGGCTACCTGTCAGATATAATTCCATTATATTTCATATATCAGAATTTGTTTAGGCATTCCCAAAAAGGTAGAAACCCCTTTATCCAGTTTGGGGATATTTTGAAAAGAGCAAGAACAAATATGTTCAAGGCTGTGTAAAATAGTCTCGAAAGAAAAAAGAAAAAACCAGCCCCTAGGGGGCAGCTGGGTAGCTCAGTGGATTGAGAGTCAGGTTTAGAGACTTGAGGTCAAATATGACCTCAGACACTTACCGGCTGTGTGACCCTGGGCAAGTCACTTGACTCCCATTGCCCACTCTTACCACTCTTCCACCAAGGAGTCAATACACAGAAGTTAAGAGTTTAAAAAAAAAAAACAGCCCCTATTTTTAGGAAGCTTACATTATACTTTATATAAATTATCTAGAGTACAAGCATCATTATCCTCATTTTATAGGTAATCAGTAAGCTGGTCAATAAACATTTACTAAGTGTCCACTGTGTGCCAGTCATTGTGCTAGGCAATCTCCACTCATAAGGAGCTTCCATTCTAATGGGGAATGAAGCAAGTACATATATAAATGCATGCAGCATAAGTATTAGAGAGAAATATATATATATATATACACACACAAAGTAGTTGAATACAAGAGAGTGTGAGAAGGAGAGTGGTAACTGTAAAATGGAAATAGCATCTACCTCCTGGGATTGTTGTCAAAATCATATGAGATAATATTTGTAAACCACTTAGCACAGTGCCTGGCACATGGTAGACAATATATACATTCCAGGTCTTATTATTCCATTAGATTATAAGCTTCTTGAGAGCAGGGATCATCTTTTGCCTCTTTTTGCATCCTTACTGCTTCGTCCAATGCCTGGCACATAGTAGGTGCTCAGTAAATATTTATTGATTGACTGACAGTTGGAGGAGGATCAGGAAAGATTTCATGCCAAAAAAAAAGGTGTTTGAGACACGTCTTAAGAGAGGAGAGATTCTCCAGTGCTTATTGGACAGCGGTCACAAAAGCATGGCAATGGGAGACGGGAGGATTATGTGTGAAGAACAGAGGAATCCAGTTTGACTTGACTGAAGAGAGGAAAAGAGAGTAAGTTTCAATGAGTTTGAAGAAATAGGTTGAGATTATCTTGCAAAGGACTTTAAGAGCTAAACAGGTTGTTATGTTTTACTCTAGAGGCAATACTAGGAAGCCTTTGGAGTGGATTAAATTGGAAAGTGTCACAGTCATACCTGTATTTAAGGAAAATTACTTTGGCAACAGTGTAGGGCAGTAATGGGCAAACTTTTTAAAGAGGGGGCCAAAGGAAAGGAAATGCTCATCTGTCAGGCTGTTTCTAAGGCAACTCTTTTGAAGTTTCATTGTATCGGATCCTACTCATTGTAGTCGTCAGATTAGGAATAAGGTCGTGTGGTCGGATAGAACATTTCAGGGGGCAGCATCTGGCCTTTGGGCCATAGTTTGCCCATCACTGGTGTAGGGGATGGACTGGTGCTGGGAGAGACTTGAGGTTGTTGTTCACTCATTTCATTTGTCTCCAACTCTTTGTGACCCTGTTTGAAGTTTTCTTGGCAGAGCTACTGGAGTGGTTCACCATTTCCTTCTCATTTGACAGATGAGGAAACTGAAGCAAACAGGGTTAAGTGACTTGGTCAGGATCACATAGCTAGGAAGTGTCTGAGGCTGAACTTGGAACTCTGGTTTTCCTAACTCCAGGCATGGTATTCTAACTTCTTTGCCACCTAGCTACCCTTGAGATAGGGAGATAAATTAAACTGTTGCTACAATAATCTAGATGAAAGAAGACAAGGATAGTTGTGTTAGTGGAGAGAAAGAGTCAGATCCAAAAGATGCTGTGGAAGTTAAAAAGACAGGATTTGGAAACATTGGATATATGGGGCAAGGGACAGTGAGGAGTCGAGGATAATACCAAGGTTCTGGACTTGAGGCACTGGGAGAAGGAGGATGTTGCCTTCAATAAAAATAAGAAAGTTTGGAAGTGGGGATGCTTGGGAGGATCTGATGAGTTTCCTTATACACAGATTGAGTTTAAGACATCTCTGGGATATCCAGTTTGAAATGTCCAATAGGCAACTGGTGGTATTGTGCTAAGGAGAGAGTGAGCCTGGGGAGAGAGGTAGATTGAGCTGGCGATAGAGATACTAAATGCCACATCCTCTCCAACTATTGATAGTTTTTTAAGTTGGGAGCAGACTTGACCATGCTTGAAAGCAAGAGGAAAGAACTGATCCTTAGGGGCGTATTGAAAGTGGGGAGAGTTATTGAGGATGCAGTTATGTTGAAGAATATTGGATTGGGAGGTAGCTAGGTGGCTCAGTGGATTGAGAGCCAGGCCTAGAGATGGAAAATCCTGGGTTCAAATCTGGACTTATTCACTTCCTAGTTGGGCAACCCTGGGCAAGTCACTTAACTCCAGTGGCCTAGCCCTTACCTCTCTTCTGCCTTGGAACTAATACAGAATATTGATTCCAAAATGAAAGGTAAGGTAGTTTTTTTTGTTTTTTTGTTTTTTTTTAAACCCTTAACTTCTGTGTATTGGCTCCAAGGCAGAAGAGTGGTAAGGGTGGGCAATGGGGGTCAAGTGACTTGCCCAGGGTCACACAGCTGGGAAGTGTCTGAGGCTGGGTTTGAACCTAGGACTTCCCGTCTCTAGGCCTGGCTCTCAATCCACTGAGCTACCCAGCTGCCCCCAAGGTAAGATATTTTTATTTAAAAGGAGAAAAAAAAGCCAGGAGGGAATGAGATCCAGTACACAAGCTAAATAAGGCTTATGGGGACATAAAGCAAGTACTTGCTCCAGGCCACACAGTGATGACTTTTTTTCTTTTTTTTTTGATCCAAACTTATAATTTCGTTGGTTTAGGAAATTCCCTCTACTAGTGAAGATTGCCATTTACTTTGCAGTTATGCTTTTAGAGAGTTGCCTGGTTGCACTGAAAGTTTCAGTGATTTGTCCCTGAATCATACTACCAATAAATGTCAGAAGCAGGATTTGAAATCAGGTCTTCCTTTAATCTAGGATAGCTCTGTCCACTATGCCATTATATCTCTTTTTATTCGTTTATTTTATTATTTATTTCTATTACTTTTTAAATCCTTACCTTCTGTATCAGGCAATCAAGATTAAGTTCATACAGTTAGGAAATATCTGAGATCAGATTTGAAAACAAGACCTCTCAACTCCATGCCTGGCTCTCTAGCTACTGAGCCACCTAGTATGCCCCAATAAAATATCTTTTTTAAAAGTTATGACCAAAAAAGAAAGGATTCCCATGAAAGATTTACATCATTTCTTCTTTATCCTCTTACTGCCTGCATGGTAATATGTGCTCAGTCCAGTGAATCTGTCCACACGTCTTAGAACATCTGAAAACACACATCCAGATGCTCCTGGTTAATGACTCTTATTTAATGTAAAGAAGCATCTTTCTCTCTCTCTCTCTCTCTCTTTTCCTGCATACACAAAACACCTGCTTCCTGTGATTCCTGCAAACTTTTTCATTTCAGCTCCTCCATCCCAAAAAATCTTTATTGCAGTGAGTATAGTGAGCATTGTGTTGGTAGCTCTGCTGATTGCCACCATCTACCTCATCCGAGCCAAACAGAAAAAAGGTAAGTGTGAATTCCCCTTTCCTGTTTTCCTCTTCAAAAGCATGAAATGTTTTTTTAAAAATCTAGACCTAGATTTCCTTGACGTAGACAACTCCTGGGGAAAAACCCCTTCACCCTTCTATCAATGCAAATGAACAATCACTTTGCAACCTATAGTCTTAGAACTTGGAACTTAGAACTTAGAACCCAGGCAGCTCTCTAGGACTATATGTTGCAAAAAAAATTTGCCAATCTACATTAGTAGAAGTTTTCCTACTGGGAGTTTCCTACACTGATGAGATACCAAGGACAGCACCTCCCCCCAAAAAGAATAAATAAAATATCAGCATTGGAGGAGGCTATAAAATATGTAATGTTGATACCTAGATTGTCATTGGAAGCTAGGTCCTTTCAAATCGGAGATCCTGGGAATCGAAGGAAACTTAGAACACTGAGAGTTAGAATGACTGTTGTAAAGTGTTAAGAGTTAGAGAGGACCGTGGAGGTCATTTCATCCAGTCTCCCTTCATTTAGCAGATGTGGAAATGGGGCCCAAGGCAAAGAAACAATTTGCCCAAGGTCACTAATCTTTTCTCAGGCTGTTCAGCCGGCAGCATCCCAGAATGGCAGGACATCCACTCATCGGACCGTGGGTCGTGGCCCACACTGTCCTTGACATGATTAGGATTTGTCTCGTGACCCTGAGATTTCTTCAATTGCTATCAAATGTACCCTTTGGATATTATGTCTTCAGGAGGCATTCTGACATCCAAAATCCATTTTGTTTGCTACTTGGATGTGGTGTGGTATCATGGGGGACTTGTTGGAATAAGAAGGTTTGAATCCAAGAACTGGCCAATGGTATTTGCCAGCGGTGAGATCTCTTTGAGCCTCGGTATCCTCCTATGACAGTGGTTCCCAAACTTTTTTGGCCTACCACCCCCTTTCCAGAAAAAATGTTACTTAGCCCCCCTGGAAATTAATTTTTTTTTAATTTTAATAGGAAAATAAATGCACCTGTGGCCATCACCACCTCCCTGGATCACTGCAGCACCCACCAGGGGGCAGTGGCACCCACTTTGGGAATCACTGTCCTATGACAAATAGAAGGGAAGAGAGAGTCAAATTGTTTTCTAAACCCTTACCTTCTGTCTTAGAATCAACCCTGTGTATTGGTTCCAAGGTAGAAAAGTGGTAAGGGTAGGCAATGGGGGTTAAGTGACTTGCCCAGGATCACACAGCTAGGAAGTGTCCAAGGCCATAATTGAACTAATACAGAATATTGATTCCAAAATGGAAGATAAGGTCTTTTTATTTAAAAGAAAAAAAAAGCCTGGAGGGAATGAGATCCAGTAGACAAGCTAAGTAAGGCTTGTCTCTAGGCCTGGCTCTCTATCCACTGAGCCACCCAGCTGCCTCCAAGGAGGATAATTCTTGTGCTTCCTACCTCATAGCTCTGTGAGGACCAAGCAAACAAAATAAAGCATAAATAAAATATATATATGCATATATATAACATAACTGCTTTATATGCTGGAACTGCTGCTGGCACAACATGGGGTCTGTGAAATTGGGTGAATTCAGCTGCAGGTGCATTGGGTTTGGGGCATCATTTATACAGAATGTGCGGGGCATCTGGCCAGAAAAGTTCCTCCGTGGTAGCAGCTTGTACTGATTGACAGTTTGCCTTCTGAGGAAAAAATTTTGAGGTCAATTTGCATCTGAGCCTAATCACAGTAATAAATCACACTTATATTGCACTTCAAAGGGTTTCAATGGGCTTGAGGGAATTGTCATTTGATTCCTCACACCACCACTAGTAGGTAGGTAGCTAGGGCAAGTATTTTATAAATGGGGAAACCGAGACTCAACAAGTTGAAGGGATTTACCTGTGAGGCTCAGAGCTGGAAGTAGGACCTGCACCTTTTTTAACCCCTGCCTTCCATTTGGGCCAGATTTGAACTGAGAACCTCTCATCTCCAGGCCTGCCTCTCTACCCACTGAACCACCTTGCTCCCTCCCTGTCCCCCTACCCCTTTTTAAATTCCAAATTCTTTATACCACCCTGGCCTTTGGACCCTGGACCTCAACAAACTCAGCCACTTCAAATTAGCCTCATAGAGAGTGTTAGTCCTCTCAGCACACTCTGTAGATGCCCATCCACTTTTGATGTCCACCTCCCCCATAGAAAGAAGGGATTGGAATAAAAGCTCTCTTATCCCTTCCAGCTCTAAATGTGAGGATCTTTTGCTCCCTCCTTAATTCTTGGGAAATGTATTTCTCTTCTTTAATAAAGTTCCCAGGGTAAGAGGAGCTAGAAACAACCCTTTAGATTTCACCCTGAGTCCTGCTTCCCTCTGCCCCTGCCCCCAGGATGGAGAGCTGCAAGGAAGAGAGGAGAAGCAGGCCTGTCTGGGGCATGACAAACAGAGCTTTCCTCATCCGTGCATCAGGCTCTCTGGCTGGCAGAATGTGCAGATGGGGCACCTGTGCCTAGTCGTACCCTGGGCATCCTTGTATACCATTCTGCCAGTCTGTATCCCCAGAGAATCTGGCTCTGCTGTCCCACTTTGTATTAAGAAATCACAGAACGTTAGAGGCAGAAGGAATTTTAGAACAAGGGATGAGAGAGGTAGAAAGGACCTTAGATCATAGAAGGAAGAAAACAGGAAGCAGCAGACCTAGCAGGGACCTCAGTCACTATTTATTCCAACTCCCTCCTTTTACAAAGGGGGAAACTGAGTCAGCCAACAACCTTTTATTTTTATTTTGCCAATTACATGTAATAACGGATTTCCATGTAAGTTTTCCAAATTTTATGATCCAAACCAGCAAGCATTTCTTAAAGGCTTTCTAGGTGCCAGGCACTCTGCTAAGTCGTGGAAAACTTGATCAGCCTGCAAACAGGTAGAAGACCCTGGGACAGAACCCAGAATTCCTGATTTCCTTTTTGTTTTTCCTATCTACACCATGCTACATAGGAACTCAAGATGACTTGAGTTCAAACCTTGCTTCAGATGCTCCCTAGTTATATGATCCTAGGCATGTCACTAAACCTCTCGGCCTCAGTTTTCTTATCTGTAAAATAGGGATAATAATAGCACCTGCCTTACAGAGCTGTTGTCAGGATCTAATGAGATAACATGTAGAGAGCTTTGCAAACCTTAAAGTGTTATATAAATGTATTATTGTTGTTGTCGTAGCTATCATATATGTATTATATATATATTACATTTTATATATTATTATATTATATAATATTATATATATTATATGACCCAGTCAGTAGACTCCTGTGACTGTTAGGCATCTCCTTTGATGTTTTTAGCACCACTAAATATATTTGTAATGATAATAGTTATCATAATAAACATATCATGATATTATCATTATGCTATCAAAATGTAATTATATATAGATATCCTTCTACATTATCTCATAATATGTAGTGACAATAATCATAGACATAATAATCATTATTTAATAACCCACAGTGCTTTACAGTCTTCAAAGTGTTTTCCTGTGAGTTTTATGGTCCTTGTTTTGCAAAGGAAGGAAACTAAGGCCACAGAGAGAGAAAGGGACTTGCCCAAGGTCTCAGACCTATTCTTTGGCAGACGGTTGGTGTGAACTGAATCCAGTGAATCCCAGTTCTGGGTTCTTTCCACAGGACTAGGCTACTTTTCAAAAGCAAGCAAAGATTGAACCTACTGAATACCCAAGTCTAAGTTGCTCCCACCCAGGATATTGCCTGTAAAATAGTTCTCATACTTTATGGTTTGTAAAATACTTTACCAACATGACCTCCTTCACATGCCTGTCCTTCCCACCAACCAGTATTCCTGGTCTCATTTTTTAAAAACTCTTACCTTTTGCCTTCTAAGACAGAAGAGCAACAAGGGCTAGACAGTCGGGGTTAAAGTGGCTGGCCCAGGGTTGCATGGCTAAGGAATGTCAGAGGCAAGATTTGAACTCAGTTCTTCCCAACTCCAAGTCGGTGCTACCTAATTGCTCTTCACCTCAGTCCCATTTTACAGATGAGGAAATTGAGATTCAAAGAGGGAGAAAAGAGCATCCCTCAAAAGTGGAAGAACCAGGATTCAAACCCAGGACTCTCGCCTCTAAACCCAATGGTCAAGCCTCCATGGCACACTGCCGCTTGATTGTGATGAGTGACTTGGTTCCTGTTCTTTTCTTCTAAAAGGAAAGAAAATATAATCAAAGCCTCAATATTTCATCATTTCATGGGATTTTCACCTGGAAAAAACTCTGGAGATCATCTAAATCCATCACTCTTGTTTTGCAATGAAGAAGCTGAGCATTAAAGGGGTTAAGTGAGGTCCCTGACGTGGTGCTGGCAGCCATGCAAAAAGGCAGGGAGTCTCTACTCAGGTCCCCTCTGCTCCTTCTTTTGGACCACATTGTTTGCTTTGATTTTCTTTTCCTCTCTTGCTATCCCCACCCAGAAAATAACTTTGTATTGCTTTAAGGAAATGTGGGGTTTTGGTTGTTGTTGTTTTGTTTTGTTTTTTAGTTTCTTTACAGGCAGCTAGGTAGCTCATTGGCTAGAAATCCAAGCCTAGAGATAAGAGGTCCTGGGTTCAAATCTGGTCTTAGACGCTTCCTAGTTGTGTGACCCTGAGCAAGTCACTTAACACCTATTACCTAGCCTTACTGCTCTTCTGCCTTGGAACCAATACATGCTATTGATTCTAAGATGGAAGGGAAGGGTTTAAAAGAAAAAAAGAAAGTTTCTCTGGAAAGTCGAGAGACTCCTCCATGAAGGTCATGAGAATGAAACCTTTTAAAGATTTTAAATGGATTTTTCTCTCTCTCTTTCAGCAAAAGGTTCGACTTCTTCCACGAGGTAAGTGCATGGAAGAGGTAGGTGGTGGGGACGTATTTGATTTTGTTGTCTTAAATAAAAGAAGGTGAGTTGCTGTGGTGATGTAGATAGAGGAGACGGGAGGACCCAGCGTCACGTCTTGCCCCTGAGCCACCCTGGCCGTGTGCCCCTGGGAAACTCATTGGGCTTCTCAGTGCCCCTCAGCAGCTCTCCAGGACTAGAGATCCTGGTCTGCTTTTGTGTATGTCCCTGGCCGGGAGGACCCCGTACTGATGAAAAAAAAGGCCACACTAGGATTCTGCTCGCTGCTACTTTCTCTCTTAGAAACAACTCTAAGCATTTGAATTATCTTTTCTTTTTTTTTTAAACCCTTATCTTCTGTCTTGGAATCCATATTAAGTAGCAGTTCTAAGACAGAAGAGCAGTAAGGGCTAGGCAATGGGGGTTAAGTGACTTGTCCAAAGTCATGCAACTAGGAAGTGTCTGAGGCTAGATCTGAACGCAGGTCTTCCTGATGCCAGAAATTATTTATTTAACTCCAGTCTCAGAGCCCATTGGTATAGGATTCTCTCTTCAATGGTAGAGATCCATGTTATAGATGAGGAAACTGAGGCAAGTGACTTGTCCAGAGTCTCACAGCTAGGATGTGTCTGAGGCTGGATTTGAACCTACAACCTCCTGACTCCGAGGATTTATCTCCATATGTCTATATTGTGAGCTCCTAAAGGACAGGAATTATAGTTGTGTCTTCACAAACACCTCAGGTTAGATACTTTACATCTATTTTTAAAGAGGGTGGACTTCAATGCAATGAAAATGCTCTCTTCCCAGAGCCACCCCAACAATTGAGACCTGTAATCTGTCAGGCAATAAATGTTCTCAAGGCATTTACTGTGTGCCTGGCACTCTGCTAAGCCCTGAGAGTGCAAAGAGAGACAAAAACAGCCCCTGCCCTCAAGGGGCTCCCAGTCTAACCGAGGACAGCATGCAAACAGCAGTGTACAAATAAGCTATTTGCAGAATAAATTGGAAATAGTCAAGATAGGGAAAGAACTATGGGGGATCAGGAAAGGTTTCCTGTGGGAGGGGGAACTTTAGGGGGGACTGGAAGGAAGCCAGGAGGTGGAAGTGAGAAAGGAGAGAGTTCCAGGCATGCAGGACAGCCAGGGAACATTTCCAGAGTCAGGAGATCGGAGTGTCTTGTTCTAGGAGAACAGAGAGGCCATTGTCCCTATGTGTCAGACAGAATATGTATGGGGGGAAGAGGTGGAAATGTAATAAAACTGGAAAGGTAGAGGAGGACAAATGATGAGAGACTTTAAATGTCAAATAGAGGATTTTATATTTAATATATAATTAAAAGTCCCTAGCAGGGCAGATAGGTGGCATAGTAGATAGAGCACCGGGTTTAGAGTCAGGAAGACTTGAATTCAAATCTGGCTTCAGGTACTTACCAACTGTGTGACCCTGGGCAAGTCATTTAGCCCCAATTTGCCTCAGTTTTCCCATTTGTAAAATGGGGGTAATAACAATCTTGCCTTTCCAAATTTCTCTCACTCCACTTCCCATGGCCAACTTGGGTCAAATACTCTTCTCCCAAGTATGCCGTGGGCTTTTACCACTTCCATGGTACTGCTTGTGCATTCTACAATGTCCCTTTCCCCCCAAAAAATCTTTTATCTTTTAAAGTCTGGCTCCAATTCTACCTCCTTCAAGAAGCTTTCCCTGATTGCCTCTGGTCATAACATTCTCTTTAATGACTCTCACAGCCCTCCCTGACTCTGAATCAAAAGCATTTACAGCCAGGTCCCAATTAGTGCAAATAATGAATCCCATTGGGGGCAGCTAGCTTTGGGTTTTACAACAGAAGATAAGGGTTTAAAAAATAATGAATCCTGTGAAGTGCTGGCATTATTTGAATACCCATTACTACATCCATCACCATCGCATTGGAATCAATTCTCTATTTTACATTATTATAACTCAGAATAGTGCAGATTAAAATACAGGCAGCCTTTTCACAAGATACCTTATTTACACTAGTTGGGACTTGACTGAGATGTAGATGACCTTGGAGAGTTAATTTGCCCTTTTTTAAACCATTCCCTTCTGTCTTAGAATGAATACAAGTATTGGTTCTAAGGCAGAAGAGCCGTAAGGGCTAGGCAATGAGGGTTAAGTGACTTGCCCAGGGTCACACAGCTAGGAAGTGTTTTGAGGTCAAATTTGAACCCAGGACCTCCCATCTCTAGGCCTGGTCCTTTGTCCACCAGACCACGTAGCTGCCCCAAGAGTTCATTATCTTTGCACATAAACATCTTATGTGTCTCATCTCCCCTACTGGATTGTGAGCTCCTAAAGGACAGGAATTATATCTATCTCATGAGTAAAACTGAGCTCCGTATCCTGCAAGAAGCCTTACTAACCTTTGCGATTGATTTTTTTTCTCCCTTAAGGAATGCACAATTGCTCCAGTGTTTTTGTTTGTGTTTTATGCCCTTCAGAAGGTTTCTAACAAAGCCTTCACTGGAGTTTCCCACAGCCCACCCCAGAATTATGTTGAGTAGAGGCGGATCACTATTTCCCGTGAAGTGACCCACTCTCTCGAGGTTCCTAGTTCATCAGTTTTAAAAGTCTATCAGTGTTTAACTGCAAAGCAAGATGGCTCAGCAGCCAAGTTGTAAAGCTGCCCCTTTGGGCTCAGAGCTTCTATCCATGCTATAATTGAAATAGGATCCTCTCTCTATAGCAGGAATGGTTAACCTGGGCTCTCCAGGCCCCCCAAGTGTCCATGGGCAGGTTTCAGGGGGTCCATGAACATAGATGGGAAAAAAATTTACTTCTTTATTTTATTTTAAGCCCTTAACTTCTGCCTTCACATGCATTTTTTAACCCTTACCTTCCCCCTTAGAATCAATACTAAGTATTGGTTCCAAGGCAGAAGAGCGGTAAAGGGCTAGGCAATGGGGGTGAAGTGACTTGCCCAGGGTCACACAGTATCTGAGACAAGATTTGACCCCAGATTTTACCAACTCCAAAACTAATGCCCCATCCACTAACCTCAGTGCCTCTCTCTATAGGCAGAGCATCTTGTCTATAATCTATTGGGACCCAGGAACATAAACACTCATTCAACAAACATTTATTAAGTGTCTACTATGCCTAAGGCTTTGCTCTAGAGAGGCTGGGAGATGTCAAGATGAATAAGTCACGGGCGTTGCCCTAAAGGAGACCGAAGTCTAGTAGGAAAGAAAAACCACACAGCTGCAAGTTAGAAGACAAATGCCGAGTCTCCTGCCTCCCCCAGGAGAGCTGCTGTGGTGTCACAGAAGGATCACCGGCCTCAGACTCCAGAGCTGGGGCTCGGCGGTGCCGGTCTTTGGCCGTCGGCTCCGGGAGCTTGGGAGGGTCACTTAATTTTCCTAAGCCCTGGCTTCCTCGGAATAATAATAATATTCTCACCGGGCTCCGTGACTCAGGATCCTCTGATCCTGTGTATCCACCCCCGGGAAAGGAAGGGCTTCTTCTTTATTTTAATTTTAATTAATTAATTAATTGAGAAGATTTTCCCATGATTCTATGATTCGTGTTCTTTCCCTCCCCTCTCCCGTAGCCAGAAAGGAAGGGTTTCTGTGCAATCGGGGGATTTCTCCTGCTTCCATGATTGCTACTTCAGCTTGATGCCCTGTCACAGCCAAGATTAACTTTTGTGGACAGACCCTGTTGCTTAACGCTGATAATATCCAGCCTGTCGTCCCCTGGGTCTCAAGGTTCATGCTTGAAAATCAATCACACCCAGGCAGAGGAACAGCAGCGCCCGTTTCCGAAGTACTTGTCGGTGTCTGCGGTGCTTTCCTGAACTAGGTCGTGCCGGTGTATCCCCATTTTACAGAGAAGGAAGCAGAGGCACGGAGCAGTAAAATCTCCTGCCCAGATGGACACAGCTAGCACGTGCTGGGGCTGAGATCTGAATTCCTTTCTCTTTATTCCAAGGCAAATGCTCTTTCTATCACACGGTGCTACTCGAGTAGATTGGAGGAGGGACATAGCTCACGTTTCTGTATTATATTGATCTTTAGAAAGTGCTTTTCTCCCAGGAGCTGTGTGTGCTAGGTAGCATGGGTATTTATTCCCATTTTACAGAGTCAGGAAACTGAGGCTTAATGAGGTGAGGGGACCCGTCCCAGACACCCAGCTGGTAAGTGGGACTTCTCGCCAGGCTGCTGCACTGCCCGGGAGCCAAGAACATGATGATGGCTTAGTTCAGACCCAGGGGGGTCACTGTCCTTGAATAGCATCCATTAAAGTGAGCTGTGTCACTGGTCTCTAACTCCAAAATGAAGCCATTTTCCTGATTTATCTGATGCATCCCTTCTTGGTCTTCTCTTCTAGATTACACGAGCCGGAAAAAAATGCCCGAGACCTAAGCCAGGTATGTACGACGATTCCCCAGGCTCACCCCTTTGAAGCATTCAGTGACAGAGATTTTTGTAAAAGGAACCAGGCTAAAGGTGAATGCTGAATGAAGGAAGCTTGTTCCTGGGTGGGGTAGATGCCCAGGGATGCCTGTCTGCCCACTCAGACCGAGTGGTCCTTGAATGTCAGACCTCTGGGGCAGAGGTCCAGCTACCCCTCCTCACTCTGTGGCATCCTCGACTCTGTCCTCCCAGAAATCTTCCCAAGAGCATCCTTCCAGGGGCCAGGAGGAGGTCTTTTTGCAGGGTTTTTTTTTAATATTTTTACATAGGATTTCACACGGATACTGCCAATCTTTTTACCCATCAGTCTTGGCACACGACTGACCCTTCTTTTTTTCCAGCCATCCATCTCCTTGATGGCATTAAGATGGTGGAGAATGAAATCTGGGCCATACTTTACAAAGTAATGTGTAATAGCTTTGGGATCCAGATTCAATTCAGCAAATAGCTCCCGACTTCAGACTCGACATTGGACCCTCTGGATAGGCAGGAAGTTATGAGCCATATCGCTTTAAGGCTTTAAATAACAACAATTCAGATTTTTATAGCTCCTACTCTGTGCCATGCGCTGCACTAAGAGCTTTACCCATATTCTCTCGGTTGATTGTCACAATAAGCCTGTGAGGGAGGTACTATTATTTTCCCCATTTTCCAAATGAGAAAACTTAAGCAAACCGAGGTTAAGTGAATTGCCCAGGGTGATACAGTTAATAAGTGTCTGAGTCAGATTTGAATTCAGGGCTTCCTAGCTCCGGGGTTAGTGCACCGTCCACTGCCTCATCTAGCTGCCTCATTTTCCTTAAACCAGTACTATGTGGAGGTGGAAAATTTGCTACCCCTGAGCTAAATCCCCAGCATTCTTTTAAGTACATCCTCATTTGACATACAGGGGATTGGGATCATTTTTCATTTATTTGGGGGAGATAAATTTGACTGAGACCCAAGCCCCTGAATGTGAAATGAGGATGTACTTAAAAGGATGCTGAGAATTTAGCTCAGGTGTAGCAAATTTTCCATCTCCACAACTGTGAGGTAGGTAGTGAATGCTATGATGCCTGCTTTATTATTTAGGAAACTAAGACTTAGCCAGAAAAGTCATATTAATTTCCTAGAATCACCCAGTTAATAATAGTTCAAGCCAAGATGTTTTTTTCAAACCCTCACCTTCTGTTTTAAAATCAATACTAAGTACTGGTTCCAAGGCAGAAGAGCGGCAAGGGCTAGCTAGACGATAGGGGTTAAGTGACTTGCCCAGGGTCACACAGCTAGGAAGTGTCTGAGGCCACATTTGAACCCAGGACCTCCTGACTCGAGGCCTGGTGCTCTATCCCTGAACCACCTACCTGCCCTTCCAAGCCAACATTTAAACCCAAGCCTTCTGCCTCCCCACCTCCTTTCCACTGTGATAGCCTGCCTTCCTTTATTTGATAATAATTCAGCCAATTTGTTTCTAGACTTTTTGTTTCTTTGGTGGCGAGATTGTGTACAATTTGCCTTGTCCAGGACCCAGTTCCCTCACAAATCTTTCTCTAGCTTCTTAGTTTTCCCTCAGTTAGTCACTGTTGGCTGACCCTTCCTGCCTGAGGGGATCAGGGCATCCACAGCACTGGCACTCGTGGGTCCTCAGGCCCGTCCCCGAGCTCACAATGCAAGGGCTTGCTCTGGTTGTGCTTGACATTCTCCATCCTCACCCATATTTTAGATTTAATCTTTGGAAGTGAATTTGGTGCTGGTGACAGCACAGAGCTTGGAAGCCCTGGAACATGGTGCTCTGTCCATTGATCAAAGACAGCACAGACAATAGCAAATGGTTGTGGCTCACCAGCCGTGGCACCGGATCACCTTCAGCAAGGATGATTGCTAAGTGTTAGAAAGATGTCGCTCTAACAAACTCATTATTTTTTATTAGAAGGCCTGTAGAAAGAACATGTCCAGCAATAATGAGCCTTAGCTTAGTCTCAGCTAAGCAACTAACTCACTGTGTTTCCTAGGATAAAGAACTTCCCCTCTTTGGGTCTCAGTTTCTTCCTTTGTTAAATAGTTGGGTGCCTTCCTAGCTGAGCAACCCTGGGCAAGTCACTTAGTGCCAATTGCCTAGCCCTTAACGATCTTTTTATCTTAGAATTAATCTTAGAATTAATACTTTTAGGATCCTTAGTATCAATTCTAAGACAGAAGGTAAGAGTTAAAATAAATAGATAGCCAGGAAGGACTGGATGACTGCTGAGATTCTGTCTGACATGAATCCTAAACTTATTTTTAAAATTTTTGTGAAGCTTAGACTTTGGGAAAGCAACATTCAGAGGGTTCAGGGGAAAACTAGGTAGGATCTCATGGGCTAAAATTCTACAAGGGAAGCCAGCCCAGGAGGGATGGGAAGCTATACAAGGATGTCCCCAATCAAATGAGATTTTTAAAAAAGATATGTATATGGCTAATATGGGGAAAGGTTTTGCACAACTTCACATCAATTATTTTCCCCCCCTAAAACTCCTCCCTTCATATCAATTCTAAGACAGAAGAGCAGTAAGGGCTAGACAATGGGGGTCAAGTGATTTGTGTGGGGTCACCTGGCTAGGAAGTGTCTGAGGCCACATTTGAATCCAGGACCTCTTGTGAGGAGGCGTGGCTCTCTATCCACTGAGCCAACTAGATTCCCCTTAAAAGAAGATATTTTCATTTATTTTAGGGGGAAGGCAGATTAAAGAATGGGTAAGACTATTCCTTGGAATGGAGAGCAAGCTAAGAGAACTGCTCAAGTCGTTTTTCTCTACTTTCTCTGAAATGGCTAACAGAAAATTCATTTCCAAGTTAAGTAAAGAAATAGTAGAAAGCCTCCCTTTCCACCTCCTCCCTACTTCCCACTACTACCCTGGCTGCCCTTGAGGAATTGAAAGCATCTGGCTCCATGCAGTGACATGTTTGGACAGTCAGAGAACCAACAGGTGCAGTCACTGAGCCACTGTGGGCCACCTTGGAAAGAGGTAGAAAACAGAAGTTCTACGGTAAGAGAACAGGGCCAATGACCCAGCTTTGAGAAGAAGGCAAATGAGAACAGTCTACAAGCTATAGGCCAGTGAGTTTGACTTCAGTTTCTAGGGGAGACATTCTCTAATGGATCATTAAAGAAATGGTTGTGACTAGCTAGCAAAGGACGCAGTGATTACAAAGAGCAAAGCATGGCTCATGGATAGGTCGTGCCAGACTAACCTTTTGGCAATGTTGCTAAGCTAGTAGATCAGAGAATATAGATTACCTGGGTTTAAGTAAAGTGTTTGATAAAATATTATGTACTGTTCTTATAAAGAAAACATGGAAGCAACTAAGTAGCTCTGTGGATAGAGAGCCAGGCCTAGAGAAGGGAGGGCCTGGGTTCAAATCTGGCCTCAGACACTTCCTACCTGTGTGATCCTGGGCAATTTACTTAACCCTCATTGCCTAGCCTTTACTGCTCTTCTGTCTTAGAACTGATACTAAGACAGAAAGTAAGGGCTGGTTTTTTGTTTTTGTTTTTGTTTTTTTAAGAAAGAAAAGGGCAGCTAGATGGCTCAGTGGATTGAGGGCCAATCCTGGCTTCAAATCTGGCCTCAGACCATGCCTAGCTGTGTAACCCTGAGCAAGTCACTAAACCCCACCTGCCTAGCCCTTACTGCTCTTCTGTCTTGGAATCAATACCTTGTAAGACAGAAAATAAGGGTTAAAAAAAAGAAGAAGAAAGAAAACATGGAGAGTGGTGGATTAGATCAAAGGTCTCAAACACATGACATGCAGCACACAGTACTCTTAAGTGGGGCCTGAACCATATTAAAATATAATTGGGAAATAGTTAATAAAAATTACAGTAGGTAATTTTTAATTTTAATTTTTAATTTTAATTTTTAAAATATTTTTCCATATTTACACAATTCATTTTCTTTCCCTCCCTTCTACCTTTCCCCCTCCCAGAACCAACAAGCAATTCCACTGGGTTGTACAAAGGTTATCACTTGATACCTGATAATTTTTAATTTGGAGTGATTAGTTGGCGTAATGGATAGAGTGACAAGCCAGAAGTCAGGAAGATTCATTTTCCTGAATTCAAATCTGGCCTCAGATACTTCTTAGCTATGTGACCCTGGACAAGTCATTTAACCCTGTTTGCCTCAGTTTCCTCATCTGTCAAATGAGCTGGAGAAGGAAATGGCAAACCAGTCCGATATCTTTGCCAGGAAAACCTCAAATGGGGTCACAAAGAATCAGGCATGACTGAAGCAGACATACCTCAACAACAACAACAAATAATCACAAGCATTTCTATAACACTTTAAGGTTTACAAAACCTCACAGCTCTGTGAGGTATTAACCCTCTTCTACAGGTGTGACAACTGAGGTTGAGAAAGTAAGTGATTTGACCAATGTCACACAGCTAGTTAGCGCCTGAGGCAGGACTTGAACTCAGGTCTTCCTGACTCCAGGTCCAGCTCTCTCTACCTGCTTCTCCAAGAGTCCTCTGAGAGAGCTTTAAAATTCTTTGATTCTGTGATTTCTTCCAGCTCTGACATTCTGTGTTTCATGATCCCTTCTGGCTCTAACATTCTACAATCAATAGTTCATCCTTCTAGTAGCACAAGTGTAAGCAAGATTCATCACCAGGACCAAGTTCAGCTATTCAATTCACATAGGATTCCTATTACCAGATATCAGTTTGCTTTCAGGATCAGAATGCTATTAGGATACATTTCCCATAAATGAATGAGTCAACTGAGCTCAGTGGGGAAAAACCAAACTGCTAGAGATCTCGGAATAAGATGGAATCCTAGATAATCATATTACAGAAGACAAAGAGAGTGGGGCCATTGTGTCACTAGTGGCTTAAAAGAAGGGGCTGTTGAGTATAATTTAGATATATTCATTGGATTTAAAGCTGGAAGCAGTAATAGAGATCTGCAAGTCAGTCCCAGTAAATACTTGTTGTTTAACAGCACTGTTCCCTGACTTCTTTTTTTTTTTTCCTAAACCTTTATCTTGTGTCTTAGAATCAATGCTATGCATTCTAAGGCAGAAGGATGGTAAGATTTAAGGGGTTTAAGTGACTTGCCCAGGGTCACAAAGCTAGGAAGTATCTGAGGCCAGATTTGAACCCCAAACTTCCCATTTCCAGACCTGGCTCTCTATCCACTGAACTATCTAGCTGCCTAATCCTCAACACATTTTCTCATACTTCAGTGGTTTCCATCAAGAGGAGGAAGAGTAGTAAGTTTAAGTCAAAGACTTGAATTCAGATCCCAGCTCTACCACTCACTAGCCATATGACCTTGAGCAAATATCTTCTCCCCTCTGAGCCTCAGTTTCCTTCTCAGTAAATGAGGAGGTTGAGTTAGATATTGTTGTTGTTGTTCAGTTGTTTTCAGTTATGTCTGATTCTCCCTGACTCCATTTGAGGTTTTCTGGGCACAGGTACTGGAGTGGTTTGCCATATCCTTCTCCAGCTCATTTTACAGATGAGGAAACTGAAGCCAACAGAGTTAAATGACTTGCCTGTGGTCACACAGCTAATAAGAGTCTGGGGTTGGATTTGAACTCATGAAAAGAAGTCTTCCTGACTCCAGACCCTGCACTCTATCCACTGCATCACCTAGCTGTGTTAGATAGTCTCCATCCTCTCTTTCAGCTCCCACCATCTGCTTCTAAGTATCACTGACTGAATTCTCTGTTGCTGTGTCATCTAGATTCAGGATTCCAATGATATCAACAATGACATCACATATGCAGATCTGAACCTGCCCAGAGGGAAAAAGAGTGCTCCTCGAGCTGTGGAGACCAACAACCAGACCGAGTATGCCAGCATCCAGACTGGCCCGTCCCCTCAACGAGAGGATAACCTGACCTACGCAGACCTGGACATGGTCCACCTAAATCGATCATCCAAGAAGGCTACCACCAGACCTGAAGAATCGTATTCAGAATATGCCAGTGTCCAAGTCCAAAGGAAGTGAACGCCGCCTCTGGGTTGCTGGTTTCATGCAGCGGCGGCGGTGGATCAGGAAGGCTCTCACTAGAGCCATACGAAGTTGGCGGCGTACCTCCCAGGAAGTGCAGTGGAAGTGCCCGCCAATCTCTGCTTACGGCGATGCTGTTGCGTCCTTTGGGACCCAGCGATGAGGGGGAAGATGGCCCCGCATTGCTCTCCACTGTACACTAACTCGTGAGCTTGGTGTGCACTTCCACCGAGGGACCAAGGGCTTTGGGGCAAGCAAAGTATCAAACATTTCCAAATGCAGAGGGTGACATTCCAAAACCAGGGTTGAATAAAAGAACAGAAATCTGGGAAATGCTGCTCCTCCCCACTGTGGTGACATCACAATGGCCTGGGAGCACAGGCTCCCCTCCCTGCCCCAGCCCAGCCTGCCCAGCTGGGGTGGGGGCTCTCTCTTTAGACAGATCACCTTTATGGCTTTTCAGTAACACAGTCACTGACTCCAGGGTCCCCACCCCTACCCCCAACTACATTCTTCCAGGGCAAAACAGGAAGGAAAAGCTGACCCTCTCTTCCCCCACCCCACCTGTGACTGCACATTGCTCTGGGAGGAAGTTCTCCAGATGCTATTGTCTAGGTAAAGGCTGGAAAGACAACTTTGTGACCTCGTTAGTGAGATTAGTGTCTCAGCTCTCCTGCTTGTGTTCTGGCATAGAATTGGTGTATCTGCCAGGAGAGGTGGGTCTTCAGATTAAATAAGAACACCGCCTCATTGAGAAAGGGTTGTGTGTGACTTGACGCTCCCCTGGACAATCTTCCCCAAAACTCAGTTGTCACAGCTGTAACTCCATACAGACACACCTCTCATTTCTAGACCTGAATTTTGCTTCCAGCCCATACTAACACAGCAATGCCTCGCTGCTGTTTACTCCTGTAAATTATTAAGAAATGTGAAATGTGCAATCTTGAAACCAAGGTGTTAGAAAATTTGATCTGTGGTGTTTTTTTTTAAGCATTATATTGGCTCTTTGTCATGTGTTGAAGTCCAGTGTTACACATGGTTGAGTCTTACAGGGTATAGGAGGGTTTATCCTTTGCTGTTCAGGATGAGTTTTCTTGAAGCAGAAACAGAATTCTATACAGTACCAGAAGATTACTGGGCAGATAGCCACAGTCCAGCTATTCCTTGGGGGCACCTAGCTTTCTGAGTATGATTAAATTGGCAATGATGGCTTTAGTGGGATGGAGCAAGTGCCCTATGGCCAACCGAACTGCTAAACTCGACCTATGCCGTAAGTGGAGCTGCTGAGATGATGGCTCCAGCAATTTGCGGGGCAGCATCCTTGGTTGGGTGAGCTAGTGGATAGCATGCCTGAGAATGCTGAAACCAAGCTCTCACCCAGCTCCAACGCTAACTCACTGTGTGAGTCACTTAGCCTGGTGCCTCAGTTTCTCCACCTGAAAAATGGAAATGAGAAGATTTGCTACCAATCTCTATAAAGCACTTTATGATTCTGCAGTCCAGGGAACCATTTTGGTGAATTGTTCTTCTTGCAGAAGCAGATAAAGAGCTGATGCCACAGCTCTGAAACCTGTCTTCTCCAGGACATCCCCTTCTGTTTCTGCTCTTTGCAACTGCCAGAGTGAAGCTGGACCAGACAGAGAAGCAGGGAGTTACTGGAGGCCACTGAAGCCAGTCTCAGCTCCTCCCTTGTCCTCCCATCTCTGAAGCTGTGGCATAGGCTAATGGCTTCTCCTGCTTTTTCCAGCAGTGACACCAATTACCATCCTGTCATTCAGACTGTGAAACAGATCTCCTAGATGGAAGGCTGATGGGGTGAGAGGATGGTGAAGCCAGGAATCCAGGGAGGGCAGATGTTGCATGACCTGTTTTGACTGTGCTGACATATTAACTGTTCAGTTTTTTTCCAGCTAAATGCAAATATCCCCACTCTCCCAGGGTCCAACAGCTCTGTCCAGAATTCCTGGCTAGATGAGTCAGAAACAAAAGGCATTGGCCTAAAGAGAGAATCCTCACCTCCCCCAAGTGACCCCTTTCTCTTGAAGACTTCATGTTCCTGGCACTAACAAAGCTGTTTGAGGGCAACGTTGTGCTTCCCAGCACAAGGCTCATACTGTCTGGCATGTGAAGAAGTCAAGGAAGTATCTGATTAAACATGCAGCGCGACTGTAATTGTCGTCGCAATCAGTTCATTTGTGGGGTTTGTTTTAGGTGGCTCGACAACCACCAGCCAGGCACATCTGGTGAAATCATTCCTTTTTTCCATATAGGTCCTTCCAGAACCCAAAAATGTCGGCTTGCAAACTGCCTCCCTCCCTCTCACTCTGCATCCTTCACTGAAAACACCATAGTATTTGAGGAGAACGTTCTCAGATTCTCTTGTTCTCTTGGTGCCATCATTTTTTGTGTGTCTTTTATCGGGGGTAAAGGGTGGTATGGGGTGGGTGGGGAGGATGGAAAGAGGCCAAAGGAAATAGGGAGCTTTAGCTTTAGCTCAGCTGCTTTGAGATGTGTGTGTAAGCTGTATGATGGCATTCAGGTGAGGAAGAAATAGAAACGTGCAAAGAAATGCAGTGTCTGAAGTTTCTTTGAAGAACACCGGGAAGGAGCCAGGCCCCGATTTGTATATACTTGCTTCTTAAACTTTTTTGGCTTGCAAAATATTTTTGTAATAAAGATTTCCGGGAAATAATAATTTGAAAAGTTGGAAAAAAAAAGAGCTATTGTCTGCGTCTATATCCTTAATGGCTATGGTCTAAGTCCGTGTTGGTGAACTTATGGCACATGTGCCAGATGGGGCTGCTCCCTTCCTCTTCTCCATAGTACCTGAGGACATTTCTCTCATCACCCACCCTCTACCCAGCAGCCCAATGGGAATGCTTCCTCCTTCCCCTGTCTGGGGTAAGGGGGCAGCTCACATGCAGCATGAGGGTTGCAGTTTGGGCACTCGGTCTCTAAAAGGTTTGCTATCACTGGTCTAAGTGATCCCTAGAGCATGAACAGAGCAGATTGAATGCTAAGTCTTCATTTAAGAAGCATTTGTTAATTGTGTACTGTGTTCAATGCAGAAAAGAAAAAGTCTCTGCCCTCAAGGAGTTTCCATTCTATCACTTTCAAAGTTTACAGGAGTTTCGTAATCCTATCATTATTTTATAACTAGACCCATTCCAAAATGGCGCCCTGCTGAAGTAAGTCCTTGCATGATGGATCATGGCATGGACCTGACTGGATTCTAAAAGGGAAGCACAGACTCTGGCTTGTCCTTACTTGGCAGAAAAGGCTTTGAGTAGGAAGCCAGTGATGAACAGTGTATGTGTGCCTTTGGAGAGCCAGCTAGGTGAGGAGATGCTTGCCCCTCTAGGTTGGGTGAATTTTTTTCATTTACAGCAATTACCAAAGAACAGATGCTAGGACAGTCACAGGATATGATCTGCATTGGTGATAGGAGTGGCCACACTTTAAAAAAAATTTATTCTGGACATGCACAGAGTTCATCTAATCACTGAAACACCTCTGTGCCCACCAGCCATGGTGCAAATCTGAGCTGGTGCTAAATCCCTGCCCACATGACCTCCTAGGACCATAGGCTTTAGGGGTAGGAGGGATCTTCAAGACCATTGCCATAATCTCTTTTTTAAACCCTTATTTTCTGTCTTAGTAACAACCCTTTCAAACAGAAGGACAAGGGTTAGGCATATGGGGTGACCTACCCAGGGTCACACAGCTAGGAATTGATTGGAGGTCAAATTCGAACCCAGGTCCTCAGTGGCTCCAGGCTTGGCACTCTATCCACTGTGCCACCTAGTTGCTCCTTGCTGCCCACATTCATAATGATAATAACTTACATTTGCATAGTACTTAAAACAAACAACTCTATGAGTTCAACAGGATAGGTGTGATTAACTCCATTTTACAGCTGATGAAACTGAGAGGTTCAAACAATCTAAAGTGACTTGCCATCTCTTGACCCCCATTGCCTAGACCTAGCCCTTACCACTCTTCTGTCTTGAAACCAATACATAGTACTGATTCCAAGACAGAAGGTAAGGGTTTAAAAATAAACAAGCAAATAAATAAATATATGAACGAACGAACAAATAAATGAATGAATGAATAAGGGAGTGAGTGAATAAGTGAAAATAAAGTGACTTGCCCACAGTCACAGCTAGGAAATTTTGAATCCAGAATTTGAACTCGAGCCTTTGATTCCGAGTTCAGTGCCCTTTGCACAATCCACTGCCACCTAATACCATGCTATTCTGACTGTTGGATCATAGATTTAGATCTGGAAAGGCCATGTGAAGCCATCTTATCCAACCCTTTGTTTTACGGAAGACAAAACCAGAATGGGGAGTTTGAATAACTTGCCTGAGAATACAGCAAGTAAATGTCTGAGGTAAGATTTGAACTCTGAATCTTCCCGACTCCAAAAACAGCCTCCTATCCAGAACTCTACCTTACCTCTCAATTTTAGGTGGGGTAGGGACCAGATGGCTTGTAAGATTTAGACCTCCTAATTCCATATCTCCCTCTAACAAGACGTGACACAAACAACATTTTCTTTGGGTCCTTTCATCTTGAGTTTTTGCGGAGTTTTCCCTTCCTCCTAATCTCTCTGACTTCAGCTGATGAGGCACAGCAGTGAAATGTCAGGAAACCACTGGAGCAGAAAGGATGTCCTGGCACTCAGCCATCATCCCTGCAACTACTTGGGTGGAGGGATAAAACTTGGGCATCATAGAAACCAAAAGGGCAAAGTCATAGAGAAAGGTGCTGAATACAACTGTGGCCACAAACTTAGAAACAATCCCCAGAAATCAGGACTGGGCAAAGCAGGGAAGTGACAGGAAGGCAATGAGAAGAAATAATTCCAAAACGTTAGGGTTGTGCCACCAAAGAAGGGCCATTTCAGGAGGTAATGAGTTTCTTGCTTCTGAAGGCATTTAAGCAGATTCATTGCCCAACTATGGGAAATACTGGAAATTCCTGATTCAGTTAAGAATTAAGTAAGATAAGGGGGCAGCTGGGTAGCTCAGTGGAGTGAGAGTCAGGCCTAGAGACGGGAGGTCCTAGGCTCAAACCCGGCCTCAGCCACTTCCCAGCTGTGTGACCCTGGGCAAGTCAATTGACCCCCATTGCCCACCCTTACCAATCTTCCATCTATAAGACAATACACTGAAGTACAAGGGTTTAAAAACAAACAAACAAAAAAAAAAAGAATTAAGTAAGATATACTCTAAGGTCCTCCCCCCCACCACCTTTCTTTAAACCTTTACCTTACATCTTAGAATCAATAGGGTATCCCATCCAAGGCAGAAGAGAGGTAAGGGCGCTAGACAATGGGAGTTAAATGACTTGCCCAGGATCACATAGCTAGGAAATGAATGAGGTCAGATTTGAAGCCAGGATTTTCCCATTTCTAGGACTGGCTCTCAATCACTGAGCCACCTAGCTGCCCCCTAAGGTCCCTTTCAAGTCTAAGATTCTTCAGAGATTCTCAGGGCAGTGTGGTATGGTGGGACTAAGATTCTTTGTAACCTGGGTTCTAGCCTTGGGTATGTCACTAACTGGTTCTATGATCTTGGGCAAGTCCTTTTCTACCTCTGAATCTGTTTCCTCATGACTACTTTGAGGGATTACAGTAAAAGGTTTCAAAATGTCCTTCCACCTCCAAGTTTCTGTGATTTGTATGTGTATACAGCACAGAAGTATTGTTGGTTTTCTGTTAAGATTGCACTCCCACACAGTGGTAGTAATAATAATAATGAGGCGTTTTGGAAGATGACATTAATGATCCACTATCAGGAGGGCATACATTCCAGTTTATTTTTCCAGAAGGGAAAATGAATTCCTACTGGTATCAGAGACATAACTAGGGCAGGGTGACTGAGGTTTTTCCCCAGGGCACTGAATTTTGCAGTCACTGAAAGCACATGCAGTCCTTAAGAGCATAAAAACAATAGTTTAGTGCCTAGTTGGCAATAAGAAGGCTAAAATAAGAAATTACAGAACGGGCAGATTCTTCTCCCTGTGGTTGCACTCCCAGAAGAGCTCCTCCTCTGACTGCCCTTCCCACAGCGGCACCCTGGGGCGTTTGCCTTCCCCTTCCCCCAACCACCTAATGGAACTGAGGGCACCGTTTGGTTTAACTGACCCCATCTGCATGAATTGCCAGTGATGGTTCTCTCTGATGTCATGAGAGGGACCATGTCATAATGGAGAAAGCACTATTTTAGGAATAAGGAGACCTGAGTTCCAACAGTTCTGTCATTGACTTGCTATGTGACTTTGGGCAGTCAGTCACTTCTTCCCTCTCTAGACCTCAATTTGAACAACAAAAGGGTTGTTGTTGAATCGTTTTTCAGTACTGTCTGACTTTTCGTGACCCCATTTGGGATTTTCTTGGCAAAGCAACTAGAGTGGTTTGCCATTTCCTTCTCTAGTTCATTTTACAGATGAGGAAACTGAGGCAAACAAGGCTAAATAATTTGCCTAGAAATCTAGTCTTGCATAAGACTAGATTTGAACTCAGGGAGATAGGTTTTCCTGACACTAGACCCATAACCCTATCCATTTCGCCACCTCACTGCCCCAAGAAAAGGGCAAGGCTGGATCGTCTCTAAGTTTCCTTCCATCTCTACTAAGCTGTGAACAGTTATCTGTCTAACTAGAATCCATCCATATTTTCTCACTTAGCCCTGGCTCCCTTGGGGCCTCAGGAATGTATTTGACAGATAACTGACTTAAGTAAGGGATGCAGTCTATTCATCAAAAAGAACTGGAGGATCCAGCCTGTGCCCTCTCTTTGCACCAATCTGTCCTTCGTGACCTGGCCAGAAGAATCCTCCTTACACGTGGATCTGTTCATTTTTCTCTACTCAAAAAGCTTTGTTGGTTCCCTAATATCTAATCAGTATAATTCAAATTTCTTGGAATTCACCTCCCTTCACACAGCGTGATGCCTTTTTGCCTTTCCAGTCATATTATTCTCCTTCACTCATTTACTCTTTTGCCTCTCTGCCTTATGCCTTAGCTAGAACTAGGGAGAGGCAACTGGGCTTAGTCCCATGTCACTGAATTTAAAGGGTGCCAAATGTAGAAGGCAGAGACAGCACTTTTCCTTCAATAGTACAGCAGGTAGTTAGGCTAAATTTTATTAGGGAGCCACCAGGTGGAGAATAATGGTGAGTTCCTACTCCACACTGTGGAGTATACATCATGCTCTATACAAAGTCATCCTTGGGTATCTCTTCCCCCAGAAGTCAGTGTCCACTGCTCCCAGCCTCCCAGCACCCACTCACTGACAAACACAGACAATTTTCACCTGAAGTCATACCTCATGCCATTTGTCCCCAGGCACATTTAGGTTTGTGATACTTGCCCAAGATACAAAAATTCCTAGTTCCAGCTCTGCCTTGCTATCACTGCTCCTTAGTTCTAGAATGACTCCCTTTTCCTCTTCACCACCTCTTCCAAAAAGCCTTCCCTGATCCCTCCTGGTTGTAACAACCTTCCAGCCTCAGTCCTTGAACAGCATTATTTTTTCATGTCTCTACTGCATTGATCAGATAATCTTATGCATGATAGTTGCATGAGTTTGTTTCATAGTAGATCATAAGATCTCAGAGGTCTTGAAGGGACCTTAGATATTACTTAGTCTGATCCTCAAACCTCCCTCCTCTATTTACATATAAGGAAACAGACCTGAAGAGGAAGTAATACCCAAAGTCACACAGGAAGTCATAAAGCTAAGTTTCTAAATATATCTTCTAACTCGAAATCCAGTGCACTTTCCCCTATACTAAGCTTTCCTTATCATATTAAATTATAAGCGTCTTGTGAGCAAAAACACTTTTTTTTAATTAAAAAATACCTTTACCTTCTGTCTTAGAATGTATTGGTTCTGAGGCAGAAAAGTGGTAAGGGTTAGGCAATGGGAGTTAAGTGACTGGCTCAGGGTCACACAGCTGGGAAGTGTCCGAGGTCATTTTTGAATCCAGGACCTTTCCATCTCTAGACCTGATTCTCAATCCACTGAACCAGGAACTATCTTGTTCTGCCCCCAGGAACTATCTTGACCATACTTTATATCTCCCCCAAGGATCTAGCACAAGGCTCTGCACACAGTACATGATTAATAATTGTTGATCAAATCAATGGAATGAATAACTACTTATGCTCCAACCAACTGCCTTGGCAATACCAGCCCAGGCAGTAGCTTCTTCAAATAGAAGGTGTGTATTCCAGAGGCTCCCACCAAAGGCAGAAAGAAGAGCAGAAAGGGAAGAGGTATTTGGGAGAACCTCCAGGAATCTATCTGGTTGTAAGTAAATGATGTGTGAGCACAAATACCAGGTCCTAAGGAGGAATTTGTGCAAGTAGCTAGGTTAGAACTAGAGACTCAAGATTCCTGGCTCTCCCATAGCACTGCTTGGATTATACTCCAAAGAAATAATAAGGAAAAAGACTTGTACAAAAACATTTATAGCCACGCTCTTTGTGGTGGCAAAAAATTGGAAAATAAGAGAATGTCCTTTGATTGGGGAATGGCTAAACAAATTGTGGTATCTATTGGTGATGGAATACTATTGTGCTCAAAGGAATAAAGAACTGGAGGAATTCCATGTAAACTGGAATGACCTCCAGGAACTGATGCAGAGTGAAAGGAGCAGGACCAGGAGAACGTTGTACACAGAGACGTGTACAATTGAACATAACAGACTTCTCTACTAGCAGCAATGCAAGGATCCAGAGCAAGGCTGAGGGACTTATGAGAAAGAAAACTAGCAACAGTCAGAGGAAGAACTGTGGGAGGAGAAACACAGAAGAAAAACAACTGCTTGAACAAAGGGGCTGTTGGGGATATGATTGGGGATGTAGACACTAAACGATAACTCTAGTCCAACTATCAATAACATGGAATCAGGTCTTGATCAATAATATGTGTAAAACCCAGTGGAATTGTGCGTCGGCTAAGAGGGGGCTAGAGGGGGTTGGGGGAGAGGGAAATAATATGAAATATGTAACTAGGAGAAAATATTCAAAATAAAAAAATAATTAAAAAAAGATTCCTTGCTCTCAGCCCCTTTGGGTTCAGCCTCGAGGAGAAGAGCACATGAAAGAGATGATTTGTCAGAGAATGAAGCATTTCAGGAAGAGGATCCAAGTGGTTTGGGAAAAAGCAGTTTTGAGAAAGTGAGGTACTGCCCACAAGAAGAGAAAGACTTTTGTTTCGTGTAATATATGTGATTGTTAAATGAACAGATACTTTACAAATCTGGCTGACTTGAGGTCTGGATATGGAATTAAGGATTGTAGTGATGCCTTTTCTCATGTGGACCAAAACAATACATCTTCAACGTTTCTGCTGATCTGTGATTTTGAAGAATGTGGGTGCCCTCCTCCTGGAAGCAGATTACAACCAACCAATCAAGCAATTAATCAACTAGCATTTACTGTGCTAAGTGCTGGGGATTTAAAAACAGTCCCTGCCCTCAGAGACCTTAAATTCTAATAGGATAGTCAACGTATGCATAAATCAGTACAAACTAAATTAAATAAAACTCTTTAGTGCCTGAATAGATGGTCTCCATGAATTTTGTGGCTGAAAAGATGTCATTTCTTGGCAGCCAACCTTCAAATAATGAACCTCTCCAAATTTAGTTAGGCTGACCCTCCATGGCAGACAGACGGCACTTGAGGACCTCTACTCAAAATCTATTTCAACTCAGCAGGGCCTGCCAGAGCTGATTTTCCATTGGTGTAGCCTTGGAGAGCCCCAAGTCATCCCCATACTATTAATAATGAGAAGCAATAGAGGAAGACTTTGATAGAGAAAATTGACCAATGGATAATTTAAATTAGCACAGCCTTCCCATCTCTAACTCCCCCAATCTCCTCCTAAAGCTCAGCCCTTATATGTAGGCTCCATCCTTCATGAACTCTTCACTGATGCTGCCCTACCCCTGACTAACAGTATTATTTTCACTCTTCACAATGCCTTACATCATTTTTTAAAACCCTTACCTTTCATCTTAGAGTCAATACTGTGTGTTGGTTCCAAGGCAGAAGAGCGGTAAGGGCTAGACAGTGGGACTTCAGTGACTTGCCCAGGGTCACTCAGCAAGGAAGTGTCAGAGGTCACATTTGAACTCAGGAACTTCCATCTCTAGGCCTGGCTCTCAATCCACTGAGCCACCTAGTTGCCCACCCCACCCCACATCATTTTGTCTAGATTCTATTCAGCAATTTAACAAGAAATTATTAAGTGCCCACTATGAGCCTGGCTTGGGGAAAGGGGCAAGCTATAAAGGGAGGGATTTCACATTTAAAGAAACAAGGCAAATGACATTATTGGAGAGAAAGAGGGAAAGTGCCTTAATAACCAAGAGGATGTGAACTGGGCCCAAGGAAGCTAAGGCTTCTAAAAGAGAGAAGTGAGAAGGAAATGCATTTCCAGCATGCAGAGTAGCACTAGGTGGTGAAGGAGGCAGGAGATGGAGGACTAAGATCAAGAAACAGTAAGTAGGCTGATGTGGTTGGAGAAGATAATGGGCAAAGGGGAATAATGTAAAAATAGGTCTGGAAAGGATCATTGATTTGCTCTGTCACACTCTCCCTTATATTACACTTGTTTACCAGTCCCATCGCCTCCCGGTGGTGCTTCTGTCTGACTCTCAGGTCTTTGCGTCATGAATCAGCTGCCTTCTCATCCTGGAACCACCTAAGCCTCCCCGGGTCTTCTTCCTCCTCCGCACTGGCCCCTTTCTCTCTACGGTGATTGTGCCGGGAGCTTGATTTCCCTCCCTGCTCTGGGTTTCTGACTGCTCACTTGCCCCTGTTCTTCTTCCCAGGGATTTTCTCCTCCCTCCTTTTTTCAGCTGCCTTTTCCTATTAGAATAGAAGCTCCTTGAGAGCAGGGACCGATTGTTCTTTTTGTTTCTATTTGTATCCCAGAGGCCCATAGTAAGCGCTTCGTGAATGGTTACTGCCTTCCAGTCCCCCATTAGGCTATGATCTCTCTTCCAGGGAAGACTTGGAGATGGTCGTTTGGAGGCTGGTTGGTTGGTTTGTTTATCTGTGTCTTTTCGGGACTCTGCACGTAGTAGGCGCTTAATCAGGGCTTGGCACCTAGTAGTCTCTTACTAAATGTTTGTCGAATTTACAAGTGTCTTCCCAAGGTCGTAAAGCCTGCCCTTGAGCCCAGGACTCCTGACTCCCTCCACCCTCTCTCCTTTCCTGCCCTGGATTCTTCCCACTCCACCTTATCAATAAATGCTCCGTGATTGATCTCACTCAGCATGTGGGCCTGCTACCGGGGAGAAAATGTCCTCTGACAGCCAAGAGCCTGATAACAAGCCCTTGGAAGGAAAACAGAGCGCTCTAGAGCCTTGGAAACCAGAAAGAGGACTGGAGGGTGGGGGTGGGGATGGGATGGGGGTAGGGACGGGGAACGCTTTCTCCACACCCAGAGTGCACAGCTCCTGCATTGCTGATGCTGATCCAGGGAGCCGCGGAAGCTGCAGGAGGGCGGGCGGGTTAGGCAATAAAAGTTTCTCCTCCGGCCCCCCAGGTGGGTCTGGCCCCGGCTCAAGGACACTTGCCGAGCCCTATGCCGAAACCCGTGGGACTCCGGATTCCTAAGCCATCAATCGAGACCTTCTGTTTCCTGAACCTCCCCATCCCTGCGCCGCCGGGCCGCCCGGGCTTGGGCATCCATCTCCCTGACATCATTCTTTGCGGCAGGGCTCCTATGTGTATCTTGGCTTGCACGGTCATTAAATGTCACTAAAACACATTAAGGGTGAGAGTTTAATCACCCCCGTGATGGGGCACGTCAGCCACATTCTGTTATGTCTCCCTCCCGGGCTATAAATTGGACACTTTGCACATGCAGATTAAAGCATTAAAGTTAATATTATGTGCGGCGACATAAAACTACAGCACGAGGGGAATGAGCGGGCATTACTATAGGACCTTTCATTTGGAATTTCTTTTCTTGGGGCAATTAAATCCGGAGTCGGTCTCTTACGTGAAGCACATCTTGCATTTTAATTGTCCTTAAAAGGAGGTGGGGGGAGTCTTGGGTGGGAAAAAAAAAGTCTGGTTTACATAATAATGGCTTACATTTCCTCCCTGCCACCCTGTGAGGCTGGCAATAATAATAATCACAGGAACCCATGTTGGGATTGCGTCTGACAGTTTGCATTGTGATCTCTTTAGATCCACCCAACATTTTCCATTATTATCCCCATTTCACAGGTGTGGAAATGGGGAGGGTTATTTTTTCCTCTCTGAATCTCAGTTCTTCATCTGTAAAATAGGAATAATCCTACCTGTGCTACTTCACTCAGAGATATAGTGATTAGTCATATAACTAGTGGGTGGCTGAAGAAGGGATAAGAGAACTGAATTCTAATCCTTACTTAGACATCTTCACCATCAATTCATCAGGGTCCTTAACCTAAAATTATAGGATTCTATCTAGCTAGATGTTCATTCATTCACTTATTCATTTGTTTATTTATTTATTATGACTCACCATTTCCTTCATTTGCACAAAATAGTGAATAATCATGTTCTGGCTGAGGGGAAAAAATGATAGTTAGAGTTTAAACATGTCCTGCCTGAAGCATCTATTTTGAAGGCTTGGGACTAGTTGCCTTAGCCCCAGCAGCTCTGGGTTTGGAGCCCTTAGGATAGGTGGATTTAGCAGGATGGGGGTTACTAGGTACAGCAGAGTTGAAATCCCTGGTCTTTAATGACTTAGAATCAGACTTGGTAGCCTTGAGGTCAGCGGGCTTGGGAGCCTTGGGGTCAATGGGCTTGGGGTCACTGGGCTTAGGAGCCTTGGGGTAAGTGGTCTTGGGAGTCTTGGGGTCAATGGGCTTAGGAGCCTTGGGGTCAGTGGGCTTGGAAGTCTTGGGGTAAGTGGGCTTGGGAGTCTTGGGGTCACTGGGCTTAGGAGCCTTGGAGTCAGTAGGCTTGGGAGCCTTAGGGTAAGTGGGCTTGGGAGTCTTGGGGTCACTGGGCTTAGGAGCCTTGGGGCTGGCAAGTTGAGAGTCAGGCTTTGTGATCCTGGGGCCTTTTCATTTGGTGCTGGCCAACCTTAGGGGCTGGGTACTTACTTGGTGGCCATCTTGGGGACAGCAAACCAGGCATTGGTCTTGGTGATCTTGGACCTTAAAAGACTTGGTACTCCAGATCTTAATGGCCTCTTCTTGAGCCTTGATGACTTTGGCACTGTTTTCTTCTTCAACTTCTTCTAGTGTTTCTTGGCAAAATGCATGTTTCTCAGAACCTTAAGATCAACCCCTCTCATAGTCTTATCTCTCTGATCTAGATTTCTTGGTGCTATTTCTGTGCCATTTTCATGATTATTTGTAGGGGGTATGATTCTTAGACGGAGCCATTTTTATACTGGAAAGGGCTGAGAGCAAGTGAGAAACAATCATAACATTTTAGATATAATTTAATTGAATCCCTTCATTTCCTTAAAAAAATTTTTTTAACCTTTGCTTTCTGTCTTAGTAACAATTCTAAGACAGAAGGGCAAGGGCTAGGCAAATAAGGTTAAGTGACTTGCCTAAGGTCACACAGCTAGGAAGGTTTTAATGCCAGATTTGAACCCAACTCCAGGCTCAGTGCTTTATACATTGTACTACATAGCTGGCCCCAATCCTTTCATTATGCAAGAACAAAATTGATGCTTAGAAAGTATGAGATTATACAGTCAGAAAAGAGTGGCAGAGCCAGAATTTGAATCTAGATCTTGTGAATCTAGATCTAGTACTCTGTAGTTCATAAGTTCATCATCTCTCTCCAAGAGACCTCAGAAATCATCAGATCCAATCCCCTCATTTTACAAATGAGGAAACTGAGGTTCAGAGACGTCACTTGCTAGAATCACACAGCTAATAAATATCCAAGGTAAGGCGTGGACTCAGTGCCTTCTAGTTCCAAGTTTAGAACCCTATGGTTTTGCTAGTGAGGCACAGACTAAGTAATACTAATTATGCAGTAATGCTTATTATTATTAATTAAAACACTAGTCAACATTTCTACAAAATTTGCAGTTATGAAACACTTAAAAAAAACCTTTACCTTATTTCTGTCTTAGAATTGTTATTGAGAATCTGTTCCAACACAGAAAGGCCATAAGGGCTAGGTAATTGGAGTTAAGTGACGCAGCTAGGAAGTGTCTGAGGCCAGATTTGAACCTAGGTCCTCCTGACTTTGGGTCTGGTGCTCTTTTCACTGAGCCACCTAGCAGTTATAACACTTTATAGATTTTGTATCACTCAATCCTCTCAATAACCATAAGATAAGGAAGGAGAATAACAGAGTTATTATATAGTGCAGTATTAAAAAAAAAAAAACAGGAAATCTGGTTTCTGGTGCCTGGTTTGCCACCAATGATGTGACTCTGGATGAATCACCAGTCCTCAATTTCCTCTTTTTTAAAATAATAGCTGACATATAGTTTTTTAATATTTCCCAAACATTTTGTAAACATTATCTTTTTTGATACTCAAGATAACTGTGGGAGACAGATACTATATTATTATCCTCATTTAATAGAGGAGGAAACCAGTTCGAGAGGTTAAATCACTTGCCTAGGGTGACATAGCTAATAGGTGTCTAAAACCTATTTTTTTTTTAATTTAATTATTTGCTGCTTGTAAGCTAGAGTGAGTTTTTGCTAGCATTTCAACTTCCTTTGGCTTCAAGGCAATGTTGGAAAAGCTCAAGTCGATAATACAGTGAGAATAGAGGGAACTTGAGAGTCTCATTTGAAAGTTATGCTATTTTCACCATTGTGAAAGGTCTGGTATTTTAAAAAAAAACTTGTGAACAAGAGAAATTAAATTTCATCGCTATTTCTAGATAGCAATGCCAAAACCCAGAGAAATTAGTAGAAAGGAAAATGCCATTTTAGAAAGCTAAAAACAAAATGCACAAAAATCCAAGAGTCAATCTACAATGACAAACACATTCTTACATAAATACAACTGCAAAATATTCTGTAAAGAAATAAAGAATGATTTTAAAAACTGGGAGATAGTTATTGTTCATGGCTGGGTCATGCCAAAACAATAAAAATGAAAAGACTACCTAAATTAATATGTTTAATTCTATGCTAACCAAACTACCAAAGTACTAGAAAGATAATATGTTTACTTAAAAATTGTTCATTTTGAAGGAGAAAAGGCCTGTAATCTTAAAAAAAAATAGTGAAGGGGGCAGCTGGGTAGCTCAGTGGATTGAGAACCAGGTCTAGAGATGGAAGGTCCTAGGTTCAAATCTGGCCTCAGACACTTCCCAGCTATGTGACCCTGAGCAAGTCACTTAACCCCCATTGCCTCCCTTACCACTCTTCTGCCTTGGAGCCAATACATAGTATTGACTCTAAGATGGAAGGTAAAGGTTTATTTAAAAAAATTAAAATTAAAAAAAATTTTTAAATAGTGAAAAAAGAGAAATGAATGAAGAATAATACTTCTAAGATTCAAATTATTTGACAGAACCATAAATCTCAAAACTATTAGGTCATTAAAAAAATAAAAAGTTCATCAACAGAAAAGATCAGATAAAGAAGAATTTTAAAAGTTAAAATTCAATAATCCACTGTCCTATAAACCTAAAAACATAATTTCTTAGGGAAGAACTCCAACTTTGATGAGAACCACTGTCACTGAGGAAACTGGAAAGCAGTTTGGTAGAAATTAAGTTAGAGGGGCCTGCTATGTGGCTTAATGGATTGAGAGCTAGACTTAGAGATGGAAGGGTCCTGGGTTTAAATCCAGCCTTAGATACATCCTTGCTATGTGACTCAGGGCAAATCAATTAATCTCCATTGTCTAGCCTTTACCACTCTTCTGCCTTGGAACCAATACACAGTTTTGATTCTAAAACAGGAGTTAAGGGTTTTAAAAAAAGAAAAAGAAATTAAGTTATGATCATCATCTTACACCATATACCATAATAAACTAAAAATAAGTATGCAGCTTGAATTTTAAAAGATCTATTAAAATTCTCATATATAGGGGAACTATCCTTAATGAAATAAGAGATGGGGGAAATCACAAAAAGGAAAAAATTAGATAATTTTGATTGTATCAAACTAAAAAAATTTTTGAATGAATAAAGTCAATGTAGCTAAGGTAAGAAGGGAAAGTGTTGATGGAGGGAGGAGCCCTTATATAAAATATTCTGATAAAGTTCTGACATTCACCACTGGATATGAACAAACAATTTTCAAAAGAAGAATTTCAAACTATTAACCAATATGGGAAAGATTGCTACAAATCTCTAAAACCAAACACAAATCAGAACAACTCTAAAGTTTTATCTCCCAGTAGAAAAAATTGGCAAAGGGGACAAAAGATTGAGTCAATTTTGGAGGGTCTTTGTAAAGAGTTTCTAATTCACTGATGACAGAGCTATGTGTTGAACCAAACAGTCTGGAAAATAATTTGGAATTATGTAGAAAGAGCGATTAGAATTCCCATGTCATGGCTTATATAATGACCCAGTGATTCTACCATTAATCATTTACCTCAAAGACATTGAAGGCAAAAATAAAGGTTTCATATACACCAAAATATTCATAAAATAGCTTTTTTCTGTGATAGCAAAAAAATGGAAGCAAGGGTTGCTCTTCACTGGGAAGTGAGTAAACAAATTGTAGTATGTCAAGTGAAGATTTTAAAATTAATATTCAATGCCTCCAAAATATGATATTTATAAGGATTTATTTAATAAAATTTTGTTAAATATAATATTTAGTTATTGGATATTAATTTTAAAATCCACACAAGGTAATGGAATATTACTGTATGATAGGAAATGGTACATAAGCACAGAACATTTAGAGATGAGTGAGAAGACTTAAATAAACCAATGTAAAATTAAGTCAAATAAACAAAGAAAAATGATGTATGTAAGGACTACAACAATATAAATGGAAAAAAACAAAAATAATTTAAATTGAGCACTGTGTTATTATGATGATCAAGCTTGGCCCTAGAGAAAAGTTAAGACATGTACCTACTTCCTCCCCTCTTTGCTGAGTTGGGGGACGATGGGTGGGGAATATCTCACATGCTGTCAGGCATGATTGATGTGTGCTGATTGTTTCACTGAACTGCTATTTTTTTTCCCTTCTTTTAAAGATCTTTGTTATAAGAAATGGCTATGTGGGTAGCCATAGATGGATATATTCAGAAATAAGAGCAACGTTAAAACAAAAGATATCAATCAAAATAAGATTTTTAAAAAGAAGGATGACTTAGCTCCAGAGCACCACTGGGTGGAAGTAATAGGAAATCAAGACCTCTTCCTGACTACAAATTCAACACTTTTCCCCTTATGCCCTGCTGCCTCCCTTCTAAGCTAAGAAAATGGATATTTCTATTATTAGCCCTGTTTTACAGAGAAGGAAAATTCCATTCAGAGATGCAGAAATGAGCATCAGAGACAGTATTTAAGTCCAGGTCTTTCTTCTTGTTTTGGAGTCTAGCACTTTAGTCACCATGCTGCTCTACCTCCCCTGCCCCCCCACCCTACACACACACTTTTAGCCCCCTGGAACTGAGGTTATATGACAGAATGGATAGAAAACCAGTATTGGTATCAGAATAGATCTGGATTCAAGTTCTGCCTCTTATACATTTTAGCTGTGTGACCATGGGTAAGTCATTGAATTCATGTCCCCAGAACCTAGGACAGTGCCTGGTATATAGTAGATACTTAATAAATACTTTTTTTTTAACCCTTGTACTTCGGTGTATTGTCTCATAGGTGGAAGATTGGTAAGGGTGGGCAATGGGGGTCAAGTGACTTGCCCAGGGTCACACAGCTAGGAAGTGGCTGAGGCCGGGTTTGAACCTAGGACCTCCTGTCTCTAGGCCTGACTCTCACTCCACTGAGCTACCCAGCTGCCCCCCCTTAATAAATACTTTTTGATTGAGGAGTTGCCAGTTGATGGAAGGTCCTTTGTCTAAAAAAAAAAAAAACAGTATTAAGCCACTTTTGCAGAGGAATTAACTAATGCTTAGAGAGTTCAGTGATTTCCACAATTTTGCCTCAGGATGAACAACAGGAATCCAGAAGTGTGTGTTTTATTAAGGCACAGAACAAGGCAAGGCAGATCGGGTCCTGTCCCTTAAATACAAACATATGGGGTTATGGACAGGGATTTGTTCTATTATTATTGTAATAATAAGGGTATTGAAATTAAAAAAATAAAAATAAAAGCCTTTACACTAAGAAGCAACTGGCCCCTGGGAGAAAATATCAACCAAGCCAGTCAAAGAACACCAATTGGAAACCCAGTGTCATGATGGCAACTCTATCCCATTGTTCACATGTATGAAATTCTTCAGCTCAATGCTTGTAATTTGATTTTGCTTCCAAGTATACATTCAGCCAGTTTGGGCTAGGTTTAAAAGTATCTTGTTTAAAAAAAATAAATAAAGAAAGGCAACAAAAGCTTTTGGAATGTGCCTTCTCTTTGTCCTGCTTCCTCCACTTTGTATTTGAACTCTGGTCTTTCAACAACAATCCAAGAGAATCTCCCCTGATGTTCTCAGCATCATTTCCCTGGGATCAGACAAAAAGAAAAGATTGGGGCCTAAAGGGAGCTGTTTTCTGTTAGAAAAGCTGCCTCCTCAGAAGGCTAGAGGATTCTGTGTGGAAGGAGAGGAGGCCTTTGGCAGAGGGGGCTGACTCTCCTGTAGCTTCTTATTGACCATGGGTTCTCCCAAGAGAAACCTTTGAAGTGGTAAGAGCCTTTCTTGCTCCTTGATTCTTTAAAAATCTTTATATCATTATCAGACGGTTTGCTTTTCCCCAGGGCTCTTCTCCCTCTACTTTTGTAACAAATCCACCAGCTGGAGCTTTAAATGGAAGCTTCTGCCATCATCAACGGTAAAGCAGCCTCTGATATGGAAAAAAATAAGAACCTTGAGGTAGAATCAGAACCTTAGGATGGGAAAAGTGATTTTCATAGCATTCAAGTCCAACTCTCACAGCCAGATGCATTAATCGCCTCCACATCATTTGGAGAAATGACAGTCCTGCCTCTGTTTGAATTGCAGTGATGGGCAACTCGCTACCTTCTAAAGTCAGAAGTCATGGGTTCAATTCATATCTCCAGCATTTACTTCCTGCAAGGTGATAAAAATGCACTGGAGCCAGCAATATGTGTTAGTGGGTGAAGAACCAAATTAAAATGGAATTGAGATATATTCAGGGGCAGGTAGGTGGTGCAGTGAATAGAATACAGGGCCTGGAGTCAGGAAGATCTGAGTTCAAGTCCAGCCTTATAACTAGAATCTGAGTTCACATGCAGCCTCAGACACTTCCTAGCTTTTTGACCAAAGGTCAGTCACAAAGCCTTTGTTTGTCTTCATTTCCTCATCTAAAAAATGGTAGTAATAATAGCCCCTACCTCCCAGGGTTATTGTGAAGATCAAATGAGACAATAATTATAGATTGCTTAGCCCAGTGCCTGGCACAAACAAAGTGTTATTTAAATTAGCTATCATTATTATCGATAAATAAAATACAATAAGACATAGATAATATTAGCGTGTGGTTTTCTAAGTTAATTTGCAGCCTATGGAGATCCATATGTATGGTTTACTGGGAGTTTGGCTCCATTGGTGTAAAGGGTCTTGGATTTGGATTCAGGATCCTTCACTTCCCATCCTTGCTCTACTATTTATTTGGCATAAACTTGGACAAATCATTTTCCCTCTTTGAGATTCAGTTATCTCTTCTATATAATCTTCTTTTTACAATCTATAAAATGGGGATAATATAATACTTGTCCTACCTACCTCCTAAGATTATCGCAAAGCACACGCTTTGTAAACCTTAAAATGCTATAGAAATATGAGTTGCTATTAAATTTCCATGTCCAATTCTTACAAAGTCCTTCCTTATACTGAAATCTATCTCCTTGTAACTTCCACCCCATGGTCCTAGTTCTACCCTATAGATCTTTGCAGAATAAATCTAATCCTTATTTTAAATGGTTTTTTAAAAATCCAACCCATGCTGCAATTACTATAGTTTACAATTGTGAGTCTTCCATTCGATATACTCCTCCCTTCCCCCAAATCTCATGTTTCAACAAATTGGAGCTTTTTTTCCATGCTGGCTGTAAAGACAAAGGATATTGAAATACCAGCATAAACCCGCTCTAAAGTTACAAACACAGAGTGGCTCGTTTGAAAAAAGTCCTTCTCCCTCCTTTATTGAAATCCAAGAACTGTATGAGCTATTCAGACCTGAGACAGGTCTGAAACCAGAGGGAAATTTGCCTAGAGAAATGGGTTGGCAATGTAGGAAGAAGAATTATAGGACTTAGAGCTGGAAGGGTCTGTAGTCATCATCCAATCCAGTCACTTCAAGGCATAGAAAAGAAGACTGAACTAAGAACTGGAAAAGCCCTTTATTCAATATCATCTAGCTAGGAAGTAGCAGGGCCAGAATGCAAATACAATTTTACATATATACATATATACATATATACATATCTATAGTACAATATACATATCCTTACTTTCTGTCTTAAACCTGATACTAAGCATCAGTTTCAAGGCAGAAGAGCCTGAAGGGCTAGGCAACTGGGGTTAAGTGACTTTCCTACAGTCACACAGCTAAGAAGTGTCTGAGGCCAAATTTGAACTTAGGATCTCCCATCTACAGGCTCTCTCTATCCACTGAGCCAACCAGCTGACTTGTCTATTCTATTTTTTAAATATTTAATTTCCTAATTGCATGTAATAACAATTTTCAACACACATTTCCCAAAATTATGAGATCCAAATTGTCTCTCCCCCTGCCTTCCCTCCTCCTTCTGGAGCTGGTAAGCAATTTGATCTGGGCTATATATGTATCATCATGCAAAACTTTCTTCCATATTGGTCATTGTTATAAAAGAATATTTATATAAACCCCAAACCTTGAAATAAAGACACAAATAAACTAATATGAGAAATAGAACACTTTGATCTGCTGCATTCCTACTCCAAACAGTTCTTCCTCTGGAGGTGGATGTCATTCTTTGTCATAAGTCCTTCCGAATTGTCCTGGATCATTATATTGCTGAGAGTAGTTAAGTCTTTCACAGTTGATCATCATACAATTTGATCACAGTTGATCATCATACATATTGCTGTTGGCATGCACAATGTTGTCTGGGTCCTGTTTATTTCATTCTACATCAGTTCATCTAGTTCTTTCCAGTTCTTTCTGAGGTTATCTTGTTCATCATTTCTTACAGCACAATAGTATTCCATCACCAACATTTACCACAATTTGTTTAGCCATTCCCCAAATGATGGACATCTGGTTAATTTCCAATTCTTTGCCTCTACACAAAGAGCTGCTATAAATATTTTTGTACAAGTAAGTCCTTTCCCCCTTTTTTATATCTCTTTGGAATACAGACCTAATAATGATATTACAGAATCAAAGAGTACACATAATGTTATAGCCCCATGGGCATAGCAAGTCTATTCTTTTTTAAGGGAGATCAGCAGTCTTTAGCACACTGCATGGATCCCCATAAAAGCAAAGGGGACATACTAGAAATAGCCCTCACTCTGAAGTCAGGAGACCTAGATTTGAATGCTGGTTTTGTTATTAATTGACTTAATTAATTATGTTAATGTCTGTTATTAATTATCTTAAACTCTAGGCAAGTTAGTACCTTTATGGATCTTAGTTTCCTCCTCTGTAAAATGAGAGACTTGGACTAGAAAATGCTCACTGAGGTCTAGTATCCATTGTATATTTTTAGTTCCCGTTTATAGAGCATTTCCACAGCTTACAAAGTGCTTTCCTCTATAAATGCGCAACTCCATGAATGAAGTAGGTAGGGCAGTAATTGCCATGTACATTTTGAATGAAACTCCTAGATTATGAGGCATAGAAATCCCAAAATATACAGCATCAGATTTTGGAGAGAAACTCTGGGAGGCTGTATGTATAAATGACTGGAACTGGTTCACACAAAAATAAGAGAAAGACAAGAGACAGAGCAAGAGTTTAAGAGGATCATATATTCTCTATCTTAAGGGAAAAAAGCATGAGGGAGAATGACCCATGACCTCCCCAGCACTTGCATATGAATGAATGAATGAATGAATGAATGAATGAATGAATGAATGAGTGAATGAATGAATGAATGAATAAAAGACTATGAAACCCACAGGTGACTCTAAGAATCAGTTGCCTTTGCTTGGACTGACCCTAGTTTGGAGGAGACAACCCCTCAGAGATTCTTTGCTTCCCTTGAAGCAGAGGAGCCACCTTCTTTGGCCACCCAAGGCTGTGTTTTTTAACCCTTACCTTCTGTCTTAGAATCAATACTGTGTATTTGTTCTAAGGCAGAAGAATGGTAAGGGCTAGGCAATGGAGGATAAGCGACTTGCCCAGGGTCACACAGCTAGACCATCCAAAGTTTTCATGGTGTTTTGGGATGCGAGTGTTGAGGAGGAAGCAAGTCTCCACATGTTTCTCTCCCTTAAGATGAAATATAAATCTGTTCCTATTGAAATCCATGATTCTCTCTCTTTTGACCAGAACATTCAATGAACTAATCCAAATCCCCTACACACAAAACATATGTCGAGATTTCTCTCCAAAATGTCTAGTGCTATGCCGTCTGGGATTGCTTTGTCTGTCAACACAGAGGATGGAGAAAATTAGTGTGAGTGAAATGAAGTGGCCTGACTCAAGGTCACACAGCTAAGAAGTGGTGAAAAATAATAACATATATTAATAACCATACGTAATATAATAACAATAGTAATAATGATGAAGTACACAATAAAGCAGCATGAGGAATAGAAAGTTGGTCTTGGGTTCAAGCCTTATCTGGGACATATACTGACTGTATGGCTATGGGCAAATAATTTAACCCCTCAATACTCTAGTCTAGGCAATTCCTTAAGATTATATATTACAAATAAGTCATTATCTGCCATTGGAAGGAGTATCCTCACCAATTAAATGATAGATTTAGACATTTATGTATATACATAGAGAGAGACATATAATGATATAATTATTATTTAGCATGCATATGACTTTTTAGTTTAGAAAATCCACTTCTATTCATTTTATCCTTACTACTCAGTTAACCAGAGAATATAAGCAGTAACTCCACATACTCACCATTATTATTTATCATTATCACTGTCATTATCTGGTTCTTGTCATTGTTTTTGATGAAAGGGTCTCAGGACAAGTAGCTATCCTGCTATTATTCTATTGTATTTAATGTTCCATAGACTTTAGCGTGGTGGATAAAAACACGGATTTTGTAGTAGAATAAAAGCATTAGGTTATGAGTTCATCCTCCATAGGCTCACTGGAGACATCCTTGGTATGTCTGCAGTGGGAAAGAGGACAAAGAATACTATGTACCTCCTTCTGTTCCCACATGATTTCAAATTCTTCCACTAGGTTTCTACATTTCAAAGTTTTCCATTCCACATAGTGTGGAGATTATGAGTATTTGGTATGGGGAAATGTATTAAAAATATTCTTCTCGTGCTTCTGGTTAAGGCAGTCAAGTGAAAGGTCATTTGGGTTCCTACCTCTCCTACATCTACTCCAGCTAAAACGTTTTCAAAAGACACTAGATCAAATATGCTTAATACAGTCAAAGACAAACAACTGTAAACTCTTTCAATTAGCCTAAGACTGTACAAAAAAAGTCAGTCTGCCAGACTTCTCCACCAGGAAACCAGGAAGAAGAAAAGGAGGAGGAGGAGACAGAGAGACAGAGAGAGTCAGAGAGACAGAGAGATCTTTAATGAAAAAGAGGACTTTCAAGCATTCCTAATGAAAAGGCCAAAATGAATCGAAGTGTGGAAATGCAAACAAAGAAGTACAAAGAAACCTAGAAAGATAAATACTTTTGAACAGTTGCAAAAATCTAAGTGATGAGGAGGTGCTTACACACTAATACAAGGAGAAGAGACAAATTTTCCTCCACAACTCTTTAAATCTTCAAGTATCACTAGGGGTGTTATGTAAAACAGAGAATTTCAGAGTGCTTTTGTTCTGTTGTGATAGTTTTAAGAGAGGAAAGAAAAGTGTGTGTGTGTGGGGGGGGGGGGTGATAACCTATGATGAAATAAGAATATATTGAGGAGTATATATAAACATTGTATATTACTAAACTTCTAAACCAGAGTGCCTGGAAGGAGGCTAATGCATTTGACAAAAATAGAAAAGTTCAGAAACATGGTTTGGAGGAAAGTATAGATTCAGTTTTGGACATGTTGAGTTTGAGATGCATATGGGACATCCAGGCTGAAATATCTAACACAAAGCTGGAGATATGTGGCAATAGAGCTCAGGAGAAAATCTAGAACTGGTAATATATATCTGTAAGTCATCTTGATAGGGATAATAATTATTTTAAATTACATTTTATTTTTTCAATCAATGAAAATCTGTCTTCTCTCTGCTACCTTCTTCCACACCCTGAGAAAGAAAAAAACAAAAACATGTATTGTGAAGCAAAACAAATTCTCACATTGGTTATGTCTCTCTTTCTCTTTCTCTGTGTGTGTCTTAATGTGCTCACATCTCTATCCAGAGATAAATGGCACATTTCACCACAAGTCCTTTGGAATTATGGTTAATACTTTTATTTATCAAAGTTCCCAAATCTTTTAAAGTTGTTTGTCTATGCAATATTGTTGCTATTGTATAAAATTTTCTCCTGGTTCTATTCACCTCATTACATCTGTTCATAAAAGTCTTCCTGTGTTTCTCTGGAAAGATCTCCTTCATTTTCTCTCTCTTTTTTATTTTTTTTATTTTAAACCCTTAACTTCTGTGTATTGACTTATAGGTGGAAGAGTGGTAAGGGTAGCCAATGGGGGTCAAGTGACTTGCCCAGGGTCACACAGCTGGGAAGTGTCTGAGGCCGGATTTGAACCTAGGACCTCCCGTCTCTAGGCCTGGCTCTCAATCCACTGAGCAACCCAGCTGCCCCCTCTCTCTCTTTTTTTTTTAAATTCAAATTTATCTTATTTTTAGTTCTGAATTTTCTCTCTCCACCTTCCTATTCCCCCAACCATTGAGAAAGACAAACAAAACCATTACAAAAATGTAAAGTTATAAAAATAAATGACCACATTAGCTATGTCCAAAAAAGAAAGAAAAAGAAGAAAATATGCTTCAATCCATACTCTGCCTCCTTTAGTTCTTTATTTGGAGGTAGATAGCATGTGCAGGGTATATGGGGTATTCAGGGAAGACTCATACCTCTGGTATGAGGGCTGTCAACCTCTTTTCAGGGCATTTATGCACCTTTGGTGTTCACCTGCCACCCAACTCCCAACCATGACTTCAAGAAGCTATATAGCACATGTAGTAACCACACTCTGGCAAACCATTTATGGAAGTGGGAATTCATGTTGAAGTTAATTGAATTGAACCAGTGAATTAGGAGGAATGTCTACCCCAAGCATGGGACATCTTCCTTAGAGGATGGGGGTTATGAGCAATTAGTTCTAACCATACCATGAAGATGGCAAAAGCAGGAACTGTGGAGCTCCTAGAGCTTAGTCAGACATTGAAGACATCAAGGTCATCCACTGCATCCCAAGACATCAACCAGTCATCTTGACTTTTGTCTTGCCACTGGAACTTCAATGATTTTCGATGAGAGAATAAGGTTGATGACTTCTTGCAACTCTGCTTTGCTTAAATCCAATTCATGTAGGAGTCAAAAGACATCACCCATACCATTTTACTATTTTACATTGTACAATTTTACTATTTCATTATTTTACTATTCAACTATTTTATTATTTTATGATTCTACTTTTCAACTATCCTATTATTTTTTTATGTTACTATTTTACTTTTACCTACATTAAAGTCCTCTGGTGATGGTCAAGTGATGAAGCAGCAGGTATGGACGCACTGTAAACTATAGTCACAACCCTACATGCAGACTGTCCAAGGCTTAAGGTTGTCCTCTCACTGCAGCAAAGCAGTAGTGGGATTTGGCAACCCGTTGGGTAACTGAGCAGTCTTTTAAAGTCTGAACTTCTTACCTTCTAGCATGCTTTAACTAACCCTAGCCTGCTTACTATAGCAAGCAGGAATCCTACCTTGTAGTAAAGACACCAAAAAAAAAGGACCAAAACCTTTGTGAAGATGATTCCACTTAACATTGGTACATGGAATGTGCACGCACTTATGGACAATACAAAGTCCAGTAGAAATGAAAGAAACATAACTCTTATTTTGAGAACTCAGCAGGTATCATATCCAAATAGCAGTGCTGAGTGAAATAAGGCTGGCAAATGAAAGCCAGCTTACCAAGGTTGGAGCTAGATACACATTCTTCTTGAGTGGTCACCATGATGAGGAATGCCATAAAGTTGGCATAGCTTTCAAAATCAAATTTAATCTAGACAACAAGCTTTTATGTTTCCCAAAAGGCATGAATGATAGGCTTATGATGATATAATTGCCATGTCACCTTCATTAGTGTGAATGCTCTGATGCAAAGTGAAGTGAGCTGAACCAGGAGAACATTGTACACAGTAACAACAATAATGTGTGATGATCAACTGTGAGTGCCTTAGCTATTATCAACAAGCCAAGGATCCAGGACAACCCTAAGGGACTCATGACAAAAAAAGGATATCCACCACTGTAGAAAGATAGATGGAGTCCAAATGCAGATTGAAACACACTATTCTTCATATTGTTTCCTCTATGAATTTTCCTCTAATGTAAGCAATATGTGTCTTGTCTCACAACATGATATACACGGACATATGTATTATCTGATAATATAGATGCAACCTATATCATATTACCTGCCCTCTTGGGGAAGGGGAAGTAATGGAAAAGAAGGAGAAAACATGGATTGCAAAATGTTAAAAAAAATTAGTATTAAAAATCGTATTGAGCTATGATCTGGAAAAAATAAAAATTTTAAATAAAAAATATAGTGTGTATGCTCCCACCATGATGAACTCTGATGAAATCAAAGAAAAATTTTATGATGATCCAGAGACACTCATCATTAATGTGCCAAATAAGTTTTAATTCTGAGTGACTTTAATGCCAGAATAGGCACAAGCTATCAGGTATGACAGGGAGGAAAGGAGTTGGAAATAGTAACAAGTCATTTACTACTGAAGACTTGTGCATCTCACGACCTTCTAATTACCAACACTCTCTTCTGATTACCTAAATGCAATAAAACTCCAAGGATACACCTTCATGGGAAACATTGGCATTTAATAGACTATGTCATTGTAAGGAGAAAAGACAGATAAGATGTGAGAGTAATGAAGGTGATGTGTGTCACAGAGTGATGGACCAATCGTAGACTTATCCCCTCCAAGTTAAACATTTACATTCAACAAAATTGGTGACCCCCAAAGCAAGAAAACTACTAGAAGATTTAATGCCAACAGATTAGAGCACTTCTTCATGAATGAATAATTTGTTGATCGATTGGAGGAAAAACTGAGCCAACACATTTGGCAATACTGGAGCAGAAAAGGAGTGGGCATCTTTCAGAGATTTGGTGTATAGCACAACATTTACTCATCTGGGCCAGAACACTTGCAAACATCACGATTGCTTTGATGAAAATGATGGAGAAATTTGGAAGCTACTAAATAAAAAATGAGAACTCCATGGGGTTTATCAGCAGACTAGCTCATCCATCTCTAAGAAGGCAAGATTTAACTCCATTAAAAGTAAAGTGTAAGTGAAGTTTTTAGTTCTGTTTTTATTTTCACTTTTTTCCCTTTCCCTTTCCCTTGTTTTTTAGGTATTTTTGTTGGGGGGGGGAGGGTGGGAAGGCAGCAGAGAACTGAGCAGAGGGGTAGGAATGGGAAGAGAATGCTGCTCACTTATATCTGAAGTTTCAGCCCTCCACAGTAGGTTTTGAAATGTATCCCCTGAAGATATAGGAGCCCTACTAAATATGAAGTTGATACACACATTGCCAGAGCTCTTTCATTGTTTGGGTAGCTATGAAAGAATGTGTGGAAGAGAAAAGGTATTAGGCTGCCTATCAAACTGAAGGTCTCCAGAGCAATTATGTTAACCTAGTGTATGTCTGTGAAACCTGTACAGAATACCAAAGCCATACCAGAAAACTGAACCACTTCCATCTGAATTGTCTTTGGAAGATTCTGAAGATCACCTGGAAAGATAATGCTCCTGGGCACTGAGGTCCTTTCTCAAACTGATCTACCAAGCATTCAAACTCTACTTCAGAAAGCACAACTCTAATGGGTTGCCCACATTGTTCAAATGCCAAACACATGTTTGCTTAAAAACCTATTTTTTGAAGAACTCACATAAAGCAAGCATTCACACAGAGATCAGAAGTGAAACAAGAATACTCTAAAGGTCTCTCTGAATAACTTTGGTATCGATTGTGTGACATGGGAAATACTAGCACAGACCCATCCAGTATGGCATGCCTGCATCAAAGAAGGCACTGTGCTATATGAGCAAGGCAGAATTGCAGTAGTTCAAAAGAAACATAAAATGTGCAAATTAAAAACATCTGCACTCCACATGTTTATATGGACTATTAGTGTCTGACCTGTGGTAGAACCTTCTGAGCTCATAGTGGTCTGATCAGCCATAATGGGATACACTATACCTTGACCTCAACATTGTGATGTCATTTTGTTCTTCTTCAAGTATGAAGAACAATGACCCAACTGGATAACATGTTTCATCATGAGTTTTTTTGACTCCCCAATTGTGATTGGTCATTGTGTTGATCAGTTACTAAGTCATTTCAAGTTCATTATCATTTGTTTTTTAAACACTTTACTTTCTATTTTAGAATCAATACTAATTATTGATTATAAGGCAGAAGAGTGATAAGAGCTAGACAATGAGGATTAAGGGTCACACCGCTAGCTATAAAGTGTCTGAGGCCAGATTTTAACCCAGGATCTCTTGTCTCTAGCCCTGGTTCTTTATCCACTGAGACATCGACCCTTCCCTCAAATTAGTTATCTTGACAATACTGTTGTTATTGCATCATTATTTCTCCTGGTTCTATTCATGTCACTTTGCATCAGTTCATATGAGTCTTCCCAGGTTTTTGAGATCATCTTCATCATTTCTTATAGCACAGTAGTATTCTATCACATTAGAGATGATAAATAAACCCATAAGTCCACCTAGTAAGAATGTAGAGACTGAATAGAAGATAATCCAGGACAGGGTCTTGGGAAGCATGCACAATTAGGTTGCTACCACAAACTTCTATTTCCACAAACAAATCTTCACAACTTAATTATTCTCTTTGTTGCTTTTTTGTTGATATATAGTTGACTGAGTTCATGCAGATGTTGTCTGAATAAATTCCATTCCTCTTTCCATTTCAATTCCATTCTTAGTTATTTCATCATATTCACACAAAGATAAAGCACTTTGGGCAATATTTGATGAATCCATTGATAGGCACTTATATCTAACCTTTACTATGTCTTGGCAAAGTGATAATCTGCTTGTTCCAAAAGTATTGCTTTAGGTTTTTTATTTGTTTTTCATGTCCCCTAAGAGTTTTTGTCAGTCTTTTTCCTTCTTTTTGGTGAGGAAGTGTTCGTCTTGTAAATTTTGAATGAAATTTTTTAAGGATAGTTTCCAAATCTGTTATGGTCCACTTTATAATTCTAAAAGTGCACGATAAGACTGTTAATGTTTAGTTATTGTTACCCATTCATATTTAATTTCATATTAACAGCAAGTCTCTACATATTCATCTACTCTCCTTTATATCTTTATACTCAATATATCCTGCCTGGATGAGACCTATTTGTAGATATGACATTCATTCATGGTTCTATTTGGCCTCTAGATTCCAACTTAAAGCCTGGAGGCTGAAGCCTCAATATTTCCCTAGTATGCATTAAGAATTTTATACTTATTGTTCCAAATGACATTTTTGTATCATTGGACAAAGATTCCACAGTATGAAAGTTATTTGAAGCATTTTTCAACGGAATCACACACCTTGATATCATATTAAGTGATAAAGAGGATGTTTGGGTCCAACTCTTTTTTAATTTGGACTTTATAGTTTGGTCTCTTGAGGGGAGATGATAATAGAATTAAGGCTGGGTGCACCATAACAGACAAACTATCTTCCTAAAAAATGTCACATTCCATATCAATTGTTCTTGATACTATTTTGTTGATTGAGTGTTTTAAATAGAGAACAGTTTCCCATATGGATATCAAGTACCCTAGCATTCTCACCATATTTGAGTCTATTGTATAACTTTAGGTACAGGAACAAATCATGAGTGCAAGAGTCCAAGCCTTTGTGATCATAAATGCAGTGCAAATATGATGGTGTTTTTCAGTAGCTTGTTTGATAATTGCTTAATCAATAATAAGTTGGTCTTTATACCCCTGAGATTTTCTGGCACAGTCCCTATGCTCCTCAGCCAATATGCTATTTCTTGTAAGTGTAATGGGAGAGTCTGTGCAGACCTCATTAGCTTTTTCAGCTGATGCAGCCTCTCCATGTGGAGGATGCTAGATGGCTTCCTTTGAGAGAACCATGGTGATGTATAAGGGAAATGCCTTGGAGAGACTGTGGAACACATGTAGACATTCTGTAAAGGATTCCAGTTGGCCAACCGCATGGTTGGAAGAAAGAAGCCTTTTTGAATTTGCACTGGCTTCAAAAGCAGGCCTGGATTCCAATTCCCAGATTCCTATGGCTTGTTCTTCCAGTCATCACTCCACTCTCTTCACCTCAAAAAGAAAAAACAAACAAACAAATGATAACAACAACAACTAAAAAAAAAAAAACCGAAGGCCCAATGCCTCTTTCTCGGGGCCATATGGTCTGGGAGGGTGGTGCGAAAGCCCTCAAACCTCTCCCCTCACGATATAGTCTCTCACTGGACTCCCTGACCGAAGGTGTCACTGAATGAAGCAAAGATAGTTGAAGCTATTTCAGTCCTTTTGGAAGACACAGACTGTTACAGCTATGCAGCCAACTGAAAAAGGCTCCTCCCACCATGTGCTCAGAACCAGAACCAGTGACAAAAATGTTTATGCTCAACAGTCTGTCCAAGGCACTTCCCTTGCTCATCATCACACTTCTCCTGGAAGCAGATCCTTAGTGCCCTCCAGTGAAGAATTTGCATGAGCTGAACAAACTGGTGGGGGTCTGTGTACGCACCAAACCTCCATTACACTAATAGGCTCATCATTATAAAGCGAATGAATCAATGAGTATGGACCTCGTCCAGCCACATGGCTTCTTCATTTTGCAGAAGCTAGGATTTCAGCCACCTCCCTTATTGTAACTGATCTCTCATCCATCATGTTAATAGTATGCAAGCTTTCCAGGTCCTGACTGATCCAATCTGTCCTTTTGTTGCATCAGACTTCTCAAATCCACTTAGACGACCCCAAAATTTCCACATCCATCTTGGTCAGGGGTTCTGTCTTCTCTGATTTATTTCCTTTTCAAATCACTACAATCAAGATAAGTCAACACACATTTATTAAACCCATTATTAAGTACCGTGTGCCAGGCACTGTGCTAAGTGTTGGGACTACAAAGGAAGGTGAAAAACAGCCCCTGCCTTAAGCTCATGGAGTTCACAGTCTAATGGGGGAAATAATATGCAAACAATTATATACAAACAAGATATAGACAGGTTGAATTGGAAATAATCAACAGAGGGAAGGCACTAGAATTAAGGAGAGTCAGAAAAGGCTTCCTATAGGACAGTGATTCCCAAAGTGGGTGCTACCACCCGCTGGTGGGTGCTGCAGTGATCCAGGGAGGCGGTGATGGCCACGGGTGCATTTATCTTTCCTATTAATTGCTATTAAAATTTAAAAAAAATTAATTTCCAGGAGGCTAAGTAATATTTTTTCTGGAAAGGGGGCGGTAGGCCAAAAAAGTTTGGGAACCACTGCTATAGAAGGTGAAATTTTAGCTGGGACTTAAAAGAAGCCAGGGAAGCCAGGAGGTGGAAGGAAGGAAGGAGAATGAATACTCCAGGCATGGGGTACAGCCAATGAAAATGCCCAGAATCAAGAGTTGGAATATCTCATGCAAAGAACAGTAAGAAGGACAGTATTGCTGTGTCTTTCACTTGGAGTAGGAGGGAGGGAGGAATATGTAAAAAGATTGGGAAGATAAAGAGGAGCTCTGGGATCAAGTTTTTGATTGATGTTTTTGTTTATTTTGTTCTTTAAGATAATTGAACCTCTTAAATCCCTTTTAACTTTTGGCTTTTGATTTCAATCACTATATAAGGGAATCTAGAATTCCTGATATCACTTTCTTTATCCCTGAAGTCTCTTCTGGAAGTTTCTTTTTAAAATTATTTTTATTTGGATAATATGGCACCCAAAGTTTTTACTTCACTCATACTAGCTAGATGTAATCTTTTAGTTCCAGTGATAACATGTAATTTTCCAAAGCTTTATTCACAGATCTTTAAAAGCTGTCTAAAGTTGTTTCTGCCAGTATTTGAGATATTAGTATATTTGTCATCTATTTCATTATTAAGCATAATTTTAGAACTTTATATGAAGTGAAAATTTTCAAAAGTCTCAAGTTCTTCAAATTTTCCTTCTTCAGATTCTATTTTATTTATTATTATTATTTTTAAATGCTTGACATTTTATTTTTCCCCAATTACATGTAAAAACAATTTTTAATATCTTTTAAAATTTTGAGTCCTGAATTCTCTCCCTCATTCCCTATCCTCCTCCCTTGCTGAGAATCTAAACAATCTGATACAGGTTTTCCATATTAATCCTTTTGTGGAGGAAAACTCAAACAAAAAATGAAGAAAGAAAGTGAAATATAGTATGCTTTGGTCTGGATTCAGACTCCATCAGTTCTTTCTCTGGAAGCAGATGGCATTTTTCATCATGAGTCATTTGGGATTGCTTTGGATCATTGTATTGCTGAAAATAGCTGTTATTCACAGTTGTTCTTCATACAATATTGCTGTTACTGTGTACAATGTTCTCCCGGTTATGCTTATTTCACTCTGCATCAGTACATGTAAGTCTATCCAGGTTTTTCTGAAATCCTCCTACTCATCATTTCTTATAGCACAATGGTATCCAGTTACAATCATATACCACAACTCACTCAACTATTTCCCAGTTATGGGTATCTCCTCACTTTCCAATTCTTTGCCACCACAAAAAGAGCTGCTATAAATACTTTCATACGTAAGTCCTTTTCCTTTTTGGTTTTTTTTTTACCGCTTTAGACTATAAATTTAGTAATGATATTGTTGGGTCAAAGGGTATGCACTGTTTTATAAACCTTTGAGCATAGATTCAAATTGCTCTTAAGATTGGTTGAACCAGTTCACAATTCCCAAAGCAATACATTAGTATCTCAATTTTCCCACATCCTTTCCAACTTCTGTCATTTTCCTTTTCTGTCATAATAGCCAATCTGATAGGTGTAGGGTGGTACCTTGGAGTTGTTTCAATTTTCATTTCTCTAATTTAATAGTGATTTAGAGCATTTTTACATGCCTATAGAGAATATTCAATACTTTGAGAACTGCCTGTTCATGTCCTTTGACCACTTATAAATTGTGGAATAACTTGCATTCTTATACATTTGATTCCATTTTCTATGTATTTGAGAAATGAGGCCTTTATTAGAGACTTGTAAAGTTTTTTCACCATTATGATTACTTTGTATTATCCGACCTCCCATTTTTCCTCTTGTTTATCTTACTGTCTCTCCTTTCATCCTTTCCATTCTCAAAAGTGTTTTGCTTCTGACCACCACCTCTCCCTATTTTCCCTCTCTTCTATCAGTTCCATCTCCTTTCTCTTATCTCCTTCTCTTCCTACTGTCCTGTTGGGTAAGATAGATTTTTATATCCAAATGAACATATATGTCTTTCCCTCTTTGAGCCAATTTTATGAGAGTAAGGTTCAAGCACTTCCCTCCCCACCCCACTCCCTCTTCCCCTCCACTGTAAAAACTTTATGGTGCCTCTTTTATGTGAAATAATTTACCCCATTCTATCTCTCCTTTCCCCCTTCTCCCAATACATTACTCTTCCTCACCCCTTAATTTAATTTAATCTCTTTAGATATCATCTCAACATATTGAACTCACACCATTGCCCTCTCTCTATGCATATTCCTTATAATTGTCTTAATAATGATAAAGTTCTTAGGAGTTAAAAGCATCATCTTCCCATGTAGGGCTATAAACAGTTTAACCTTCTTGAATCCCTTATGATCTCTTTCTTTCTTTTACCTTTTTATACTTTCCTTGAGTCTTATGTTGAGAATCAAATGTTCTATTCAATTCTAGTCTTTTCATCAAGAATGTTATTAAGTCCTCTTTATTTAATTGAATGTCCATTTTTTATCCTGAAGGATTATACTAAATTTTGCTGGGTAGGTGATTCTTGATTGTAATTCTAGCTCCTTTGTCCTTCAGAATATCATATTCCAGGCTCTCCAGTCCTTTAATGTAGAAACTGTTAAATCTTGTGTTATCTTAACTATGACTCCACAATATTTGAATTGTTTCTTTTCACCCACTTGCAATATTTTTTCCTTGACTTGAGAGTTCTAGAATTTGACTATAACATTCTTGAGAGTTTTCATTTAGGGAATCTCTTTAAGGAGACATTTGGTATATTCTTTCCGTTTCTATTTTATCCTCTGGCTCTAGAACATCTGGGCAGTTTTTCTTGATAATTTCTTGAAAGATGATGTCTAGGCTCTTTTGGGGAACTATGGTTTTCAGGTAATCCACTAATTCTTAGATTATCTATTTTTCAGGTTGGCTGTTTTTTCCAATGAGCTATTCCACATTTTCCTCTATTTTTTATTCTTTTGATTTTGTTTCATTGTTTCTTGATGTCTCATGAAGTCATTAGCTTCCACTTGCCCAATTCTAATTTTTAAGACATTATTGTCTTCAGTGATCTTCTACACTTCCTTTTCCAGTTAGCCAATTTTACTTTTTAGGAGTTATTTTATTGAGCAAATTTTTGTACATCTTCTTTCATGTGTTCAATTCTGTCTTTTAAAAAATTAAAATGAAATCCTCTTACCTTCTGTCTTAGAGTCAATACCAAATATTGGCTCTAAGGCAGAATAGTGGTAAGGGTTTGATGGATGGTAATTAAGTGACTTGCTCAGGGTCATACAGCAAAGAAATGTCTGAGGCCAGATCTGAACCCAGGACTTCCCATCTCTAGGCCCCTCTTTCTATCCACTGAACCATTTAGCTGTCCCCCCCCATTCTGTCTTTTAAGAAGTTCTTTTCTTCAGTGGATTTTTATGCTTCTCTTATCAAATGGTTTTTCTGTTTTTTTAAGATATTATTTTTACAATACTTTTCTGTATCTCCTTTACTACACCAATTCTATTTTCACAATTTTCCTATGTCACTCTCATTTCTTTTCCAAATTTTTCTTCTATCTCTGTCATTTGATTTCTAAAATCCTTTCTGAGTTCCTCCAGGGTTTGAAACTAATTCATATTTTTTCTTGAATACTTTTGATGGAGCAGTATTGACTTTGTTGTCTTCTTCCAAGTTTGTGTTTTGGTTTTCCCTGTCACCAAAATAACTTTATATGTTGAGTTTATTTCTCTTTTTTCTTTTTCTTTCTTTCTCTATCTGCTCATTTCCAGTCTTTTTACTCATTTTTAAATTAAAAAGCTCTTACAGGTGGGCTTTGTTCCTGTGGTCAAAGGGACACTATCCCAAGCTTCAGGTTCTTTGCACAGCTGTCTTCAGAGCTAGCTCTGGGGATATATAAGTTTTCATTTCTTTCAAAGTGGTATGATCTAAGGAGAGGTGTGAGGTGTATTCACTACTCTCTTGCACTATGTTCCTGTCTGTGAGTGATCACAAGCACTCTTTTCCATCTGAAACCATGACCAAGATCACGTGTTCCCTTGTGGCTACAAGTGCTGGTGTTTGCTAGTGGTCCTCCTCACCTTGAGAGCACAACCCAGGGCTACAATCTGGATCTGTGTATGGGCAGTGCAACAGAGTCCTGTACCCAGAGCCAGCAACAGAATCCCTGTGATCTTCTTCTGACCAGTTGTCTGACCATCTTTGCATTTGGGGTTGAGAGATCCTATAACCTTTGCTGATGATTTAGCAACCCCCAAGGCAAGGCATGTACTGGCTTGCCTGGGCAGGTTGGTCTGTGTTTCATTTCCACTCCAGTGTGATAAACCTTTTGTGCTGACCTTCTAAGTTGTATTTGGATGAAAAATTGTTTTATTCTATCTTTTTAAAGGTTTTGCCACTTCAGAATTTGTTCTGATGCATTATACCAAAGTTGTTTGGAGGGTAAGTTGGGAGAGATCAAGGGGGTTCATATACCTTCTCCTCCATCTTAGTTCCCTTTTCTTCAGATTTCCATAGACTCTTAATTTCAACTTTTATTTCATCTAATTTAGACCTAAGGGTAAAATTATTCCTTACAAGTGTCTTCCATTAGTCACCAATAATTTGTTGTATGGCATAGACTTTGAGGATGCCATTGGCACTGCCTATAATCTGACCACATGAGTCCCCAGCCTGGATTGTTCCAGTGGCTTCCTATTTTCACTAGGATAAACTTTGAAAGCTTTACATAACTTGGGTTCAACCTATTGTTCTATCCTCATTAGATATTACACCCCCTTCTGCACTCCTGAGAATAAGACAAGTTGGCCTCCTCTCTACTCCTCTAATAGGAGAATCCATTTCTCAATTCCCTGGCTTTGTACTGGCCATCCCACATACCTGGAATGTACTCACTCTTTAACCACATTTATTTGTTACAAAGGCTCCAAACCCAAATCTACTTTGTCTTTTCTTTTTACTTCTCTTTTTTGTTGTTAGCCGTTTTTAATTGGGGACCAAAGGAGGAGGGAGGGAGAGAGACAGAGAGACAGAGAGACAGAGTCAGAGAGAGAGAGAGAGAATGAGAGAGAGAGAGAGAGAGAGAGAGAGAGAGAGAGAGAGAGAGAGAGAGAGAGAAACCTTTTTTTAAAGCCACAGAAGAGAACAGAAGGCAGTTTGGAAGGAAGCACAATAATCAGGACAGTAACATATAGAATATATTATTATATACTTTCTCTCCCCAAAAGCATGTAGAATGAAATGGAAATTCATGGCTTCACATAAATTTCTCTTTTTAGGATATTCTGTGGTATGGAAATGTTCCCTTTTTTTTTTTGGTATTTAAGAATTTTTTTTCTTTTCTCAGAAGACAACTCAGGTACCATTTTTTGCATGAAACCTTTGCTGATTCCCTCCAAGTGCTAGTATCCTCCTCCCCAACTACCTAGAATAACTGCTTTGTATTACTTGTATTTATTCAGTTTATACTTATGTTGTAAATATTTATGCAGGTGCTTGTCTTCCCCATTCAAATATAAGCTCTTTGTGAGTAGGGATTGTTACATTCTTTTTACTAGTATCCTCAGTACCTGGGCCAGCGCCTGGCTCATAGTAGGCGTTTAATAGGTATGAGCTGATTGATAAGATCTATTTGTTACCAAAGCATACACGTCCTCAGTCCATTTCATGGCCACTCATGGTTTCCCTGCTTCAGTAGTCAGTGGCATCTGCACTGAAGCATAACCAGAAGAAATTTCTGATTTCTTCTGTATATGCTGCCTCCTTATTATATCTGAACACAAAGGAGCACCATTCATTCCCCTGAGCTCCATGTCAAGCTGATCATTATGATCATTTCAGTAGGGCCAGCCTACAACCCTCTGCTTCTCTGTTTATTTCTTTAGTTCTTAGAAGCAGTTACATCACACTGACCAGGGGCGTGACCCAGTGAGTGGGACTACAGAACCCAACGGGCCAGCAATTTGGTGTTCCTGCAAGCCCCTCACAGGCACCCTAATGGCAGAGGGCTGCCCAAGTTCCCACTTTATATCATCCTGGCCGGTATTTATCCTACTTTGCCATTCCTTTCTCCTGCAACATGAATGACAGGTTAGAAATTAAGGCATTATTATCATCATCATTACTTTTAGCTCCTGAGTATATAATAAATTGAGGGGTGGGCAGGGTAGGTGAAACAGTGGATAGAGTGCTGGGTCTGGAGTCAGGAATATTCATCTTCTTGAGTTCAAATCTGGCCTCAGACCCTTACTAGCTGTGAGATCCTAAACAAGTCCCTTAAACCTGTTGGCCTCAGTTTCTTCATTTGTAAAATGATCTGGAGAAGGAAATGATGAACTGCTCCAATATCTCTGCCAAGAAAACCCCAAATGAGATCACAAAGAATGGGGAATAACTGAAATAACTGAACAACAATTCATAGCTTTCAAGTGCTGCCCTCATAGCAACCTTCTAGTCAGGCAGAGTGATGAATATCATATCGTTCCATTTCATCAGTGGGAAAAGGGAAGTTGTAAGAGTTTAAGGGACTTACCCAAAGTCACCCACAATGATTACATAGCACGAATTGAACTGAAATCTTCCCGACTCCAAGTCCAGTGTTCTTTTCCCCCTACCACAATGCATATATTTTATTTTGAGTCACAACACAGCCTCATAACTGTCTAATTTATTATTATATAGTATGGTGCCAGATAATTATACACTGTGGTACAATTTGTTATAACTTGGGCCTGGGCCTGTAGCTGCATAATTTATTATTATACAGTGCTGCCGTGCAAAATACTGGGAGCGTGTAATTTATTATAGAGCTTACCACCTAACCTGTAATCCAGAATGCAGCACACACGCAATGTGGGTAAGTTAATGTTACCATGGGAATCTTAACTTAGAAATTTCTTCGTTTTTAAACTTCTTTGCTGAGGAAAAGGAGCTTATCTGTTACCTTTTACCTGCTGTCTCTGTGGCCCTAGTCACGTGTCCACTTGTTAACTTGATCAAGGTTGATTTTTGACCATGCCAGACAGAGAGAATAAAGATAGTCTAAAACTCGAAAGGGCAGAGGGACCGAAGGGAAAGGATGGGAAAGGATATTGGACTTAATGTCATGGCAGCTGGGTTCAAAGCCCAGCGCTGATGCTTATTTCTACGTGACCTTGGACAAGTTGGTTAAATTAATCAGATGTTTATTTTTCTCTGTAAAAAAGGGGAGGAGGAGGACTAGATGGCCCCTGAGCCCCCTTCTCATTTAAACATGTCAAGGACTCATCCACAAATTCATAGAGGGTTAGAAATGGAAGACACCTAAAGGGGTCTCTTTGGGAGTGGAGCTAGAGTTGGAGGCAGCCTTAAAGAAAGTCTGTTCCTTTGGGACCTTAAAAAAAAAATCAAGGATTTTAGTAATGGACGGGACCTGCAAGATTACCTAATGGGGCACATAAGTGGCTCAGTGGACAAAGTGCCAGGCCTGGGGTCAGGAGGACCTGGGTTCAAATATGACTTCAGATATTTCCTAACTGTGACCCTGGGCAACTCATTTAACCCTTTCACCTAGCCCTTACTGCTCCTCTGCCTTAGAACCAACGCTTTTATCAAATCTAAAACACAAAGTAAGGGTTGAAAAAGAGATCATCTAATGAATTTCTTTCGTAAGTACACTAAATCCCCCAAAGAAGACATGACTTGCCCAAGATCACTGGAGCAAAGTCTTCCGACTTGACAGGGTTCTTTCCACAACATCCATAGTTCACTGGGAGAATTATCCTTGGAGTTAGGAAAAGGTGAATCCTAGTCCCTTCTCTGACACAAACCGACTTTGTGACTCTGGATAACTCTCCCAGATGATAAGTTACAGAGAAGTTGCTGACCTACATAGGTAAAGGAAGTTTCCACATTGGAGAGTTCCCTACAACATCCCAAGTCCAATCTCTAGTGAGAAACCTTTTCTAGCAAGAGACTCTCTTGACTTTGGGGCATCTGTCCCATGGGAACAAATGCTTAACATTCACAGGACCAAGGGCAACAGGGTCCCTAAAGAGATCATCTGACTAAAGGTATTGGGACCTAGAGTTAGGAAAACCCGAGTTCAAATTCAACCACAGACACTAGCTGTGTGGCATAAGAGAATTCACTTAACCTCACTCACGTGTAAAATTTGTTGTTGTGCAGTCATGTCTGACTCTTTGTGACCCCATTTGGAGTTTTCTTGGCAAAGATACTGGAGTTTGCTATTTCCTTCTATAGTTTATTTTCTAGATGAAGAAACTGAGGCAAAAAGGCTTAAGTAACTTGCCCAAGGTCACACAGCTAGGAAGCATCTGAGATCTTCCTGATTCCAAGTCCAGCGCTTTATCCGTTGTACCACCCAGCTGCCCTCACCTATAAAATGAGGTTTTATAAACCTCATACAGTGTTATTGTGAGGCTACGATGAGATAATATATGTAAAGCCCTATAAAATGCGAGCCATTTTGATTGTTATTATTATTATCACCCAGCTCAAATCCCTAATAAAGTGACTCACTGAAGGTCACCCATATAGTAAGTAGCAAAGAGTCTTTCCATTCCAGAGCATTGCCTTTTCTGTCAGTGCCTAAAACATCTATTTTTTACACCCAATCTACTAACTTAATTAAAGATTGAAGCCTGACCTAACTTCTGTACCTCTGGGAGATTCACAGAACATCATTGCTGGAAGACTTAGGAGATTACCAAGTACCACCTCTTTGTTTTACAGATAGGGTAATTGGGACCTAGGAAAGAGTGGTAGATTGTCGAGGTTGACAGCAAAAACCAGAACTAGAACCCTCTTCTCCTGCCTCCCATTCCGATGTTCTTTCCACCATATTAGGGCACCCTTTCTTCCATTCCCCTCATTTGGGGCTTATTTTGCAATTCTTTTTTTAAAACCCTTACCTTCTGTCTTGGAGTCAATGGCAGAAGAGTGGTAAGGGCTAGACAATGGGGGTTAAGTGACTTGCCCAGGGTCACACAGCTGGGAAGTGTCTGAGGCCAGATTTGAACCTAGGACCTCCCATCTCTAGGCCTGGCTCTCAATCCACTGAGCTACCCAGCTGCCCCCTTTATTTTGCAATTCTTACTTTAGGGAATAGGGGGAGGAAAAGATGCATAACATGCCATGTAAAAACTAAGGTGAGGGGTAGCCAGGTCGCTCAGTGGATAGAGCGCCAGTCCTGGAGTCAGGAGGACTTGGATTCAAATCTGTTTTCAGACACTTCCTAGCTGGGTGGTCCCAGACAAGTTACTTAACCCCCATTGTCTTGCCCTTACTGCTCCACTTTGGAACCAATACATAGTATTGATTCCAAGATGGAAGGTAAGGGTTTAAAAAGCAACAACAACAACAAACTAATGTGTTATATTTGAGGTTAGTCACCGGTCCACTGGGCCTGGTACTTGTAAGCTCCTGAACTTGGGGATGGCAGCCCTAGGGGAGCTCCCTCCTCTCACACTGGGGGCCTCCAGCTTGGGGCCCAGGTACCTCAGACTCAAGGTAGTCTGTTGGTTCACAGGCACTCAGAACCATAACCGGCAAGCCCCTACAAGTGTACTTACTTTTTCTACCATCACAGAACACAATTCAAAGATATTTACTATAATAGCATAGTGAAAAAAATCACAATATAACATTTCCCCCATACACCTGGGGTGCAACCTCTCCCAAATGTGCTAAGCACAAATGTACCTAAGTAGGCATCATGCAAGAGGGGGACACACATATGGAACACATGTGGCCAGAGTACATCCATGAAAGGGCAAATTCATGCCGGTGATGCTGTTGGCCCATCAGCATCTTTGGTGATGCCATCCCCGCTATATGGGGTCATGCACTGGCCCCAGCACAACAGTTCTGCTCTCCACTGGGCTCTTTGCTCCGTGGGTCAGCATCTTGCCTTGTGATTGGGGTCTGCTGGGTGTGTGGTCTCTGCTAGACATTGCTTCCTGGGAAAAGCCTGCAGGCTCATCTCTTTCAAGGCCAGTAACTGGTCATTGCAGCCCTGGTATTCTAGGCTGTAATAATTACCATTTCTCCCCCATAAGGGTAGGCAGACAACTAACAAAAACTAAGCAGAATATCCTCAGGCTAAGATTAAATCTTTCTTTTTGATCCCCTATGTGTGAGTAGAGTTCAAAGCTCTGTTACAGATAACTAACTGAGGGTTAAATATTCCCAAAATCCTCTCTGGTTTAGCCCTGATGAATTGAAGCAGAACAAAAGGTAAACTAAGAATGTGGAGGCATTACACCGGACTCCCCTAGCCCTCCCTCCTTGCCTTTATCGTGCATCTCTGTCAATAGCCAAGCAGCATGGCATTGGCCATATATTTTAGCCAGGAAGGACACCTCTCTGTCGCCCTCCACTATCTCCCACCCTTTTCCCATCAGAAAAGATTCTGCAGTTCTGACAAAATTATATGTGATGCATGTGAATATTCCTGAGCAATATAAATTGACAAATGACATCCAACTGACCAGTAGGATTGATGCCCAGATTCCTAAGACATGGCATTCACACACAAACTACATGCAGCTCTCATCAGTATATTGGATGAGATGTATGTATATAGACACATAGACACACATAAGTGCATGTATATGTATATAATGTGTGTATAGTATATAACCAACAGTACACATGACAACACAATCTATAGCAGTGGTTCCCAAACTTTTTTGGCCTACCACCCCCTTTCCAGAAAAAATATTACTTAGCGCCCTGGAAATTAATTTTTTTTAATTTGAATAGCAATTAATAGGAAAGATAAATGTACCTGTGGCTATCACCTCCTCCCTGGATTGCTGCAGCACCCACCAGGGGGCGGTGGTGCCCACTTTGGGAATCATTGATCTATAGCAAACCAAAGACATGAATCTTAATGCTTTATAAAACACACAATAGGACCATATTCAATGACAACAAGATCATACAACCCTCAGACTTCTTGGTTTGTGGGTCCAATTCCAAGCACAAATACAGTAAGAACATACACTGCCTATTAGCATCTCTAGCAATGGTGCTTAATACAGTCCCAAACACATCAGCCATATTCAATATAAAATAATACATGCCTCCACTTACTAGGCAACACCGACTAGCTGTGTGAAATTCATTTAACTTCTGTCTGCTTCATTTTCTTCATCTGTAAATGGGACTAATAACAGCACCTACTTTCTTCCAGAATCGTTAGGAAAAGGAAGTGAGATTATATTTGTAAAATCCTTTCTAAACCTTAAAGCAATATAAGAATGTTTTTTAAAAATTAATGTGTGGCCATTACACACAAAGTACATGCTACCTGCATTACAGCAAGCAATAAGATCTGACTTTAGAGATAACTAGGCCCATTTCTCCTACATGAGCTTGAGTCCTGGTCTCATACATCTAGTGCTTTCACCATAAACACCTGAGCTTGTGGATAGCCCGGGCTTTTCCCATCAGCATCCTCGGACTTCTTGGCTTTGGGTTTGATCCCAAGCTCATCAGTGACTCCACCTCTGGACTTTATGGATGCCCTCCATTCTCCAGATGTTTTCATAACTGGAATATGTTGGCAAGAAAGCGGCAACATCACTCCTCTGGGCGTTTTGTCCCAATCCTGAGTCAGGCTAGTGATCCTCGTTCCCAGGCTCTCTGGGTGTCCTGTGTTGACTTCTCTGATCTTCTCGCAGATACCACTGCCCAGTTTCTTTCTCATCTGAGTTATTATCTTCTGTGCTATTATCTAGTTCTGATAGTCTTCGGTGAGAGGGCTTTTCTTCTCAGTCTTCTTGACTGACTCTCCATGATTCTTTTGGAGCCCAATTAACTCTCCCACAGGGAATGGGTGCTTGCCAAGTATTGTGTTTGCTGGGCTTCTACCATTCTTTAGGGCAATCTTACAAACTGGCCAGTGTGCCACTCTTCCAACACTTTGGTATGGGGTGGTTTTTCCCTTGGTTTGCTCTCTGGGATGTTCCTCATAATCTAAGTTTTCTTAAAAGGGCTATTGTTTTATTGAAGGTTTTGACAATGAATTTAGGCATCAGACTGTCATCTGTTTCTGATTCAGCAAGCAGCGGCTATAGCTAAGTGGTAAGCCCTCTTTGTCTTCTCTGTCAGCCAAAAAATATACTGGTTATGAGTTTCTTTGTCTTCTCCATCTTCTGAGACTTAAAAAATACAAGTTGAAGGGCAGCTAGGTAGCAAAGTGGATTGGAATGGACACTAGGGGGTTATGTGATCCTGGGCAAGTCACAACCCCAATTACTAAGCCTTTACTACTTTTCTACCTTGGAACTCACACTTATGTAAATTCTTTTTTTTCTATTTAAACCCTTTCCTTCCATCTTAGAATCAATATTATGTATTGATTCTAAGGCAGAAAAGTGATAAGGACTAAGCAACTGGGGTTAAGTGGCTTGCCCAGGGTCACACAGCTAGGAAGTATCTGAGGCCAGATTTGAATCCAGGACCTCCCCTACTTGTGCTACCCTCTTAGTATTGATTCTAAGACAGAAAGTAAAGGGTTTTTAAATACAATTTGATAAGCAAACGCACCAGCAGGTATTATTCCTAGGAGTATTATATATATGTGAATTTCCACTCCTGCCATATTTAGAGAGGTGTGGCCACAGAAACCTGGGGAGTAACTATGGTCCTACCTGCTGGTAAAGTAGATGACCCAGAATTCTCTAGGGTTCCTATCTCTTGAATTTAATGGGTCAGAGTTCTCAGAAAGAGTGCCCGTGATATTGAATTAGAGGATACCAGGGTGGCCATGGGGACACAAGGAACCACCTTACTTAGCCAGGTGCACTAGTAGCAGTGGCAGGGCTTTTTCCAATGCAGAGAGCCACACAGAGCCTTGGGAGGCTGAGTATGAATGTATTTGAGCATGACACGGAGCGATAAACAGGTGCAGCTGAACCAAGACTGGTATCCAGACCACAAGCCAAGAAGGGACTGGACCTATCTTGCTGGCCAAGCAAGGCTAGAGGAGCAGATATAGGAATGTTCTCTCTCTCTCTTTCATCTTCTATCTCAGGAAAAAGCTCTCTTTCCCCATCAATCCTTATACTTCTTTTTTTCTTGTCACTTCCAGGTTGCTTTAGCTGGCATTGAGTTTTTGTTTTCTTTTTTAATTTTGTGTTTTACTATTTAGCTGGTCACTTATCAAAAAATAAAATAAAATAAAAGACTTGTTGGCCAACAAAATGGAGTTGTTTGCTTGCTTATTGAATTGTGGAGAGTGAGATTGAAAAAGAGAGAGAGAAAGCCAACAAAATCCCTTAAAAGGGCAAGAAACCATTTCCCCTTTAGTATAAATTGTGGGTGCAGGCAAGAAAGGGAAAGAGTGAATTGGATAGGTTTATAACCTTTCAGACTTGGTACATCTCAATTTCAACCTTAGGCTTATTTTCTTTTCACTCCTTTTTTTTAAACCCTTGCCTTTTGTCTTAGCATCAATATCGTGAATTGATTCTAAGGCAGAAGAGCAGTAAGGGCTAGGCAGTGGGGGTTAAGTGACTTGCCCAGAGTCACACAAGTCAGAAGTATCTGAGGACCTCTGGTCTATAGGCCTGGCTCTCAATCCCTGAGCCACTTAGCTGCACCCCACTTCCCTTTTTTTACAGACCATGAACATGAGCCAAAGCCCTTCTGTGGAGATGAACAAGCTTCCTGCAAGGCAGGGCTGCTTGAAAAAATAGCCTACCCCAAAGTAAGTGGCGTAGGGTAGGGAGAAGAGAAAGACATCACACAGGTACCATTAATCTGAGCTGAAGAACTTAACTGTGCAGGTACCAGCTCTAGCTGTCAGGGCTGGATGACCCCTAGCCCCACTCACGAGCTCCCCCTGGTCGTTAGACTAGAAAGTGGTACCTGCTGATGCCACAGAACCTTCTGCTAAAGCTTCTGTTTCCCCAGCATGCCCCCTAGTGTCCATTCCAATCCTCAGGTTGTGGCATCCCTAAGGAGGAGGAGTTGGGTTCTAGACTTCTTTATTCCCAACTAGGGAAGTCAGATACATGCTCCATCACACTTTAGCTACAGTAGGGACTTTTCCATTTGTGGCTGGTCATGCTTGGGCATATAGGATGAAATGGTCCATTGTTGTGAGGTTGTTGCCTATACTTTACCCATCCTCCCAAAAAGATTTTTTAAAAAGTCCAAATACACAAGTTCCAACAGCTTGCTGGTGCTTATATTCCACAAGTATTCAGCACAATTTGGCAAGACTTTCCTACAGACATATGGGGCATAAGTCTGACACTTCCTATAGACATCTGCCACCATTTGAGGCCAGGAAAATAGCTTTCTTAGTAGCTCTACTGCCCTCTCTTGACCCGTGTCCAAAATCATCATGTAGTGCTGTCATAACCAGAGAACAAAATGCTCTGGGTACCACCAACCGCTTTCTGGTACCACCTGTGGGATCAATTACAGGCTGATACAACATTCCATTGCAGAGCTGCAATTTCTGCCATTGTTTCACTCCTCGGATGCCCTCTGGGAAATGAATGCTTTAAGGTTTGTATCGCTTCTCATAATCCTTCATCGTGCACTTGCTCCCACTGCCGATCGTTCAAGGACAACTGAGGCAAAGAGGATTGTTTCAATACAAAAAAAAAGATCACTTACAGCATACCCTCTACGGGATCCCCAGACTCTTAGTTATACTTCCATATGACTGGAGTCCAGCTCCCTGGGAATCACAGATAGCTCTCCCCTCCTCTAGGGTTATTGCCATCGCTTTGGACTCACGTAGCTTAATGGACAGACTATCTTGACCCAAATGAGTCCTCCCTAGCCGATAATGTATACTGAACTCATAGTTGGTTAATGATGCTACTCATCTCTGGCAGCTAGAATTCTGCTTGGACTCTAGTCAAAATATAAGCCAGTGGATTGTTGTCTGTCCTTATTTTAAATTTAGTTCCCCAGTCATAGTCTTTGAATTTCTCAATGATGCCTCATTTCCAAGCCAAGAATTGGCATTTGCTAATGGGATATCAAGTCCCCACAGTCAATAAGTCCTCTGCTGAGAAATGCAATAAGTTTCTAGTGACCATAACTCTCTTTTGGTTCAGGACTGTTCCCAGGCAAATCAAACTAGCATTAGGATGCAGGGAAAAAACAAACAAGACTTACCCTTCTCGGGTATTCAAGGCCAACACTGTTGTATTTGTGAGACAGTCGACCAGATCCTTAAAATGTTATTAATACTATTAATTCCAGTAGTTTCTAGATGGTGTCAGAGCTAGGCTGACCTTTCTCATTTCAGTTCTTTCCAGATTTATGCATAAGTGAGAGCCCAGATCATGATGTCATAGGCTTAGAGCTGGAAGGGACCACCAAGACCATCTATTCTAACCCCCTCATTTTATAGATGAGAAAAGAGAGGCACAAAGAGGCTAAGTCATTTGCCCAGGATCACACAGCTAGTAAGTATCAGAGGCAGAATCTGAATCTTGTTTTTTCTAACTTTCAGCATTCCATTCCCTATACCAAAAAAAGCTGAGGAGCTTAGGAATGCCAGCATAATTCTGAAATTTTCTAGAATTGTAGAAGAATCATGCAATCAAGGATTTAGAGCTAAGAGAGATCTTAGAGGTCGTCACATCCAATCCTCTCATTTTGTAGGTGAGGAAACTGAGGCCCAGAAAGGTTTAGTAGAGGTTGAAATGGTGTAGTGGATAGACCATCAAACCTAGAGACAGGAAGACTTAAGTTCAAATCCTACCTCAGACACTTATTAGCTGTGTGACTCTTAGCAAGTCACTTAACCTTCGTCTGCTTCCATTTCCTCATGTGTAAAATGGATATTTTTTTTTAAACCCTTATCTTCTGTCTTAGAATCAATACTGGGTATTGGTTCTAAGGCAGAAGAGTGGTAAGGGTAGGCAATGGGGGTTAAGTGACTTGCCCAGAGTCACACAGATAGGAGGTATCTGGGGCCAGATTGGAACACAGGACCTCTCGTCTCTGGGCCTGACTCTCAATCCACTGAGCTACCCAGATGCCCCCTGCAAAATGGAGATATTAAGAGTGCCTTAAGGAATACCATGAGGAAGAATAAAATGAGATAATATTTGTAAACTTTTGCAAACTTTAAAGCACTAAATCCTAGCTATATTTAAGTGACTTAGCGTCACGCATGTCTGAAATGGGATTTGAACCAAGATCTGTCTGATTGCAAGCCTGACACTCTATCCATCACACCAAACAGTTTACAGAGATCCCTTAAATGTGGTCAGCTGGTGAGTCCTGCTATCTTCTTTGAGTCCATGCTCACTCTTTAGTGAGGCATTACATGATCTGCATGCTTGACAAAAGCTCTGCAAAACCATCACTTATTGAGGGACAATTATTTTTTCCAGTTAAATATAAAAACATTTTTAACCTATACCTTCTGTCTTAGAATCGATTTAGTGTATTGGTTCCAAGGCAGAAAAGTGACACAAGACTATGCAATGGGGGTGATGTGACTTGCCCAGGGTCACACAGATATGTAGTGTCTGAGGCCAGATTTAAACCCAGTACCTCTTATCCCTAGGCCTGGCTCTCAATCCACCTGGTTGCCCCCATGTAAAAACATTTGTTAACATTCCTTTTTTTAAAATTTTGTGTTCCAAATTCTCTCCCTCCCTTTCTCCACCCCCCCCCACCCCCAGACAATAAGGAATTTGATATAGGCTATACATGTACAGTCATGCAAAACATATTTCCATATTAGTCATGTTGTAAAAGAAAAATCAGACCAAAAAAACCCATGGAAAAAATAAAGTAAAAAATAGTAAGCTTCCATCTGCATTTAGACTCCCTTAGTTCTTTCTCTGGAGGTGGAGAGCGTTTTTCATCATGAGTCCTTCAGAATTGTCTTGGATCTTTGTACTGCTGAGAATAGCTAAGTCATTCACAGTTGATCATCATACAATATTGCTCTTACTGTGTACAATGGCCAATGGATAGTTTCATAGCAGCTTTCGCTAATCTAACACTTTATCATTATTTCCTTTGTTCTTTCAAGGTCTTTCCAAAGACAATAAGCACGTCGAAGTATAGGAGAATCTCCAAATAGTTCATGTCTCCCACTGCTTTCCTTGAAACCCATTGAAACATGGCCGGTTCCCATCCCAACCCATCCCTACACACATCCAGCCATGTCCACACACACCCCCACAGGCACACCCACACCCACCGCCAGATTCCTTGAAGCATGTGCTCCTGGAATCTTCCTCGGCAGATGAGAGCTGTTGTCCCTTTGTCACCCGCTGCTAGGGCTACAGTAGTATCCACTGCATTCATCCTGTGCTAAAAGCTACCACTACCCAACGAATCATGTGAAGCACTTTAACCTCGTGGCGTGTAATACTTTTTCACGTAAGCTCCTTCCTTCAAAGTCTAATAGTCAAAACACCCAGATTTTCCCAGCCTTCTTCCCTGCTACCACCATATGTGAGGTTTAGAGATTACTGGACTCTGTCGATGCCATTAACTATGGATTCTGAGGTCTTCCATTGCCAAGAGGACAAACTTGTGAGATTGCTTTTGTAAGGGTTGTGGCATCACTGAGCTGGATTTTATACGTTGCTCCTCAGGCACACCCCACAATTCTTTCATACAATGAGAACATGCTCATTTCTGCACTAAAGTTCTTCCTCAAATTATCCTTCAATTAATTGACTCCAAAGTTACCAAAGGCAACTTTCCTGGAACCACTATTAAGGTGGAGAAGTTAGTGCTCCTAAATGGCTCCCATCGCTAATGGTTTCTCAATTCCTCTAGGCATCTATGCAGGAAGCATTGGGCATCAGTGTCTAGATAGTGGGCCCCAGCTCACTGCTCCAAATATCCTGCCAATATTTTTTTAAACCCTTACCTTTCATCTTAGAATCAATACTGTGTATTGGTTCCAAGGCAGAAGAGCAGTAAGGGCTAGGCAATAGAGGTTAAGTGACTTGCCCAGGGCCACCCAGCTAGGAAGTATCTGAGGGAAGATCTGAACCCAGGACCTCCCATCTCTAGGCCTAGCTCTTTATCCACTGAGCTACCTAGCTGCTGCCCCTGCTAAAATTTTTCTCCTGGGTTATACATATATTATCAAACAAAAGACATTTCCATATTATTCATTTTTGCAAATGGATAATCTTATAAAACCAAAAACCCCAAAGACATACCCAAATAAACAAGCGACAAATCATATATTTTCATCTGCAACTACTAATATTTTAAAAATCTGAAGCTGACTCCGGTCAACAAGATCTTAATCAGTTCTGTATGCACTAGAGCCAATGCCCACTTCCTAATACCACCCACAACTTCCTTAGAGAACTTCAGGTTTGCATCAATAAATTCCAAATGTGACTGGACCTTATGACTCAAAGACTTAACTTCTGCCTGTACATGAGACATCCCTTGTAAATAACTCCACAGAATGACTGAAATTCAGTCATCCCTTGTGATCTGCTATCCAATATAGCAGGACCCTCTCTACCTCTTCAGTAATCATAGTCACTGTTGCATGAGATCCAGGTGGAAAAACCCAGGAATTGCCAATGGAGAATAACTTAGCTTCTTTGAGGTCTCAGGCCACCCCTCTCCAACCTCACTGACATTTCTCAACTCCAAGCCATTCATCTTCTCATATATTAATGCCTAATTCCCATCACCCATCCCAAAAGCTCGACCTATTCGACCATACCCTACCTTTGCTCTTCTTGCCTGAGCTACTTTTGTCCTCCTGTCCCAAGCCTCTTTCTTCATTGAGGAGGTAGCTCTGCCCACTAAGCCACTTCCCATCAGATCTGCCTTGATATTTTGCAGTGGAGTTTGGGGGATCCAGGGTAGGCTCTCATTTGATCTCAATGGCTCAAGATGTCTTAGAACTCTTTGAAGTTATTTTCTCTCTTATCAGCATTCTCTCCCACCTCATAGACTCTCCCTATCGGCCAAGTTGGTTGCACTACTTCTATTGGGAGGAGGTAATGTTCCTTTCACTCGCCCAGCCTTAGATGGGTACATAAGAAGACATCATGTGCTATTTGCCCAAGACTTTGAGCCAACCTGGCAGAGTCCGTGCCCTCCACAAGTCCCGCATCCCTGATCACAACCTCCTATAACAACTCTTCAAACTCAGCACCAAGACAGGGACCTTTTCTTGCTCTGCTTGGGGGTAGTTGGGAACTTCACACAAGAGCCATTGGGAACTCTCTGAAGTGCCAAGGTGGCCACCTAACACTCAACCACTATTCAAGAACCACAGTCTTTAGTATTGTCAACTTATGTTCAACATCATAAGCAGGTCCTCTGAGATTCTCCAATAAATGACTACATTTCTCTGCCTCTGCCCTATGTCATTCCTATGCCATCAATAACAATACTTAAAAAAATAACGCTTACCTTCCATCTTAGAATCAACACTCTGTATTGGTTCCAAGGCAGAAGAGTGGTAAGGCTAGACAATGGGAGTTAAGTGACTTGCCCAGGGTCACACAGCTAGGAAGTGTCTGATGCCAGATTTAAGAACAATACATTTTTAAAAATTATTACTCCATATTTAATTGAGTCAATATTTAATAGAATCACTATTTGTTGAATATTAATTCAATAATGTTCTTTAATATAAAGTAGGTTGTTATTAATAGCTTTAGCTTTGACATCATCTAAATTTCCCTCTTCCCTCCTATCTCCCATAAAGCCATCCCTAACAGCAAAGAATTATTTTTAGAAAGAGGGAAAAAGTCAGCAAAAGTGACCAACACACAAATAAATCTAATGTGATGTAAATTTTTTCATAGCTGTGGACCCTAATCTCTGCCAAGGAGCAAGAAGCGTCTTCTTCCATTCCTTCTTCAAGGCCAAAGTTATTCCTTATAGTTTTGCAAAATTCAGTTTTGATTATTTTGTGGTTCTTCTTCTTTCTTTCTTTTTCCATTCTTGTAATTATTGTTTTCCTGGTTTTGCTCCCTTTACTTTACATCAGTTATAACCAGAGATGCCCTTGAATTAGCTCTACTGACTCCAGAGAGCCAATTGTCAAATTTTCATCGTGAGCATTTACACCTTGGAAATCGGTAATGGCTACCAATCCGAACTTGATTTATTGTTTTGTTGATTGTCTAGACTTAAGAAAGAGATAGAGAAAATGCTAATAATGCAGCTTAAACTTTAGAAATATATCCTGCATTTGGAAAGCTCCTTATTAGACATTTATCGGCATATCTCTTAGAATCTTAGAACCTGCTCTTACGTCAAGCCTGGGGCAATTTCCTGAAGGACAATGTGGTGGGGAGACAGGACTCTTAATTGGCTGAGAGGTCTCTAAGCCAGGTTGCTATAGAAGATATAGAAATATTTGAAGTGGTATTCAAGAGAGATGGAGGAGAGATAAGGTATAAACTTTTGAATGGTCAGTGGGATATTTCCCAGATGCTGCAGAGAAGTAGGGGAAGCTGGCCTCCTCCGTCTCTTGATACCCAAAGTCCATGATCTCCAAGATTGCTAAGAATGGATTTTTCCCAGTGAGATCATTCTCTTGCTTGAATTAAAGATTTTATCTTGTTCCCAAGGAGCTCATTTACTCTTATGTATTCTTTCCTCTCTTCTAATCTGTATAACTTTCCTCATTTCTGTTAACTATTTTCTTGGATAAATAGGTTTGCTCACTACATGAAATGATTGTTTATTTACATTTGGTGGGAAGAAACTAAACTGAGGAGAATAACTGATGCCCTCCATTTTAGACTGACCAAGGAAAGTGGCTCTTATACTGATAAGAGAGCATTATAACCCTAGGCTACCAATATTTGGTATGTGGTAGATGGATATAAAGGGAAGCTAAATGGCACAGTCAAAAGAGTGCCTGGGCTGGAGTCAGGAGAACTCATCTTCCTGGTTTAAATGTGGCCTCAGACACTTGTTAGCTGTGTGGCCCTGGGCAAGTCACTTAATCCTATTGGCCTCAGTTTTTTCATCTGTAAAATGAGCTGGAGGGGACAGTTAGGTGACTCAGTGGATTGAAAGTTGGGCCTGGAAATGAGGGGTTATAGGTTCAAATCTGATCTCAGACATTTCCTAGCTGTGTGACCCTGGGCAAGTCACTTAATCCCCATTGCCTAGCCCTTACCACTCGTCTGCCTTAGAACCAATGTATAGTATTGATTCTAAGACTGATGGAAGTGTTTTTTAAAAATGAGCTGAAGGAGGCAGCTGGGTAGCTCAGTGGATTGAGAGTCAGGCCTAGAGACGGGAGGTCCTAGGTTCAAATCCAGCCTCAGACACTTCCCAGCTCTGTGACCTCCTGAGCAAGTCACTTGACCCCCATCACCTAGCCCTTACCACTCTTCTGCCTTGGAGTCAATACTCCAAGACAGAAGGTAAAGGATTTAAAAATAAAATAAAATAAAATAAAAAATGAGTTGAAGAAGGAAATGGCAAACCACTCTACTGTCTTTCCCAAGAAAACCCTAAATGGAGTCATGAAGGGTCAGACATGACTGAAAAAATGACCAAAGATGGATATAATTTTCTAGCCCAAAACCTTTCTTGGAGAAAGAAGACTGCAGGAGTGACCCTTCTAGCTATAGCTCTCCTCTTGCCTTCCATGAGGAAAACCTAGTTTCTTTTGGAGAAAAGGTAGGCCAAATCCCAGATTAGCTATTCAATGCCACAATTGGGTCAGCTGTTATCTTTTTTGTACACTTTTAAAATTTGTACAAGAATTTATTATCTCTAATCCCCATCCCCCCCACCCCACTGAGCAATTATAAACAACAACGAAAACTTATTTTTATTTTTTTAAGTCAAAGAATGTTCATTGTGATAGGGTAAGGCAAGTGTCTCAAGTATTTTAGAGACCAATTTCACCCAAAATGAAAGTTTATTAAACCAAGGGTCCCAAATTTAACCATTCCACTTAGGGATCAGAGCATAACCATAAAAACACATAAATAAAAGATTAAAGCCCCAATAAACAAATATACATAGTCTCACAAAGATCATATCCAAAAATATCTCATTCTGCACTATGACCATTATCTCTCTAATAGGAAGTGGGTGGCATGTTTCCTTTTCAGACCTCTGGACTCCTGATTTATCCTTGCATTGATCAGAATTCTAAAGTCTTTTTCTCTGTAATATTGTTATCATTGTGCAAATTGTTCTCCTTCTTTTGTTTACTTTACTCTGCATCAGTTCATAGAGATCTTCCTAGTTCCCTATGAAATTGTACATTTCATTATTTCTTATAGCATGAAATATTCATATGTCATATATTCATATACCACAATTTGTTTAACCACTCCCCAGGAAGTGAGCGCTCCCTTAGTTTCCAATTTTGGGCTACTACAAAAAGAGCCATTGTAAAAAAAAAAATTTAACATATGGGCCTTTTCTTCTTTGATTTCTTTGGGGTATAGGCCTAATAGTGGTATGGCTGGATTGAAGGATATGGGCACCTTAGTAACTTTGGGGGGATAGTTTCAAATTACTATCCAGAATGAACTAGCCATTGTACATTCATGGTCTAGCCACCTATATCGCAAGTTCGTGTAAGTCTCTCTTTGGCATTTAAAAAAAAATTTTAACTTAAAATTTTTTTAGAATATTTTTCCATGGTTACATGATTCATATTCTCTCCCTCCCCTCTTTTCTCTCCCCTCCTGGAGCTGACTAGAAATTCCACTGGGTTATGTATGTACTATTACTCAAAAACTACATCTTTAGCATTTTTTAAAAACCCTTAAATCCTGTCATAGAATCATTGCTAAGTATTGGTCCCAAAGTGGAGCAGGGATAAGGACTAGGCAACTGGGGTTAAGTGGGATTACAATTGTCCAGGGTCACCCAGCTAAAGTGACTGAGATCATATTTGAATCCAGGACCTCTTATCTCCTGGTGCTATATCCGCTGAGCTATCTGGTTGCCCTTATAGTCATCATTCTTATAGCTTCTTGCAGCACAGTAGTGTTCCATTACACTTACTTACCAAAAATGTATTTTTATATTTCCTAAATGATGGCCACCTACTTTGCCTCCAGATCTTAGCTACCAAAGTCACCCGCACACAAAGTGCTGCTGTAAATACTTCAGTGATCAGTGACGTATTCTGGCCAGATCTCAGAGAGCTCATCTGGGGCTGAGGTCGTATCTCTAAAAAAGGGACTATTTTTCTATATCAAGTCCTCTGTATCAGGGCTAGGAGGCTAATCATCAGTATTCTATCTTTACTTACAGCTCCTGAATTTGGAACTGCTAGGATTGATTCTTTCACTGCAACTGCAACATGGTCCACTAAAGATGATACATAGTTGTCTGAAGTGATTCTCTCTGCCTTCTAGCATGTTCTTCATTTTGTCCTCAGTCACTCTTTCTTTTGTCCTGCAGCTTCAAACTTTCTTGCTAATTCCTGGTCATCATTGTTGTCATCATCATCATCTTCTTCTTCATGGGTTTTACTCATTAATTCCCAAGCCATCCCATTACCACTGGTTTCCTTGGAAATGTTCGTGTCATTGTTTTAGGCAGGGAGCATAATACCATTACTGCTTCTATGCCCCTATATTTCTTGACCCATAATTTAATCTCACCAATTGTGTTCTCAGCATGGTGTAAAACCATCAGCAGCACAGTCAGGAGATATTCTCCCATCCAAGAGTCTTTGGTGTGGGTCAATTCCTATGAAATAGCACCAAGCTTCTGATACCCCCGTACAGCCATGGGAACAGCTAAACCTAGTGCTGATCACAATGTACCCCCACAGTTCAACATCATGGATAAATGAAACACTTTGATGCACTTTACAGAGAAGAGTTATTTTTCCACAGCTAGTATAATCTGAAAAGACAAGCATATTGGAAAACTCTGCTATACCATCATAGGCTGAATTTCCCCCCCTCAATTGATCCCTGCACTATTGGAGGGCATCCAATTCAGTTTGATTCAACTAGAACTTATTAAGTAACTACTTTTTGCCATTCACTCTGCAAGGCATTGTGGACACAAAGACAAAAACAAAAGCACCCCCTATCCTCAGGAAGCCTACCTACTGGGAAGAAAATAACATGTACATCAATAAGTAAATAAAAAAGACGTACAAAAGAATGAAGTTAGTGGGGTGAAGTGGGTCATATTATTCACCAAATATATGTCTGAGACATGTATCCATTACCCCAGACATGATCATTCCTAGGGACTCGTGATCCCAAGCTCGAAGATAACAGTTATAATAAACAATCCTAGGCAAGGCAAGTTAGAAAGCCAATGGCCATTTGGTCCTGATGATATGATTTCTTGAGCAATTGTTACTCCTGCTTCTGCAGCATCATAACATTGTTTGTGAAAGTCACTTTTCTCCTCCTTTGTTTTGAAGGGGGGAGAAAAGTACTATTTTGTGTTGTCAAACATTGAATCTGATAGATAAATCCAGTTCTTGACTCTGTCCAAGACTGACATTGTTTTATCTTTATTTTATTTTAATGACAAATTTATACATAAATTTTACAAATTTATATGATTCATATTGTCTCCCTCCCTTCTTCCCTCTCCCCCTCCTAGAGCTGACAAGCAATTCAATCTGGGTTGTACATGTATCATCAAGCAAAACATATTTCCATGTTATTCATTTTGTAAGCGAATAATCTTATAAAACCAAAATCCCAAATCATATACCCAAATAAAGAAGTGATAAATCATAGTTTTCTTCTGCATTTCTACTCCAACAGTTTTCTCTCTGGAGGTGGATAACATTCACTGAATAAGTCCCTCAGAATTGTCCTGGATCATTGCATTACTGTTAGTAGCAAAACAAGACTGACATTCTGGATGAGCCCCAAAGCAGATCAATTGAGTTACTTCCCTCTCACATGTGGGGCTTCCCAATGAGTTATCCCAGGTTCAAGATGAATTGTGGATCTATATTCATTCAAAATCATAACTCACAAATCCACCACTAATGGATTTATCTATTCTACACTCAACCAAAGGAAACATAATTAGTCTAAAACAAAGGCATTTCTGAAAGTAGTATAAGAAAAGTTTCAATAGAACATTCCTCTCAAAAATCTGGGGGATAGAGGGTAGCTAGGCGGCTCAGCGGATTGAGAATTAGGCCTAGAGACGGGAGATCCTAGGTTCAAATCTGGCCTCAGACACTTCCTAGCTATGTGACCCTGGGCAAGTCACTTCACCCCCATTGCCTAGCCCTTACCACTCTTTTGCCTTAGGACCAATACACAGCATTGAATCTAAGATGGAAGGCAAGGGTTTTTTTTTAATCTGGGGGATATTGTCCCACAAATATATGAAGCACCAGTGGTAAAAACAGGCAAACTCTAGTATTGAGCATGAGGGAAGAAACCATAAGGAAGACTTGCATTTGCCTGGAATGTACTCCCTCTTCATGCCTGTTCCTGTGACCTCTATTGGCTTTCTTTACCACCTACATAAAACCTTTCCTTAGTAACATTCCCTCCCCGATTGGTTAGTGTTCTATCCTCCTTCAAATTATCTTATATTTGCTTATATGTACATGTTCTATCCCCTCTTCCCTCCCCACACCAATAGAATATAAGCTCCCTGAAGTCAGGGGCTGTTTCATTTTTGTCTTTTTATCTTCAGCATCTAACAGCACCTTATACATAGGAGAAATTTAATAAATGATTGGTTAATTGAATTGAATTTAAAAGCTTGGCACCCAAGGCAAGAACTCTACTCTTTCTAGAAAGAAAAGCCCCTGCTAGTAACACTATGAAAGAAGCCAACAGGTCATTCTATTTGAGAAAAGAAAAGTTAAAAAGACTTTTTTCCCTTCCAAAGAACATTTTCATTTCCCTCCAGTTTGGTGATTGGGCGTATCAGGGCCTCCATCTTTTTTTTTTTTTTTTTCTGAAAAAGCTGTAAAACCTAGGAGCTTTAACCCAAGTCTTCTCATTCTCCCGTGAGCGACAAATAGCATTCCAGCTAAATATTCCATATCAGTCCAGAAGGTAGAAAACATTAACCAAGTGTCCTCAACCAACATCAGCAGATCCTGGAGCAGAGACTCAGTATCTAAGACTAAGACTGGCCATCCTCCAACCTTGGAGACACATCCTCCAAACATGACCCCAGTTCCACGGGTCCCTACGTGAGGGACCTTCCACGTGTGTCCCCTTGGTGCATGAGTTCCCTACGTGTGACCTAATCCTACATGTTGCCCAGATGCTTGCCTCTCTGTGTATATTCTTGAATTGGATATATGTGCATCGATGGGAAAATTTACCCCAGATTTATGGGGGAAATGTTCTATTGTAACTTTTCTTATTGTGCTAAATGTCTTTGCTTGAATTAGTTGTGTACTCTTGCTGGTTTGAGAAAAAATAAACACATTCAATGGAAGCTCCCTTGCTATGATTTTGAGTAGAACTCAAGGAGAACCCTGAACCTGGAGTAGCCTTGACTGAGCAACCCTTTCAGGGAGTTAGGCACGTCGGCTCTGACACTAAATACCCAGGAAGAGCAAGGACATGAGGGAAGGACACAACCAGACAACTGCTGAAATCTTGAATATTTTGGTATTCAAGCTGGGTAGAACAAAGGGAAAAGAGGGTCACCAACAGTGCCAAAAAGACCCTCACCATGCCTTCCTCCATTTTAGAATGAAGGCAAGTAGTACAAGAATTATTATTCCTGTTTTTAGTGTTCCTACTATTGTTGTTAATCATAGTATCTCACATTTCCAGTTCACAAAGAGCTTTCCTCCTAAGAACCCCCGAGGTATTTAGGCCAAGGTTCATTATCCTCATCATGCCGTCAATATTAGAAAAACAACATTGATGTCAGGCTAAGTCTTTTGGGAACTGAATTAAAAAATCCCACATTGCAGATTGTTTTCACACCCGTTGGGGATGTTATTTGGGCACATCTCCTGAATGCTTACAAATCAACTCACATTTAGCAGTATAAATAACCAGGCCCAACTCGTGACTCCAGCGACCCAAGTGTGAGCTATTGGCTTATTATAGATCCAAGCATCTGGAGACAGATTTCTTCAGCAAATCAGATACGTGGCCATGATCTTTTTAAAAAAATGAGAAAGAGACAGAGACAGAGAGAGATTATTGAGTTCATCTCTAAGGCATAAAGAGCTATTATTCTAAAAGGGAAAAATAGAGAAAGAGAATGAAATTCTCTCAGACCATCCTGGGATCTTGGGGAATAAATACTTGGCAGTACAAAAGCTTTCTGAGGTATATATAAAAGTAACTGACATCAATTTATCACTTTAGAGGCTACAAAGCACTTCATACACATTATTTTATCTGAGTCTCACAACAACTCTGTGGGGCAGCTACTATAAGCATGATTATCCCCATTTTACAGATGAAAAAACTGAAGCAAATAGATTAAGTGATTTTTTTTTATCACATAGCTGAGTTGGTAAAAGGACATGAACAAATAGTTCTCAAAGGAAGAATTACAAACTATTAATGGCCATATGGAAGAATGTTCCAGATCACTACTAATAAGAGAAATGAAGACTGAAACAATGCTGAGGTTTTACCTCATGCCCAATACATCGACAAAGATGACAAAAGATGAGTAATTAATATCAGAGGGACTAGTGCATTGTTGGTGGAGCTGTGAATTCCTAAACCATTTTGAAAAGCAGTTTGGAATTATGCATATAAAGACTAGCATGTCATAAACCTTTTGACAAAGAGATTCCACTACTAGATGTATGCTTCCATAAGGTCATTGATTGAGGGAAATATTTATAGAAGCACTTTTAGTTGTGGCAAAGAACTGGAAACAGGGTAGAAGCTAGCCAATTGAAGAATAGCCAACCAAATTCCTGTCAAACTGTGGCATATGAATATAATGGAACAATATTATTGTTCTATAATAAATGATAAATGCTAAGAAGTATCAAAAGAGATACATGAACTGGTGCAGAATAAAGTAAGCAGAGACAAGAAAAAGTATACCCAATGACTTTACTCAGTCATTTTTTAGTCATGTCTGACTCTTTGTAATTCCATTTGGGGTTTTCTTGGCAAAAATTTGGAATGCTTTGCCATTTCCTTCTCTGGCTCATTTTATTGATGAGGAGACTGAGGTCACGGGTTTAAGGGACTTACCCCGGGGTCACATAGCTAGGAAGTGTCTGAGTTCAGATTTGAACTCATGAAGAGAGTCTTTCTAACTCCAGGCCTGACATTCTATTCATTACACCATCCCACATACACAATGACTATAAAAGTATAAATGGAAAGACAACTACCACAAAACAATCAAAAATGAATGTCACAAAAATTAGAAAAAAACTTTCATGGCCTCAAAGAAGAGCTATAAGATGATACTTACCCCTACTTCTTTGCAAAGTTGTGGAATGTTTTGTATATTTTCAGACTTTGTCATTATATTGATTGTTTTTGCTGATTCCCACACCCTACTTCCTATTTTCATACATATTCTTTGTCCTAGGGCATAGCTAGATAAAAGGGCGAGAGGAAGAAAGAGGGGGCAATATTTAGACAATATAAAAGATCTCAACAAACATTTTTTTTAATTCAATCTTGCTATGGAGAATGATCACTGAATTTGGTGTCAAAAGACCTCATCCAATCTAGACTCTGCCAACTGCTGTGTCTAGAACTCTGTGCAAGTTATTTCATTTCTTGGGACCTCAGTTTCTCTCCCTTCAATTATACTTACAGTACCAACCTCACAGCACTATTATTAATAAATCCTTTATAAACATTATAATATTATAGATGATGGATTCCTCTATCATCATTTTTATTACTATAACATGGTTAGATCTAGTTATTAAAATAATAATATGATAATATATGTTATGTAATAAAATAATATAATAAATATATTTATTTATATAAAACATATAATAAAATAATAAATTTTAAATAATATCATTGTTATGGTTGCAGCCATAAATTAATAATATGATAATATATTATATGTTATATAATATATTTGTGTATAATATATAATAAAATAATAAAGTTTAAATAATGTCATTGTTATGGTTGCAGCCATAAAATAATAATATGATAATATATTGTATGTTATGTAATAAAATAATATAATAAATATATATGTATACATAATATATAAAAATATATAATAAAATAATAAAATTTAAAGAATGTCATTGTTATGGTTGCAGCCATTGTGGGGCCTGTTGTTTCCTTGGTAGAGGGAGCTCCTAG
>NC_058131.1:287890746-287932187 GCF_016433145.1 Gracilinanus agilis
GAGAAGAGAAGAGAAGAGAAGAGAAGAGAAGAGAAGAGAAGAGAAGAGAAGAGAAGAGAAGAGAAGAGAAGAGAAGAGAAGAGAAGAGAAGAGAAGAGAAGAGAAGAGAAGAGAAGAGAAGAGAAGAGAAGAGAAGAGAAGAGAAGAGAAGAGAAGAGAAGAGAAGAGAAGAGAAGAGAAGAGAAGAGAAGAGAAGAGAAGAGAAGAGAAGAGAAGAGAAGAGAAGAGAAGAGAAGAGAAGAGAAGAGAAGAGAAGAGAAGAGAAGAGAAGAGAAGAGAAGAGAAGAGAAGAGAAGAGAAGAGAAGAGAAGAGAAGAGAAGAGAAGAGAAGAGAAGAGAAGAGAAGAGAAGAGAAGAGAAGAGAAGAGAAGAGAAGAGAAGAGAAGAGAAGAGAAGAGAAGAGAAGAGAAGAGAAGAGAAGAGAAGAGAAGAGAAGAGAAGAGAAGAGAGAAAATGGAGGAGAGGGAGGAGGAGATGAGGCAAATAAAGAAATAGGGAGAAGAGAGAAAGAAAGGGGAAAAAGAAGGGAGAAAGTAAGGGAATAAAAGGAGAGAGTTACACTAGAAACTCAGCCAGAAAATGGGGAAAAGAGAGGAAAGAGAAATGGGAGAAAGATAAAGAGAGAAGACAGAGCTGAAGACTATAGGCATTTTTCTAATATGTTTACACATTTTCATTTGCTAAAATATTCAGTTATTGTTACCTTGGTACCACTGAAGGACTCAAGTAAAGAATCACTGAATTCCTCTCCCTTCTGGCCTTGAATTAATGGAATTCAGTCAGCACAGTTGTTTCAGGGAAGACAGTGAAGAGGAAAGAGAATGAAAGGGGGAAATGGAGATCTCATTCAAGGAGGAGAAGGTTGATGGATCACATAAACTAGCTATTAGCCACCCTCAATCCACAGGCTTTTTCTTCAGGCTGGACTAAGCATCTATCATAAAACAAAATAGGTGTGTTCACATCATTTTTCTGTGCAGTAGGAAGCAAGGGGATTCTATTGAGCTTATAACCAATGTCAATGGCTGATAAGGCAATATGGTAAAAGGGAGTATTTTTTTTATTTAGAGAGAACCATAGAATACTGGAACAGCACTGGACTTAACATTAGCCATCCTGGAGTTGGAACTCTGTTTCTGCCACTGACCCATTGTGTTACCAAGAGCAAATCACATCTCCTCTCGGATCCTCAGTTTCCTTATCTCTAAAATGGGTATAATCATACTTGCATCATTTCCCTCATGGGAATTCAGTAATTCTTAAATGAATTGCAGATGTCAAATATTCCAAGCAGATTGAGTATTTATGTAAAGGTGAGATATAAGCATGAACAGATTTCAAAGATCTATGGTTTCATTAGTGTGATTACTTCCTCCATTAGAGATCACAGATCATCTCTATGCCTTAGAAGACATCCTTTATGAGTTGCTGTGGCCAAAAAAGTAATCATTTCCTTCCCAGGGGCTGAGGCCCTGATAGCAAACTTCTACATTTATCAAAGTAATAATAAATACATGGCTCATCTCTCAGTCTATAATTAATAAGCTTGGTAAGACCAGTCAGTGATTGTATTACACTGGCAGAAGGCTTAAGGGTCTAGGGTCATCCTGAACACCCTACAGGGAATGAGTGATGGTCAGAGGTCTGAAGTGAAGGTTGAATATTGTATTAATCCAAATAAAGGCTGACATTTGCCTATCAAATGTAATTTGTATCATTCTGTAATCTACACTTGAATTTACTTTTCATCTATATATGCACACATATATGCTTGTATGTGTGTATATGTATGTGTAGGGTGTCCTGTAATAATTAAGGAGTCAGTTAGGGATGTTTGATAGAAGGAAGATAGAAAAAGTCTGTATGGTGAGTCTCTCTTCCAGCTCTCCCCTGTGGCCAAATATACACTGGGAGACTTTAAGGGGGTGTCACCCCAAAACTGGGTGACCTGGATGGTCATGCCTCCCCAAAGGAGTTGGGGGCAAGGTTTCCCTATAAGACAAAGTATGTGGCACCCCAATCCGATTCTGAATAAGGACAGGGTTCACACAAACCTCCCCCCAATCAGTTAATTTCACAGCCGGTGGTGGTCTGGCTTCAAGATGGAGGCGGCCAGACCAAGCTGTGGTTCTGCTCTCCCTTGTTATCTCTCAGGCACTCTGGAATGCTATCTGACTGATGAATGGCTTTTATTATTCGCAACTCAGGGACTGGGGAAAGGGGTGAATAGCAGAGGGATTTTGGGGTGCCCTCTTCTCTATTTCTATGGGGTCTGTCACTTAGGAAGGAACCTTTGGGGTTCCCACTCCTAACCTTCTTCCCCCCTTCTCCTTCTGTTTCTATCCTTTTCTATAATTGTAAGTTTTGATTGAAAGGGGGGGGTCTCTCAGCAAGGTTGGGTAATAGGAGAAGGAGACTAAGAGATCACTCCCAAAATGGAGTCCAAAAACTTAACTGACTCAATGGTTGAAGTCTTGATGAGTGAGATACGATAGAATGGTTTTGATCAGGGAATCAGGGTTTGAATTTCCAAAAGAAAGATCCTCAGGAAGCCCTCAGGACTGGATCCAAGCTGGGATGTCCTCCTCCTTCCTCTGGAAACTCTCCAAGAATTCCCTCTGGTCTCCAACTGTCAGCAACTGTCAGCAACTGCCTTCTCTCTGGCTCCTTTGGTCTCATCCCCCTTGCACAAATTCCATCCTTATAGTCCCAAAAGTTTTAGTGTAGGTTTAAGCTGATTATAGTTTATGACTGCCCTAAACAGTCCTAGAGACAGGAGGTTCTGGGTTCAAATTTAGCCTCAAGACACTTCTTAACTGTGTAGGCAAGTCACTTAACCCCCATTGCCTAGCCTGTACCACTCTTCTGCCTTGGAAGCAATAGACAGTATCAATTTTAAGGTGGAAGGTAAGGGTTTAAAAAAAAAAAAAAGACTGGACGACTGCAATAAGACTTTTAGGAGCACACACACACATACATACACATACACACAGCTGACTAATACCAAATTGGCTTAAAAAGAAGTTGTCTCCCTACAGTGGAATTTCTTTGGGGGGGGGGAGAATATATATATTTGTTGTTACACACACAAACACCCACACCCACTCACATATATGATTCAGTGAAATTTTGAATTATTGATGGATGGAAATATGGTTAAAGTTGATGAGTAAATAATTCATATATAGAAGAATATGTATATGTGTATATAAATTTAACATATAATTCCTTATTTAAATTATCATGAATGGCATGTTAGATATAAATTAATTAATAGTAGCTAATAATTTAAGCCAAAATTTACAAAGGGTACCCCAAAAGTCTTAACGGAGTTAAAAGTTTTGGGGATACCTACTTATGCATGTGTATATCATATAAGGTATATGTGTATATCATATAATGTGTATATGTGTATATCATATAATGTATATGCATATACACAAGTATTGCAGAGCTATAAATTGTACACCCAGGGCATATATAAATATGCATATATACCCTTATCTCCATATACATACATATATATAACATATGCATATCTATTTCTCTTCCAAAGCAATCTCATTGTAGGGAAGCAGTTTCTTCTTAAATCAGTTCAGTACTGGTCAGCAGTCCTGGTTTCAAATGCTGTCTGCCACTTACTACCTGTGTTACTCCAGTTCTCTGCACTCCAATTTCTTCATCTGTAAATCAAAGGGGTTGGGCTAGGTCATGGATTCTTAACTTGGGGTCTCTGTATTTTTTAAAAATATAATTCGATGACTGATTCAATGATCCAATAAATGATTTCCTGTGTAATCCTTTATATCAGGGGTCGGCATCCTTTTTGGCCGTGAGAGCCATAAACGCCACATTTTTTAAAATGTAATTTCGCGAGAGCCGTACAGTGCTCACAGTGCGCTCCTGTAACAGCGCCTGAAAAAAAATTGACTTTATGGCTCCTGCAGAAAGAGCCATATCTGGCCCTCAAAAGAGCCAGATATGGCTCGAGAGCCATACGTTGCCGACCCCTGCTTTATATGCTATTTTGCCTCTTTTTAAACTATTGTTCTGAGAGGGGACCATAGTCTTCATGAAACAGACTTCCAGGGGGATATGTGACATAAAAAATGGTAAGACCCTTAAGCTTGGATCACTTCTAGTTCCAAATTTATTATCTGATTTTTTTATTGACTATATCTAAGCTAATCATGGAGAAATCTCCTCCAGCAGTTTGAATAGCTTAAAGTTAAGCTGGATGCTGGGCCTGCTTACCTTACTGGGACTGGGGTCCAGCCTATGGACGGGTCTCCCCCTCATATTTGACTGAGTTATGAAAGTTTAGAGGGAAGCATGTGCCCTGGGATTCCAGAACAGAAGAAGCTTCCTCTACCTGATCCAGATTCTCTTCTCTCTTCCCTGTAAAGCTGAAATCAGGCCCAGGTAAGTGAGAGAAATAGAGGATTTACTGAAGGAAGAAATTTTTCATCTTTACTTATTTCAGTATATCATGGACTTAGAGGAAGAATTTCTAGTCGTTAAGGCACTGGACCTGGAATCAGGAAGATTCAAATCTTGCCTCTGGGTTTGACCTTTAATCTCTCTGGGCCTCAATTTCCTCCTCTTTAAAATGGAAGACTGGACTTTATAAACTGTAAAATCTCTTCCATCTCTAGATCTATGACCATTTCTTCTTATGATATGGACCCAAGACTTTTGGTTGCTTATTGTTTTTATATATATATATATATATATATATATATATGTATGTATGTATGTATAATTACTTTGAGACATCAAAATTATGTCACTGAGGGGGAGCTAGGGTGGATTGAGAGTTAGGCCTGAAGATGGGAGGTCCTGGGTTCAAATTTGACCTCAGACACTTCCTAGCTGTGACCTGGGCAAGTCACTTAACTCCCATTGCCTAGTCCTTACCACCCTTCTGCCTTGGAACTGATACTTGGTATTGATTCTAAGACAGATGGTAAGGATTTTTAAAAAAGGAATATATCACTGGCTTATTAATAATAAGTTACATATACATAATTTTGTAAGGATTGCAAAATGCTTTCTGTATACTATCTCATTGAAGCCTCACAACAATCCCATGAGAAAGGCATTAAATTATATCCATCATATATATGAGGAAACTGAGGCTCATAGAGGTTAAACAACTTGCCCAGGATCACAAAGTAAGTCACCAAAAGCATGATTTAAACTAAAAATCCAAGTCTAGCTTGCTATCCTCTACATTGCTTCTTCCACTCATACAGACCACAGTCACGCCATTTTTAAAATTTTTTTTAAATCCTAATATCTTTTTTATATATATCTTTCTATATTAATTTTTTTTTAATTTGTTACAGGGCTAGGCAATGGGGGTTAAGTGACTTGCCCAGAGTCACACAGCTGGGAAGTGTCTGAGGCTGGATTTGAACCCAGGACCTCCTGTCTCTAGGCCTGGCTCTCAATCCACTGAGCCATCCAGCTGCCCCCCAGCCACACCATTTTTTAAAAGGAAAAATAGTTTTTCATGAATTGTTGTGGCCAAAAATAAATTCATCTCCCAAAGACCCATGTTCTGGTAATAAGCCTCTCCAAACTTAGCTAAGTTAATCTCATGATGATAGGCACAGAGTCCATTGTCAGATCAAGCCTGGCATGAGCTTACATTCTATTTGCAGAGCCTTCCATCATGATTTTTAAAGTATTTTCCTCACAATCATTCTGTGAGGAAGATAGTGTGAGCATTATTATTCCCATTTTATATAAGAGGAAAATTAGGCTCAGAAAAGAAAAGCAACATATCCCAGGTTACCCAGATATATATAAGAGCTGAGATTTGAACCTGTCTTCTGATAAGCTTGGTTCTAGTCCTAACCTCAATATTCTTTAAGCCTACGAATCCAAGTTAGTTGCCTGAGGGTACACTCTATCAGGGATTGACATTCTCCATGTTTGTTTGTTTTTTAAACCCTTACCTTCCATCTTGGAGTCAATAGGGTCAAGTGACTTGCCCAGGGTCACACAGCTAGGAAGTATCTGAGGCCAGATTTGAACCTTGGACCTCTCATCTCCAGGCCTGGCTCTCAATCCATTGAGCCACCCTGCTGCCTGCCATTCTCCATGTATTAACTGCTAAATCCAGTGGCATTTTCTTAGTTCTTCTTCTTCTTCATTTCCCTATAGAGTTTGACCCTTTTGTCCCAGACACTCCCCATTCTCTGGGGCTTGGGGGCACTCTTCTTTCCTGGTTATCCTCCCACCTATCTAACCACTCCTTCTTAGTCTCCTTGGATGAAACATCACTCACTCATTTCTGTTGCCTAACATCTGGGTTAAGGTTCTCTTCTGGGCCCACCGAATAACAGAATTTTAGAGTTGGAAGGAACCTCAGCAGCTGTCTATCTAACCCAGATTCACCCTCACCCCACCTCTACTCCCCATGATCCATACATGTGCATAATTACAATCTATATTTACATTACAAGCTACCGGAGAAATGGTAACCCATCCTCTTTTTGAAGACAAAAAGTCTCAATAAGGGGGAATTCACCATCTCCTAAGGAGACCCAGTTCACTGAGGAAAAGTTATTAGGAAGTTTTTGCAGACATCAGGGTGAAATTTCCCTCTGGCAGTCAGTCAATAAGTCAATAGGCATTTATTAAGCAACACTATGTATCAAGGCACTATGCTAAGGCTGGGGCTATGAAGAAAGGCAAATGACAAGCCTTGCCCTTGAGGAGCTCATGGTCTAACGGGGGACATGACTCTGTGTAAGCAAGCTCTGGACAGGATATAGCTTCCCCCCACCACCACCATTGCTTCTTGACTCCTGCCCGCTGGGAAATCAAAGCTACTTTCAAAACTCAGATTGTACTAACACCCCATATGTGGGTCTTTACTTGGCCTTTCCAGTTGTCTCTTACTCTGAAATTATTTTTTATTTATTACAAAGATGTAGGTAAATAAATCTGTTTATAACATATTTGTATATACACAGGTATGTTGTATATTTATTTGTTTATTTACTATGTTCTATGTATATACTATTCCCTCCCAATTTCAGTCCCTTCCACCCCACGTAAGCTTCTTGAGGACAAGGTCTCTTTAGTTCTTGTCTCTCTGTTCCCAGGACCTAGTCCCGTGCCTGGCACCTGGTGGCTGTGAGAGGACTGATTCCCAGCCAGGACTCTCTCCATGAAAGGATGCTGGCCCAATAATGATACCATATGAATCGATGCTAAATGAAAAGCTAATTACTCCTGGACTCCTCTCCACCAAGACCAAACAAATTCAGCATCCTTCACACTACTCACAGGACCAGGCTTTGCAGCTCTCTGTTTTACAGTGGGTCAGAGAGGTCAATGGGAAACAACGGAACGATTAGTGCCCTCAGTATTCATGAAAACATGATGAATTATGATTTGCCATCTGTATTGAGAGGCAAACGTGAAGATCACTTAGCTTCATAATGGGTGAGACACAGCAAACAAAGGGCTAAGTCCCTGCCTGGAAGAGGTCAGCCACAAATTCATTGCAGGCCAATATCCAGAGGAAAGAACAATGGAACAACAGAGCAGAGGTCAAAATCGCTGCCTACTAAATTGAAAATAGTTTAAAAATAACCCTTTTCCAAGGAGGGCGTCTGAATTGGGCATGTTCTAGTTTGGGTTAGTGAAGAGAGAGAAAAAAAGATGGTGAGTGGAGAGTAGGCCAGTTGAGTCATGTGAATGAATGGCAAAATCATAGAATTTGGAATCTGAGGACCCAGGCTTGAATTCTAGCTCTCTGATTTCCTAGTTCCGTGAATCTGGGCAAGAGACTTCCCCTCTCTGAGCCTTGGTTTCCTTATCCGCAAGATGAGAATGTTGACTTAGATGATCTCCAAAGTCTCTTTTGGTGCTAACTGATTTCATAAGTATTGGGAACATCAAGTAAGAAAATTCCCTGACCAATGTATATTAGTACCTCCAACTTAAAGTTTAAAAGAGTTGCCTGGAGCACAGAGAAATTGTGACCTTACCAATATGTAACAGAGGTAATACTTGAACCCAAATCTTTCCAAACCCAAGGCCAACTCTCTATCCGCTATGCCAGGCAGCTTCTCTTCATGATTCCATTTGGGGTTTTCTTAACAGAGATAATTTGCCATTTCTTTCTCTAGTTCATTTTACAGATGAGGAAAACTGAGGCCAACAGGGTTAAGTGACTTGCCCAAAGTCACACAGTTAGGAAGTATCCAAGTCCAAATTTTAACTCAGGTCTTCCTTACTCCAGGCCTTGTGCTTTATCTACTGTACCAACCCGCTACCCATTCTATACACTATAGTAGGTTATACTATACTATCTTATATGTAAAGTATAATACTATATATAAAATATTTACATATACTTTATATCATACATATATAAAATATTTATATATACTACACTATATAAAGAGAGTGTATCATATATAATGTATAGTATACATATTCAACATACTATAGTAAGCTATACTATACCACATTTAGTATAGAGTATATATATATATATGTATGTCATATATATCATATATTATACATGTACATATATACTATAAACTATAGCATAGTAAAGGTTTGTTGGATTGAATTGAATTGACTGATAAACAGCCTGAGCAGGAAGAGAGTGAATCAACAGAGGAGAAGAAGCATGTAGAATAAGAGTCATACAGAAGGAAGGAAAGGGGAAAGAGAGGGAGGCATCAGGTAAACAAAATGGAACAAAGAGATGAGTAAGTGATAAATGGAGATAATAGGTAAGGAAAGAAGGGATAGGAAAATGACAAAAGTGACGGAAAATGGGAGAGAAGATGAAAGGACAAGAAAGAAAATCTGTTGATTCAAGTTTCCATTTCCATAATGCACATTATACAATAATCATTTTCTCCTTTGGTACTTTCCTAGATTCCTAGCTTTCAGCCCAGTTAAAGGACCATAGCCCAAAGCTGGTAAGAGAAGCTCAGGAAACACTTATTACATTAAATTGCCTTGTGCTCTCACTGGTGGAGATGTAAAGTACTATTGAGACACTAGGTAATAATACCCAGCATCTCTTTGGATAACATGACTAGGGGGAAGCACCTGTGTTTCAGGCAAAACAGAGATATTAGAGATCCGAAGAACAACTCTGGGGCATGGGACAGAACTGATAGGCACATTCAGAAGCTTTCAGAAATGTGAGTTCTAAATAGAGCCTGCCCATTTAACTCCACTCCTCAGTAAATCAATTTGTGTGAAGTTGGGAGTCTTTGATCAACACCAGGCTTAAAAGGACACAGCCTCATGCTTCCCTGAAGACACTGAGTCAATGTTTAGTGCCTGATGTGCCCTGCCTTGCGAGCAAAGATTTCTATTTCATTAAATATTTTTAGCTCTTTGTCAGTTCCGACGAAGAACGTGTCAGTTATGTCCCAAAGTGACAAGAATTGATGAAAATGGGTGAGGGAAACAGGTTACTTCTCTATATTTTCTCTGACATTTCTCGAAATCGTCTCCCAAATATTGATTTCTATCAAAATGATTTAAGACATCTAATAAAATACAATGGCCATGGTGGAAAGTCCCAGAGACCTGGGGGTTGGGACAATCAATAACCAACATTCGAAAAGGGTTTCAAGATCCTGAAGGTAAAAGATAAAATGAATTTATTTCAGGGTAGAGATAAAAACCAAGGCAGGGTAGGGGGCCGCAGTACATGTAGATTTGCTAGATGTTAAAGAACATTTATTATCCAACTGTCATGCAGTTGAAAGAGCCTTGGGTTTGGAGTCAGAGGACCTGTTTCAAAGGCCCAGCTCTGCTACTTGCTCCCTGGGGAATCCCAAGTCAATCACTGGGCCCCGACTTTGGTGTCTATAAAATGAAGGAGTTTGGAGTTGATGACCTATAATGTCCCTTCTCATTCTAAATCCTGTAGTCTGATGAGTCTAGAATTTAAAATCTAGCTGTGTCACCTTTGATCAAAGTAATAACACACTTGGAAACACCATTATCCTAGACGTTAAATGATGGAAGGGTCCACAGAGAGGTCCAAAGCAGCTACGTGGTACAGTAGGTAGACTACTGGGCATGGAATCAAGAAGACCTGATTTCAAAACAGAGCTCAGATTCTTAACTAGCTGTGTGAAGTTTGAGAAAGTCATCTATCTTCCATTTGCCTCGGTTATCCCATCTACAAAATGTGGAGAATAAGAGCACCTACCGCCCAGGGCTGTTGTGGGGATCCAATGAGATATTTGTAAAGTACTTAGTCCAGTGTCCGATGCATAGTAAGCACTATTTAAACGCTAGTTATTATTGTCATTTGTGGTTATATTTCAGGGTATTCATGAATTTGAATGAGGAAAAAATTACATCTATGTTTTCACTAAGCTCTAACTGAAATTTAACATTTCCTTCAATAGTGAATTTAGGCAACGAATATGATTCTGAAAAGGGGTTCAAAGAGCTTCACCAGATTGCCAAAGGGAATCATGACAGAAAAAGGCTAAGATCCCTTCGATGATATGGTTTCTAAAAGGGTCCTTCCCACTGATAACATTTTGGATTCTAAGGTCCCCAACACCGGAGGCCTTCAAGCAGAGGTTGGATGATCTTTTGGCAAGGATGTTTTAGTTGAGGTTCCTATTCAGAGAGGTTTTGAACTAGATGGTGGTCTCTAAGGTCCCTTTTAACTTTTCAGTTCCATGAATCTGTCACTTAAAGCTCTTAGGTTTTAATATTCTAGAATTTAAAGTCCTTCCTAGCTCCTAAATCTTCTTTTCTATGTTCTAAGCTCCCTCCCAGCTGTAATGTTCTATGTCACATATTCTGAAATCCTTCCCAGCCTTGACAATCCAAGTTCCATACTCTCATTCTCTTCTAGCTCACAATTTTATTTTACATTCTAAGGTCTCCCTAAGTTTTGACATTCTATGATTGCAGATGGTCAAATAACTTATAAAATGGATCCATTTCCCTGCTTAGTTAAAAAAAATTGTCAATTACATGGAACATTCATAGGAACTACTGTAAGTCATCACACCCACACATCTTCTATAGAAGACACAGGATTTGCGTACCATCTAGTGCACCTCTAGCTCACAGGGGGCAAAACAGTGGGCTCCTGATCACCTGTCATCAAGCAGGCAAAAGCCTCCCCCACAAACGTAACTCACCAGCTCCTGTACCAACTTACCCCACGCAGGCTTTGTCTATGCCGAGCGTTTGGAGATAAATGACCTACAGAAATAGAACCAAGAGGCAAGGGGAGGAGAAGCAAAAAGAAAATCGAGAGGAAGAGACGAGAGAAAAAAGGAAAGGAGGGGAAGAGAGAAAGCAAATTGATATTCTGATACACATAACAATGACACTTGCAGGAGTCCCTGTCAGACTAGAAATACAAAGAAGCATATGTTTTATCAATCTATGAAAGGCATAACGGAGAATGAAAGCTTTCTGTCTGTGGGAGGGGTGTTGAAATCAGATCTGTTACCCTGCTGTGCATGTTTCAGGAGGGGATCGTGAAGGCTTAATTAAGGAATATTTGTAAAGCGCTAAGAAACTGTTGAGAAAAAGACATATTAGAACGTAAAGAAGTGGCTGGGTTTACTCTGAGTATCATAGCCCGTTACAGCTAGAGCGAACCAAAGATCTAATCTAGACCAGCCCACATCATTTTACAGAGGAGGAAACTGAGGCTCAGAGAAGAACAAGTCATAGTCACAGAATTTTGGAACTGGAACAAAGACCACAAAATGTCAGAGCTGGAAGAAATCTGAGAGATCAGCTAGTCCAAATCCCTCCTTTTATAGTTGGGGGAAATGAAGCCCTTTGGAAGGTAAATAATTTGTCCAAAGTGGTATCCAGCAAGTCTATGGCAGACACAGGATCTTACCCTCTTGTTTCCTAATGCAAGGCTCTTTCCTTCCACCACCAGTAAAATCTAAGGGTTTAGTATATTTTACTGTACTTTTAATTCTTAGTGATTTTGCCCCTGGTTGCAGTTTATAGTGAAGCTAAGCCTAGAAATTTGTTTTCCCAGCCTCCAGTCCTCTATTCTTTCCAACATCCAATGCTGCCCAGTATTATCTGGCTAGGCATAACCTTCCCTTCACAGAGTCTTTGCAACTTTTCATCTTAGAAAAAGTTTGGAATCGTGTACATTAAAAAAATATATACCTCCAGGTTTTTCATTCAAACAGGAGGCTTTGGCACTCTCTCCCTCCCCTCTTCCCAACTTGTCTTTGTAACTCTGTCCATGTTACTCTACGGCTCTCATCAAAACAAGCACCATCAAAGAGAAGACAAGGGAATCATTTCCAAATAGGCTTGCTTTTAGAATCTGTTCTCCATTCCCCTCTGAGAAAAAGACAAAGGCTTCATACTTTGCAAAATTACCCAGAATCAAGGCTGAACTGAAATGAACACTACTGTCAGCAATTAGAAATGATTGGGGGACAAGTGAAAAGGTTGGCAGTGGTTGTATATTTTGAAACATGGCAATTGCCCATTTCTTGGACCTCATTAATGCCCCAAGTATCTGTTATCCAAAGTCCAGTAAAGATCACAAACCCTTTTTTTTTTTTTAAAGCATCCAGATTTTCTGAAGCTTCAGGGAGAGCCCAGGACTTGAAGTCAAGAGAACTTTGAATCTCAGTTCTGCCACTGACCAGCACTGTGGTCCTGAATAAGTTGGTTCCCTTCTCTGGGCTTCAGTTTCCTCATCTAATAATGGGGAAGGTGGTGGGGGTATACTTGCACTCCCCCACTTCCAAAGGCTAGCATGAGGAAAGCACTGTGTAGATGATAAAGTACCATTGACATTTGAGCTATGTTTATCACCTCCTAGCAATGCATTCTGTTTGGCCAGCTGAGCGAGCATGAGAGCCTGCTGAACACAGCACCAGGTGGACAGAAATCAAGCTGGCTGAACGCACCCCCAAACTGAGAGCGCACCCCCAAACTGAGAGCGCACCCGTCTTACCCCTTAAGTCATAAGGCTAAGAGAGCATTGGTTTGCCAAGCTCTCCGCAAAGTGTAGTTGGCAGCAGTTATCAACTACATGGATAAGAGGGATTCACTTCTTTTCAAACAGGGAAATTCTAAGGAACAGACACTCAGTCATTGAAATCATCCTTGGAACTACTACTAAGTCCCCAATAGGAACATTGCAGAAGGTCGCTCCCTTCTCACTGGTTCCCCACCTCACTGAGCTCCCCAGCCACAAATCAATAAAATAAATCCAATCCCATGGCACCCCCCACCCACCCAGCCAGCCTCCTGCCCATGCTGAGATTTTACCTGTGCGTGTGAGGGTCTCTTTGTCCCTGGAAAGCTTCTCACCTTCCCAGAGAAGGTGGACCCAGAAGGTCCAACTCCAGCAGCTTTCTCTCCAGGCTCAGGGAGGTCTTGTCCTGGGGTCAGAGGAAGGAGCTGTCCTTCCCGAGCAGCTCTCCTGACTGCAGCAGCGCCAGGGGCTGCAAATGGACAGCGTTGTCCTCCTCAGAATTGTAGTTCGGATGCCTGTTTTCCCCTCTTTTTATTGACACAGAGCCTCCCCCTGTCATTCAGACCCAGCTCAGCATAGGCTCTTCAGAGCCAATAGGGGAAGACAGCTCACAATAGTCAGATGCACACAGACCTCTCGACACCTCCCTGCACAGAACTCCAGCATTCCCTAGGTCCTTCAACTGGAACCCCCTGGAACACTTAGCAGTAGGCATCTGCTCGGGGCAGGGATGTGGGGGAGTGAGGAGGGATGAGGGGAGGGGGGAAGGGGAACAGAGGCAATCATGCCACAGGAGAAATGTGCCACTTTAAAGCCACACACTCCAGCTTCTGCTAAGCCTACATGAGTGCTGCTTCATACATGTAGAGCCACATGTGGAGGGGGTGAATGGGCTGGGTGCCCACGTACAACTATATGTGTGTGCTCATATGGGAGTGAGCACATTCATGTGTGTGCCTGTGTGTTTGCCAGCCTCAGCTAGCAGGCTCTAAAGGAACGAGACTGGGAGCCCATGCCAGGCACACCAACACTCATAGAAACATGATGCTTTCCAAGCCGTCTGGAACCGACTGTTTAGCCTTCCCTGGCTACAAAACAAAATGGATAAAGCTGAAAATACAGCACTGAATGTTTGAATCCCCCTCAAAATATGGACTGATAATAAGGTGCCTCTGTATCTGCTCTGTGGCCAAACGTGCACACCCATTTCATTTAGTCACGTTGCCTGGGCACCCACCGAAAAGGCTCATGTTACTCTAGTGTGCTTTGTAGTTTCTGAAGCACTCCCCTCACAACAATGCTGTGAAGTAGGCAGTGTAAGTGGGATCATCTCCACTTTACAGATGAAGAAACTGAGGCTTAGAGACAAGAAATTATTTGTCCAACTAAATGATAACTCTAGTCCAACTATCAATAATATAGAATTAGGTCTTGATCAATGATACATGTGAAACCCGGTGGAATTGTGTCAGCTAAAGGGGATTAGGAGGGCTTGGGGGAGAGGGAAAAAAACATGAAATATGTAACTATGGGGAAACATTCAAATTTTTTAAAAAAGAAATTATTTGTCCACCCTCATGAAGTTGGTTTTTGCTGAAGCCAGGACTTAAACACACGGGCATCTTCTACCTCCCAATTCAGTGCTCTGTCCACTGTGCTGGCTCAGACTCTGAGCTGTCTTCTGGCTGCTGTTAGGTGGCCTTTGCTCTTAGAAGGGATGCCCTTCTCATCTGCAAAGAAAGCAATAAGAGGCAAGAACAAAAGGCAAGACCACAAAAGCATCCAAAGAGAAGATTTGACATGGCACTATCACAACAATGACAATGACAACAACAAAACCCTAGATTTCAAATTCAAATTCTTAAGTGCAAGTAGCTGGGAAATTTCACTTCTCTTGACCCTGTTTCTACATCTGTAAAATAGGAATGACAATTCTTCCACCTCACAGAGCTGTAGAGAGAAAGCTCTTTGTAAACAGTAATAGACTACAAAATGAGAACAGTTATGATAGAAGCACTTTCCATTGAGCTATGACCAACTCTGCTTCACAGAATTACATAATCTGAGAGTGGAAAAGAGCCTTGAGATTATCTAGTCTAATCTGTACCTGAATAGGAATTGTCTTGTCATCCCTGATAGTCTTAAAGTCTCTGCAAGAAGCCCTCTAGAGAAGGGGGCCCTGCTCCCTCCTGAGAGAGTCCATTTCACTTCTGAATAGCTACAATTCTAGGGTAGCTAGATGGTAGAGGAGATAGAGTGCCAGGTCTAAAAGTCAGAAAGACTCGTCTTCCTGAATTAAAATCTGACCTCAGCCCCTTACTAGCTGAGTGACCTTGGGCAATTCACTTAACTCTGTTCACCACAGTTTCCTCATCTATAAAATGACCTGAAGAAGGAAATGGCAAATCATTCCAGTATCTTTGCCAAGAAAACCCCAAATGGGGTCATAAAGAGTTGGACATGACTGATTCTTAGGAAGTTTTTCCTTACAAGGAAATCAAATTTGCTTCTTTGGCACTTAGACCCATTGATCCTAGTTCTGCCCTTTGGGATAAACAGAAGAAATTTAATCTCTCTTTCACATGACAACCCTTCATATATTTGAAGGCAGCTCTTGTGTCCCTGCTAACTTTTCTCTTTTACAGGCTAAATATCTTTTGAATTCTTCAAGTGTTTCACAATGCTCTTTTTTTCAAGAGGAACCTTCCATAAGCATGGGGACCCATCACAGCCAGAAAGAACCCATAGCACTAGCCTCTGACTCACAGGAATATGTAGATGTTGCAACCTACAAGGAAGTAGGGGAATTAAATGCAAAGGTCACTGGACTTTTGAGTCCAGAGTCCCAGAGTTAAGTCCTAGCTCCACTATTTATTATGGAGCCGTGTGACTTTGGGAAAATAACTTGATCTTCCTGGGCTTTAATATCTTCCTCTTTCAAATAGGGGTGGTTATACTAGATTGTCTCTAAATTCTTTTCTAGGCTCAGACATTCTTTGTTCTAATGATTCTTTTGTCCTAATAATCTATACTATACTTTTAGCTTTGGTATTAATTTTCCAAAGTCTTTTCCAGCTCTATGTTCTATGTTCTAAGGACCCTTCAATTTCTGATATTCTGTTTTAAGGTCTCTTCCAGTTCTAACATACTATATTCTAAGATCTTTCCCAGCTCCCCTTCTATATTCTGAGGTACCTTCTAATTCTAACATTATGTTCTTAGGTCCCTCCTAACTCTAACATTCTGTATTCTAAGGTCCCTCCCAGTTCTACCATTCTGTGTTCTTAGGACCCTCCCAAATTCTGACATTTTATGTTCTGAGTTCCCTTCCAGCTCTAACATTCTATATTCTTAGGTCCCTCCTAGTTCTAACATTCTATGTGCCCAGGTCCCTTCTAGCTCTAACATTCTATGTCCTCAGGTCCCTTCTAGCTCTAACATTCTACCTTCTAAGGTCTCTCTGAGCTCTAAAATTTTATGCTTTGAGATCCATCCCAGCTTTCACATTCCATATTCTAAGGTCCCTCCTAGCTCTAACATTCTAAATTCTAAGGTTCCTCTTAGCTCTAACATTCTATGTTCTAGCATCTCTTCCAACTCTGATATTCTGTATTTTAAGGTCTCTTCTAGCTCTAACATTATGAGTTCTAGGATCTCTTCAAGCTTTTAGATTCAATGTACCATTCTATGATCTTTCCTCAATTACTCAGTGTTCTTTCTTTCTTCTACTAGATGCCTATCTCTCCCCACCACTTCGCATTGGCCTTCTGCTGTCTCTATGAAATAAAGACATTTTTCACAGATTGTAAAGCCACAACCTTTATCATCTATTCAACTCCAGTCCTTGTTCCTGGTTCTCCTTTGCCTCATTGCTCTCCCTCTGCATAGAGTCCCCCTCCACCGCCTCCTCCTCTTCTCCTAGGCAGTAAGCTCTTGATAATTACCTTGGCATAGACAAAGACTCAAGGAGACAAGAATATAATGGCTTCTGTGCTTGGGAGTCAGCAGGAGCAGGAAGCTTTAGTAATAGGGACACACAGTCAACTCTTTGACTATTATCCAAAGAACCAAGGCAGGGAACATAACATGATGGTTAAAATAAATCCATGGATAATCTTCACCTGAGGTTTTTTTTTTTATTTGATACGCTTCTTCTTTCAGACATTTAATCACAGCTACTAGCAAATAGTTCAAGAGGTTGATAGGAATTTCTTCTCTGTTTTCTTTCCTTAAACTGTAGGAAAGGGGGAGTAATTTTCATCATTAATCATAACTCTTTTCTAAAATGCTTCCCTACTAGCACGCCTAGAAGGTAGGAAGTGCAAGTATTATGCTTCTCACTTTACAGATGGGGAAGCTGAGGCTCAGAGAGATGACACAACTTGCCCTTATTTATTATGTAGCCAGTGAGTCTGAAAGCCAGGGCCTACAGAATCATAGTCCTAGAAGGGCCTTTAGAGTTCATCATTAGAGATGTAAAACCATCATTTTACAATTGAGGGAACTGAAATCTAGAGAATTAAGAATAGGTAGGACAGAGTGGACCCAGGTTTCTAACCCTTGACCTCTGACTTCACAGTGTTTCTTCCACTACACCTTCATGTCAGGAGGGCTCCAAACAATGCCACTACACTGGCCCAGTCATTTTCTTAGGATTATTCAAGATTCTCACTGTTTTTCTCCAGTTGATATATAGAAAACATCTATAACACCTCTCCTTTCTCAGAGATTCAGGCTTTTCTCATTTGTTCTCTCCCTATAGCTCTCCAGTAAATGGTAACCATGAAAGCATTTGAAATCAGGGATATACTGTCCTGGTCCACGCTAGTCCTCTGAAGCTGCCCTGACTGGCTCAAAACCTCTGGTGGCTTCCTGTTGTCTATGAGACATTATTAATCTGTTAGCATGACATCCAAGACCGTCTACAATCTCCCCTCAATCTCCCTATCCCAACCCTACTATTCCCACTAACCTACTGTATCTTTAGCCAAACTAGATTATTTACCATCCCCCTCCCAAATCCTACATTTTCATGTTCAGGTGCCTTGGCTGGCCCCTAAATCTGGAATGGCCTTCACTCCCATGTCTGAATATTGAAATTCCACCCATCCTTCACAGTCATCTGTAAAGTGACCTGAAGAAGGAAATGGCAAGCCACTCCAGTATTTTTGCCAAGAAAACCCCAAATGAGGTCATAACAATGTTTGAATTGTTCAATTGCATGTGAAGAGGTCATTGAAACAATGAACTTGCCTTTAGGATACAGATATTTGTCCCTTTATGAATGAGACTCTAGAAAAAATCCTGGAAGTATAATTAACTGATTCAGTGCTTGTCATCATTAAGCCCAGAAAGGCTCCTCTATGAGACAACTGGCCATGAACTAATAAGAAGTGTCAAATAAGACAGGTCAGATTTCTCCCACTTCCCACGTGGAGGTGGTCTTGGCTCTAAGGGCACAAAGAGAAGAAGTTTATGTTAATTCTAGGCTAAAAGTACTACCCCAGCTAAAAGAGTATTGGCGGGTGGGGGGATTGGAGCTAGGTAGTTCAGTGGACTGAGAGCCAGGGCTAGAGATGGGAGGTCCTGGGTTTAAATCTATCCTCAGACACTTCCTAATTACATGACCCTTGGCAAGTCACTTACCCCTCATTGCCTAGCTCCTACCACTCTTCTGTAGTAATCAAGGTCAGGATTTAAAGTGGGGAAAGGGGTAGGTAGCACTCCTGCTAGAAAAGGCACTGCAGCATTCTAGCTGAAGAGAGCAGAGAACCTTTCAGCCCTGAGAAGAGTCCAACAACAAGTGACCTGCCCAGCTCACTCCCACAGTGGTCCAATGACTCTCCCGTCTTAGCCAAGCAACAGTGGTTCTCGGTAGCCAAACAATAGCATCTGAGCTTGGTGAAGAACCAGACTAGCAGTCAAGTGATATGCCTGAACCAACCCAGCAGCTGAACAGTGAAGACATTATACATATGAGGAGTTAAGCCCAGCTGAGCTACCCATACAACTGAGATCCTGTGTCTTATGAGGACCCAGTCTAGTTGAACAGCCAAGGAACTCATCCATGACATTTTGTGAGGTATTCCACATAGTGTTCGTTCTTCCCCCTATGGGTTCTGTACTTGTTTAAAAGTCTGGTTTTGGGAAAAGACTATAATTACTGTTTATTCTCTGCCATTTGAATAAATGCCTTTACTTTACTAAAGAAAAGAACCTTTTTGGCTGATTGTTAAGGGGAAGTACACCAACAGGGGCTTGTGAACTAGGGTTAGGAGAATAGACACAAAAAGTTTATCCCAAGAACTGTGGAAGCAGTGGCAATTGCTCCTCTAAGAACCCAATCTGTCGATGCCAGTGCAAGTCAACAGTGAACCCGGTTGGGAAGGTCAAAGTCTAAAAGGATCTAGACTTTACCTGGTTCAGTTCCCTTGTTTAACAGTTCAGGGAACTGGGACCAAAATAGTGGAAAGTATTTGCCCAAGGTCACATAACTAATAAATGGCAGGGCCAGGATTCAAACCCAAGCCTACTTACTCTATATAATGATGCCACCTTTATACACATCAGCAACAGGCAGATTTTACTGATATCACAAGGAATTTTATAAGAAATAGAGCTGTATACCCTCTTGATAGAAAGGTTATGAAGTCTATATTAGACATATATTTTTAGATACAACTAATATAGCCATATATTAGTTATGAGGGTATTATTTCCCTTATTCAATATTTTTTCAGTTGGAGGAAGGGGTGAGGAGGATAGGGTAGTCAAAAAAAGAAAGAAAAGAAGAAATTCATTCAAGCCCTTTTAATTAGGACATTTTTTAATGCAGAGAAGAGATCAGAAAGAAGTACAGGCAAGTAGGACAATTTTGAAAGCTATAGATTAAATATATTATGTCTAAGAAGAAAAGCAAGTTGTACATAACAGAGTTCTGAAGTTTCAATACAATTCTACTTTTCTGTTCTACTATGTATGTGGAAATTCCCATTTTATTTAGAGATTAAGTTCCAAAGAAAAATAAGAATTAGAGCTATATCATAGCAGAACAGGCTACCTAAGAGGGGAAGAAAATTAATACCTCATCACAAGACAAAAGATCATAGAATAGAATAAAGAGTTGGAAGAGAAGCCATCTAGTCCACCTCTTTCGTTTTGTTTATTTATTTTTATTCTAAACTTAACAAACACCAAATAAAATTAATATTTCCTCATACAAAAGAGAAGAGAAAAAAGAAATTGTACATAAAATGTGGATCTCATACAGTACTTCCTTTTCACATTAAGTATATAATAAACTCAACATTTAACTTTCAAAGCTGTCCTGCTTAACTGTGTTTCCCTCTGGTTTTCTTTCTATTCTCTTCTGTGCATTTATAAAAATGTTTCGTTTTTTTCTTTTTGTTTTCTTTTCCTTTTTGTTACACCTATCAGTAACTTCCTCTCTCTTTCACTTCTTTCCCTCCCAAAAAATGACCAAAAAAAAGAGGAAAAAGAGCACCTTTATATGCACAGTCAAACAAGACAAATTCCCACATTGGCCATGTCTGGAAATGTATATCTCATTGTACACCTTTCATCCATCATTTTTCTATCGGGAAGTAATTTGCATGTCTTATCATTAGTCCTCTGTAGATATGGTTTGGGATTTCATTGATCAAGGTTCTTAAGTTTTTTTATTGTTTTTCTTTACGAGGTTATTGTCCCTTTATAAATTGTGCTCTTGTTTCTTCTTATTTCTTTTATTTCTTCTTATTTCATTTTGCATCAGTTTACATCAGTGGTTCCCAAACTTTTTTGGCCTACCGCCCCCTTTCCAGAAAAAATATTGCTTAGTGCCCTGGAAATTAATTTTTTTTTTAATTTTAATAGCAAGTAACAGGAAAGATAAATGTACCTGTGGCCATCGCCACTCTTCTGGATTGCTGCAGCACCCACCAGGGGGCGGTGGTGACCACTTTGGGAATCACTGGTTTACATTAAATCCTCTCATGTTTCTGTAGAAACTAGCCCTTTTGTCATTTCTTATGACAAAATAATCTTCAGTTATATTTGTATGCCATAATTTGTTCAGTCATTCCTAAGTTGATAAAGAAAGCCTCCTAGCTTCTGATTCCTTACTATAATTTTTTTAAAGTCTGTTGTAAATATTTTTTATTGGTGATTCCTTTTTCCCTTTCTTTGATCTTTTTTAAGTATAAGCCTAGTAGTGGTATCACTGAGATCAAAGTTTAGTGACAGTTTAGTAAATTTTTGTTACCTCCTCATTCTAAAGAAGACAGAACTAGAACATGAAATATGTAACTAGGGGAAAATATTCAAAATAAAAAATTTAAAAAGAAGAAGACAGAACTAAATTTGAGAAAAGGAAAGAGGCTGGCCCACAGCTAGTTAGTGGCAAAGAAACAGGGGCTAGAAATCAAGTACTCTCCATTACACTAGGCCAACTTTATTGGATGGGGCAGCCAATGAGTGATATTCTCCTGAATAGTCATCACAATGAGCAGCCATTCTGAAACCATTAACAGAAGTGACACCTCTCCTGTATTACTTGTAGTCTTGTATTTGAAAAAGGTGCTATTTTTACCTTCTCTCTCTCTAAGGGGATGTCTCCCAGCAACCTTCTCTTCCCTTCTGTGTAGAATAACTACTTGCCAAAATTCAAGGGCTTTCTAAATGGGCAATGAGAATTCATTATGACTACATAGCCACGTTTTCATCTGTAGTACCAAGGCATATTGTAAGAGAGCCTGAATTTCCTCTTTTTATAAAATGGAGATTGGGCTAGATGGCCACTGAGGTCCCTTCCTAGTTCTGGCGTTCTTTGTTCGATGATCTAACATTCTCTGTTCTAAGATCTTTCCCGGCTCTAACAATTCTGTGTTCTCTGTTCTTACATGCTATGCTCTAAGACCCCTTCCAGCTACAATATTCTGAAAATTGCATGTATTCCCCACACCTGTGCAGAGAGAGCCACTTGTGATTCATATCATTACAGTAGGGCTTAGAGGAGACAGAAGAGCTGTGTGTTTTGCATTGAGAAAGGCTCTACCTTAGCAAAGGTAAAGATTTTATTCACACCAGGTTAAGAGAGCCTATTTTGGAAGTAGAAAAGCAGTAGCAGCCCTCACTGCTGGGAATACTAGAAACCACAGAAGCTAGTGCCCTGAAGGCAGCCTTTTGCAACATATAATTTATGCAAAAAGTCCAGATGCTTCTCTTAGGCTCATTCTAAAGCAACAAATACTTGTTTATTTCCAAGAGGGAATGAATGATAATGGTATTTCATTTCCCCCATGAGAAAGACACCCATCTCCCTAGGAGGCAAATTTCTGCAGAAGGGATGAGTCTAGGAAAAAGAGAGAATCTGTTAGCTTGCTTACACTGCCAAACAAAATGGAATATAGCCCGATGCTGTATGACTATCTCCAAATTCTGAGCATTAACAAGTTGAAGGTAAACAGTACTTCCTAGTGGATGGAATTGGGATGCTCAATCATCTGTTTATGTCAGCCTTCAACAGACAGAAGCAAGCAAGTTCCCAGTGATAATGGGTGCCATACCAGCATTCTGAGGGGTTTGGGCCGATGATTTGGGAGAATAACATCTCGTTCTAAGATGTGCCGTCTAACACATGGCCAGCACATGAGGAGATTGATCTCAAAACAATGAACCCTCATGAGTAAGAACTGAACCAAATGAACAGCTTACTTTGAGGATTTGGTCAAGTCATTCCCTCTCTGGGACTCAACTTCTTCATCTGTAAAATGATAAGATTGGCCTAGATAGACTTGTATATATAATTGTAATATAATAATATTATCATTGTAAATAATATTTATTATATCTTCTCACTAATAATCCATATTCTATTTTTTAAGATAGATTTTATTGATGCCTGTTTTCTTTATATCAGTCATTTATAATTTATAATCACTGGCAGTCATATAATGCTTTAAGGTTTTAAGGTTTACAAAACTTGTATAATGCTTTAAGGTTTTGAGGTTTATAAAAACTTTGCATGTTATTGTACTTGAATCCCTTAACACCACTGTGAGGTAGATGCTATTATGGCCCCATTTTACAAATGAGAAAAATAAGACTGAGAGAGGTTAGGTGATATGCCCAGAGTCATGCGGCTAGGAAGGATGGGATCTTCTTGACTTTAGGTTCAACATTATCCATTTGATATCTAGCTGCCAATAGAATTCTCCCTGGAAACAAAGATAAATAATTAAGCAAAAGTAATCAATATAGTGACATTATCTGACAATGTATACATTATTTTATTCTATGAGTGCCCCATTTCTACTGTGAGGAAGGAAGTATGTTTAATTATCTTTACTCTGGGATCTTCATTGATTTTTCCATTTCAAAGAGTTCAATATCCTTTTAGTGATCTTTCTTCTCCTTACTTACCTTGTAGACTTGGTTCCACTTATTTCTCTCTGTATCAGTTCATTCAGATTTGTCCATGTTTCCCTGGATCATTCATATTCATATCATTCTGCAAAATAATATCCTACTGAAGCTGGTGGAGAAGGTATACAGATATATCAGACAACTCCCAAATTACAACAGTTTAGTTTCTGCCCAAAGAAGGGCAAGAAACCCAGAGTTTTCAGAACTCTCCCCTTAAGCAAAGACACTAAAAGAATAGGTTAATAGGATGGGACACAGTGAATCAAAGGAAAGAAATCTTTTTATTGATATAACTAAGCATATCCTCAGAAAATGGGGAGTAAAAATTAGTAAAGAACAGCTCACTAAATTTCTTGATCATATTCAAAATTGTAGTCCATGGATTCCCTTAGAATTTTGGCAAAAACTTGGCAATGATTACTCCCGTGTCCCATTATTACCTTATCAACTAAGCCGTCGTTATCAGATTATCAGAGATGATATATAGATCTTGAGATTTGGTGCCTGATCACAGGGACCTTGGATCTTGGATTGCTAGATTCAGGTAAAGATTTGCCTTCCCCCTCAGACAACTCATCAGAGATGATAAAGAGATCTCGAGATTTGGCAATTAAATTATCCTCCAAATAACTATGATATAACACCTCAAAACAAATTCTGGAGAAGCATAGCCCACAAAAAGACAGGGTGAAACAAATTTTCAACCCAAAACAGCTTAGAAAACTGGCACAAAAGAGCTATAGCACCAGGGTGGAAGTAGAGCACAAAGCAGGTCCCACCTTGGCAACAGGGGCTGAATTAGCAGCAATGACTTTTCTCAGCCACAAACAGGGGTGGGATCAGACAACTGAGCAGAAGGAGATTATGGGGAGTCCCCTTTCTGGTTCTGGGTGCAAGACTCCTGTCACATTGCCTAGACACAGATCTAGGTTGCAGTCTTGGGTCTCAATTTCAGGCTGAGGAGGAGCACTAGTATACACCAACACTTATGGTCAGGCAAAGATTAGATCACAGGCCGGAGAATAGTAAACACAACTCTCCTTAGATCATATCACCTTGGAAGAACTGAAAGCTTATTGATCCCCAGAGCTAACGCTGAAGGCAGCTACCCAAAAACCCAAAGCCTGGAAGAGTGGTCCCGTAATCATAGGAACAGAGCCCACCTGTAACCTCATTTTATTTTTTTCCATATTATTCATTTTTGTAAATGAATCATCTCATAAAACCAAAACTCCAAAACACAAAGCAAAATAAACAAGTGATTAATCATATGCTTTTATCTGCATTTCTACTCCAACAGTTCTTTCTCTGGAGGTGGAGAGCATTCTTTGTCATAAATCCCTCAGAATTGTTCTGGATCATTGTGTTGCTATAGGTAACTAAGTCTATCACATTTGATCAATCCACAATATTGCTGTTTCTTTGTACAATGTTTCTTTGTACGATGTTCTCCTCTGCTGCTTATTTCACTCTGCACCAGTTCATGAAGGTCTTTCCAGCTCTTTCTGAAATCAACCTGTGTAACAGCTTTTTAAATGAAAAGAAAAAGGCTGGAAAATGAGCAAACAGCAAAAAAAAAAAGAAACTCAGTATAGAAAGTTATTTTGGTTACAGGGAAGATGAAAATACAAACCCAGAAAAAGGCTACAAAGTCAATACTGCTGCATCCAAAGCTTCCAGAACTCCTAGGTCAAGAAGAAAAAATTGCAAACAGTCAAAAAGAAACAATTCAAATATTGTGGCACCACAGTCAGAATAATACAAGATTTAGCAGCTTCTACATTAAAGGATCTGGAGGCCTAGAAAGGGAACTAGGACTTCAACCAAGAATCACACAGCAAAGTTGAGCATAATACTTCAAGGGAAATAAAAGGTATTTAATGAAATAGAGGATTTTCAAACATTCCTGATGAAAAGACCAGAGCTGAGTGGAAAATTTGACTCTTGGATACAAGACTCAAGAGAAGCATAAAAAGATAAACAAGAAAGAGAAAGCAAAAGACATTCAATAAGGTTAAATTGTTTACATTCCTGCATGAGAAGATGATTCTTGTAGCTCCTAAGAATTTTATTAATAGGCCAGTTAGAAGTAGTAGTATACATAGCCAAAGGGTAAGGGTGTGAGTCAAATATGATGGAATGATATAAAAAAATTAAATTAAAGAGCTGGAAAAAGGAATGCATTGGGAGAAGGGGGAAGGGAGATAGAGTAAATTATCTCACATAAAAGAAGCATGAAAGAACTTTTACAGTGGTGGGGATGATGGGGGAGGCAGAGAGGAATGCATCTTGAACCTAACTCTCATTGGAACTGGTTCAAGAAGGGGAAAACATATACAATCAAGTGACTATACTATAGAAATCTCATTTACCCTACAGGAAAGTAGTAGGAGAAGGGGGATAAGAGAAGAGAGTTGGGGAGCAGCTGGGTATCTCAGTGGATTGAAAGCCAGACCCAGAGATGAGAGGTCCTCAGACATTTCCTAGCTATTTGACCCTGGGCAAGTCACTTAACCCCCATTGTCCAGCCTATACTGCTCTTCTGTCTTGAAACCATACCCTTTGATCCAGAAATACCATTTCTAGACTTGTATCCCAAAGAAATTTTTTTAAGTAAGAAAGAAAAGGACCTATATGTACAAAAATATTTAAAGCAACTCTTTTTGTGGAATCAAAGAATTGAAAAGTGAGGGATTACCCATTAACTGGGGAATGAGTAAGTAAGTTATAATATTTATTGTAATGGAATACTATTGTGCTATAAGAAATGACAAGCAGGAGAAGTTAAAAAAAACCTGGAAAGATTTACATGAATTGAAGCAAAGTGAAGCAAACAGAACCAGGATCACATTGTACACAATGACAGCAATAATGGACTTAAATAACTTTGAATGACTTAGCTCTTAACATTACAATGATCCAAAAGAATCCCAAAGGATTCATGATAAAAAATGTCATTCATTTCCAAAGAACTTATGGAGTCTGAATTCAGACCAAAACAAACTTTTTTCACTGTCTTTCTTAAATTTTTTGTTGTCTGAGTTTCCTTCCACAAAAATATTAATATGGACAAAAGTTTTACATGATGGCACATGTAGAATCTATACCAGATTGCTTACCATCTCGGCAGGTGGGACAGTGGGAGGGGAGGGAGAGAATTTGAGACTCAAAATTCTTTTAGAAATATTTTATTTTCCCAAATATATGTAATAACAATTTTCAACATACATTTTCCAAAATTATAAGATCTGAATTGTCTCTCTCCTCCCCTTCCCTGCTCCATCCCAGATATAGTAAGCAATTTGATCTGGGTTATATACGTGTATAAACATGCAAAACATATTTCCATATTGGTTATTGTTGTGGAAGAATACTCATATAAAACTAAAACTCTAAAATAAAAACATAAACCAAAGTGAAAAATAATATGCTTTGATCCGCATTCAAATTCCAATTGTTCTTTCTCTGGAGGTAGATAGCATTCTTTGTCATAAGTGACTCAAAATTCTTTTTTAAATGTTGGAAACTGTTTTTACATATAATTAGGAGAAATTTAATTTAATTTAATTTAAAAATAATATCCTATTACATTTACATATCATTGTTTTTTCACTCATTTCCCAATTTTGTTGCACTTGTTTTGTTTCCAGTTCTTCACTACCACTAAGAGTGGGTAGAACTAATGTGCAATATAATCATTTTCCTTTCATAATTCCAAATTAAAACCCAGAAAGGTTGGGCTATTTTACTTTACTGGTAATGTACTCCTGAGCCTACCTTTCCACAGTTTCTCCAACATTCACCATTCTAAATCTCTCGTTATATCTCCCAATCTGTATAATGTGCAATAAACCCTCAGAGATGTTTTAATTTTCATTTTTCTGATTATTAGAAATCTGGAGCATGCATACATCAATGGTGTATATGTTGCCATTTATAGTTTGCAATTCTTCTTTTGAAAACTACTTGAAGAAATAGGAGAATGCACCTGCCTCCCTTCTGTGCAGAGGTGACAGGCTATAGAGATAGAAAATAGTAGATATTATTGAACTTGATTGATGCTTTGGTTAGTTTTGCTTAAATGCTATTTTCTTTTTATCAGTTGAATTCTCTGTTCTAGGGATGACTCTCTGGGAGAAGAGGAGAAAGATATATTAAGAAATTAAGATGTTGTAAAAATTTTTAAATAAAACTATCTGTTCATATACTTTGACCACTTGGGAAAATAATAAGAATAGTTAACATTTATGTAGCACTTTAAGGTTTGCAAATTGCTTTATGTGTATTATCTATTTAACTGTCACAACAATCCTGTGAGGTATGTGCTAATATTTCCCCCATTTTTCAGATGAGGATACTGAGGCTGAGATAGTTTAAGAGTCTTGCCTAGGATCACATAGCTAATAAACGTTGGATGTAAGATTTAACTCAGATCTTCCTGTTTTCCAGCCCAGCTTTCTTATCCACTATAATGAGCTGTTGTCAACTATCAGGGAATAGTTTTCGGTGTTGTGTGTTTTGTTGATTCCCTGTGCATTGTGACTCTGACCATATTCCATTTTTTCTGTTCCATCTATCTCTAACATTCTGTGTTCTGTTTCTGGCTATGATGGTTGGGGTTCTAAGATCCATCCTCCTCTGACATTTCATGTCCTATGTTTTAAGATCCTTCCAATCCTGCCAATTGAGTTCTATCCCCTACGCTCTTTCCAACCCTGACATTCAATATTCTAGAACAGCAAGTCAGATCTAATGGACCAGTTTAGGAGTGGCTGCCCACTCCCAGTTCTGAATACTCCAGATAATACCCCATTGTTTTTTAGAGCCTTACTGCTTATAAAGTTTTGCCTCACTGCCACATTATGAGTTAGGTATTATAGGTATTCCTCTTTCCCATTTCAGGGAACTGAAAAGACTTGCCAAGGTCATATGGCGACATAAATGTAACAGTTAGTTTAAAGAATGGGGGTCAGAACTGGAGCTTCAAGAAAGTAAATACGGTACTTTTAACAGTGGATAACAATCATATAAGCACTTTATTCTTTTTTTTAACCCTTACTTTCCATCTCAGTATTAATTCTAAGACAAAAAAGGAGTAAGGACCAGACATTCAGGGGTAAGTGATTTGCCCAGGATCACACAGCAAGGTAGCACTTGATTCTAACAGACTTTTCATTAGCATCAGGGAGAAACAGTGTAGTTCATTAGAAAGAGCCATGAATTCAAACATCAGAGGACATGAGTTTGAATCCTGACTCTCCTGCTTAGTACTCATGTAAGTCTGTGGTCAAGTCATTTATTTCCTTTGAGTCTATGTATCATCCACATGTAAAATGAAAGGATTGAACTAGATGGTCTTTAAGCTTCCTCCTAGCTTTAAATTCTATGATCTCATTTGATCTAGATACAACTACATTATGAGAAATACAGGGCATGTATTTTCCCTATTGTACATATGAGGAAACTGAGGTAACACAGCTAATAATAAATAATATTATGATAAATAATAAATAAATAATAGTAGATAGATTTAGAACTGGAAAAGGACCCCAAAGACCTTCTAGTTCAATCCTCTCATTTTACAGATGAGGAAACTGAGGCCCTAGGATGTTAATGACTTACCCAAGGTCACACAGTAGTAACCATCAAAAGCAGAATTTAAACACTTATTTATTTAAACCTCTCACTGCTGAGTCAGAACTCTTTCTACTGTTCCACCCTGCTCTTCTAAGTCCTAATCAGCATGCACTTATTTCCAAACACCATTACTTTCAACTTGGTGGGACTTCCAGGCAAGCCTCTGAGCTATGCTTAGGTGCCTCACATTGAGTAGGGAGTACTATTAGCCTATCAGAAGGTAAAGTAGAAGGGAAGGACTGACCAGTATACAAGTATCCCTGACACTCCTTCCCAGAGATGCTCATGAGCACCAACTCCAACTATTTCTTGGGAAAGGACCCTTTGCCAGGAGAGGGTGCTCTGAGTATTGCAGCTGACGGAGATGATATTAAAGGGAAAATACTGTAGAATTTAGAAGAAACAATAAGATTCATAGGCTCTGGAGACAAAAGCAATTTAATCTTGCCCTTCAGCAAAAAAGTGGGGAAAAAACCTTCTTATTCAGAAATGTTATTAAGCGTAACTTAAATTGCTTGGCTTGTGGAACTTGGGCTACTTCCTGTCATGTAAATATGAATTCAGTGGTATGGTTATGGCACATCTGGAAAAAACATCATCAAAGATTGTTCAGTTAATTGTATTCACTCTGATACCCAAGATGACTACTGAGGAATTACAAATACAATCAGGGACAGCCTGGCTTAGTGGAAAAAAACATGACAAATCTGGTCTCAGACACTTCTAGCTGTGTGACCTTGGGGAAGTCACTTAACCCTAATTGTCTAGCCCTTATTGCTCTTTGGCTTTAGAAAGTAAGAGTTTTCAAAAAGGAAAAGCATGATATCTGAATTCACAGGATACCTGGGTTCAAATTATTCTCAAAGTCTTATCCTCCAAATCTTCACCAGTATTGACCACCCACACCCACCAATTTCTATCAATTGATCTAGAATTTCCTCCCTTCCCTATCCCCCAAAACACACATGAACACACATACCTCAAAGTTTTGTGGCAAATTTAGAAATGGTCAAATTTTTCTGGGGAGGATAAAGTTTGGGGAACAGTGACCCTGTCTTTCCTTTAGTTATCTCCTTGTATCACTGCAAGTGGCCCAAGAGTCTTGGTCAAAGGGTTCATGCTAGAATATAGCAAAATTCTCACTAGTTCAGTTTCTGATAAAATTAATATTCAGCTGCTTCTTCTAATCCTTCTCCTGATTCATCCTCACATGTCCCTGGGATAATAGCAATTAAACATCTGGGTAAGGAAGAGAGTTTGTTATACTCCCAAAACACTAATAGAAAAGCAAAGTTTCACAAAGTGAAATAATTCTTCGCTTGGGGGAAGGAGGACGAATTAGCATGAATTCCAGATTTGAGGAACGGTAAGTGGGAGTTAATTTCAGATAATGTGGCACTATGCAGCTCCTTGTAAAAATTAATCTCCACTAGGGCAAATTGGCAGCCTTGAAAATTCACTGAACTCTTGCAGAGTTGCCAGGAACCTGCCTTGGAAAAAAAAACCAAAAACCTTCCCATTGTTCATCTTTAGTGTTGAATATCAAGAGAGCTATCCTTGGAAAAAGGACCCTGTGACTTTGAGCAAAGTACTTCACGCTATAAGAACTCAGGTTCATCTTCTAGAAAATGAGAGAGTTCAGTTAGATGGCCTTATTCAACTTTAAGATTCTAAGTTCTAAAGGCCCTTCCAGATTTCATATTCTATATTTTCTAGGTAAGTTATGTGAATAGATATGAATGAATATAAGTGGTTTGGCCCCACTAGGTCCACCAAAAAGCCTGGGCAAATTATCAAAGTCAAAGATGAGATTTTTGAGACTTTAAATATCTTTGATATGAATATTTCATCATTATAAATAAAAATTAATCTTGGAGACTTTATACTAAATTTATAAGTATTTATTAGTAAAGAGAAAGAAATAGAGAAAGAAAATCTTACCAGCCTAATTCAAAGTCTCCAGGCCCATACTTCATCTTGTTCTAGATTCCCCCCAAGGACCCTGGCCCATTTCACAAGCTACTCACATGCTCCAGCTAGACTAATTAAGGCCAGTCAAGGAGAGGGCTTGAGTGCAGGAAGGGCCCAGAGCCCAAGAGACTGAGTTCCTTAATTCCCAGCCTGGTGTGGTCCCTGCCAGGTGGCTGCCACTTACCAGAGGTGGCTTACATAGATAAGTGCTGGGATGGCTCTGAGAAAGCTCCTTTCACAAGCCATAAAATGACAGAGAAAGACTACTCACTTCATGTGCTGGCTTTTTAAGTTTAGTCTAAACCAGTGATGGGCAAACTTTCTAAAGAGGAAGCCAAAGGAAAGAAAATGTTCATCTATCAGTCTATTTCTAAGGCAACTTTTTCGAAGTTTCATTGCATTGTATCCTACTTATTGTATTCATCAGATTAGGAAGGGCCCCGCCCCTGCATCTAGTAGTTTGCCCATCACTGGTCTAAGCCCTTCCCTAAGACTTTCCAACTGGCCATGGTTTCACTTCAGCCCCTACATGTCACATCCCTTGACTTCCACCAGTTAGAAATCTCTCTGACACACTAGCAAATTAAGACATATGACTCTATGACATTTGCTTATTTTGGTGGGTCTTCCAGGATTAGACTGAGTTGGAAGTCCCGCAGATATTTTAATTCACACATCCATTAGCATCATATTTGGGATACTGGTCACTCATGACAAGCAACAATGGCTGAACTTGGATCCAGGAAGACTTGGAATGAGTTCTATCTCAGACACACTTAGTAGTTTTGTGATGCTGAACTTATCACTTCTCTTCTAAATCTCAGTTTCTTTTTTTTCTAAACCCTTACCTTCCATCTTGGAGTCAATACTTTGTATTGGCTCCAAGGCAGAAGAGTGGTAAGGGTAGGCAATGGGGGTCAAGTGACTTGCCCAGGGTCACACAGCTGGGAAGTGTCTGAGGTCAGATTTGAACCTAGGACCTCCCATCTCTAGGCCTGGCTCTCAATTCACTGAACTACCCAGCTGCCCCCTAAATCTCAGTTTCCTCATCTATAAAATGGGAGTAATAATAACACATACCTCAGAGAGCTGTGACTTTGTAAACTTTAAAGGAGCTATAGAAATACGAATTGTTATAATTATTCCCATTATTCCTCCCACCCAAAACACACCCCTCTTCCAACTATTCATTTCTATTGGTGGCACCATTATCCCTCCAGTCACCCAGGTTCACTGCCTTGGAGTCATTCATGACTCCTAGTCTTGCAATTTGAGTTATCTTTCACTCTTTCCTCTCCTTGAACCCACATACCAATAAATTATTGCTCAATTTTCCACAATGTCTTTCCTTTTCCACACAACCTCTAACATAGTTCAGACCTTTATTACTCTTCATTACCTTTTGCCTAGAATATTATAGTAGGCTCCTACTTAGTCTCTCTCCTCCAATCTCTCATTTCTCTTTTTTTGTTTAAACTCTTACTTTCTGTCTTAGAATCAGTACTGTGTATTAGCAAAAGAGCAGTAAGAGCTAGGCAATGGGGATTAAGTGACTTGCCCAGGTTCACCCAGCTAGGAAATGTCTAATGCCAGATTTGAATCCAGATCCTCCCATCTCTAGGCCTGGCTCCCAACCCACAAAGCCACCTAGCTGCCCCCTAATCTCTCACTTTTCCAATCTATGCTCCAAAAAAAGCTGCCAAATTCCTAAAACACAGATCTGATCATGTCCATCCCCATCTCTAAAAAATTCTTTAGTGGTTCTCTATTCTAGAATAAAATACAACAAACTCCAGATCCTGGCATTCAAAACCTTCCACAATCTGAATACCATTTGCCTTTCCAATTGATTTCATATATCTCCTTTTATGCTACTTTATTCCTTCCAAACTTGCCAACCAGCTGTTCCATGGGCATGATATTCTTTGTTCTACCTCCATGCCTTCTAATTCTGTTTCACCCTCTCTTTTTTGAAATTACTTTGCATAGACTTTGTACTTAGTTGTATAATTATTACATAGTACCATTGAATGTAAGCTCCTTAAGGGCAGGACCTGTTCCCTTGTTGTTGGTTTTTTTCATCTTTGTTTGTCCCAGCGTCTTGTCCATAATAGGTGTTTATGAATTTCTTGAATTAAGTCAAATCTTTGATGAGGATAGGGAATATCATTAATCCAGTTGTACCTCACTGAGAATGATTGAGCCATTTTAAGGCTTTAATTGGCCACATGTGTTGGGAATAGAGTAGACTGGGCAACTAGCATCAGCTCCCTCATGGCCAGTGTCATTCAGGTGTAAAAATCCAATAAGCAGTTGATGATGTGAGACTGGAAGCTCAAGAAAGAGACTAGGTCTGAATATATAGATCTGGAAATCACCTAAATTGAACCCATGGGCACTGATGGAATCACCAACAGAAAGAGGAAATATTTAGAGAGAAATAAGAGAATCTTGTATCAGAGTCCTGGGGTGAACCCAAAGTTAGAGAGTGGGTCTTGGATGATAATCCAGCAAAAGAGAATGAAAGGCAGAAGGAGAACTAAGAGACAACGGTGTTTCAAAAACCTGGTAAAGAGGAGTCCAGAAGAGGTTAATCAACAGCACCAAATGTTTCAAGGATAAGTCCTGAGAAAATGTCATTGAATTTCATGACAATCACTGGTAAGCTTAAAGAGAGTACATTTTTCAGTTGAATGATGAAGTCAAGTGCCAGACTGTAAGAGATTGAGAAATGAATGAGGAAATTAAGTAAGGACAAAGAGTATAGATAGATTTTTCCTAGGAATTTGTCTGTGAAATGATAGAGAAATATAGGATGATAGGGTCAAGTGAGGGTTAAGGATAGGAAAGGCTTGGGAGAGTTTGTAGGCAGTAAGGGAGAAAGCAGCTGACAGGGAAAATTTGAAGCTTATTGAGGAGGAGAGCATGATTTCAGGGAATAGGATCAAAGTAGAGGAATTGGCCTAGACCAAGGAGAAGGGCTATCTTTTTAATCACAGATTAGATTGAAGAGAGAACAGGAGGAAATGTCAAGTATTTTCAGCATTTATTAAGCATGTGAAAAACAAAAACAAAGGATAATCTAAACATATACATAAGTAAAAACACAGAGGCAAAAGAACATGGACATGTTTTGAGGAAAGTGAGTAATATTGCTTGTTTCAAAAAAAGAATACAGGGAAAGACGTGGGAAATATATCTGAAAAGGTAGGCTGAGACCAGATTGTGGAAGGCCTCAAAGACCAAACTAATGAGTTTGGGCTTTGCACTTTAATCTGGAGAAAGGCACTGAAGTATTGGAACAGAGGAGTAATTGTGATCAGAAAAGGTCATTCCAAAGAGCATAAAGAGCAGTTATATATAAAGGCTGGATTGTATAGGTGATAAAGTAGGGACTGAAATAACTATCAGAAGGTTATTATAACTCTATAGAAGAAAGGTAACAAATTTTGTGTCTTATAAAAATATACTTGCATATAATAGTACTTACAAGGTTCATGGATTTGGAAGAGACTTCCAAGTTTAGATAGGCCAATGCCTTCATGCTACAGATAAGGAAGGGTATTGAGCCCCAGAGAACTAAAGTGATTTACAGCTAGTAAATGGCAGAGGCAAGATTGGAACCCAGTTTCTCTAACTCCAAATCCAATACTCTTAACACTGTACTATGCTGTCTGGACATATCATGGCAGTTAGACTGGTAAAGAGTACCTAAATGTGAGAAGTATTTTGGAGATAGGAATACTGTGACTTGGCAAATGACTGAATGTTGATAGAATAGAGAAGGAGAAGTGAGGAGGAGGATACAGTCCAAAATGACTCAGAGGTTAGGCACAGAGGTGGCTGACAAGATGGTGGTATGCAAAACAAAGATTTGGAAATGAGGGGGAGGCCTACATGTGGAAGGAATAACAACATTTCTAATGTGCTTTAGGATTTACAAAATGCTTTCTTCACAACAACCCAATGAGAAAAGAAAGATAAGGATTACTATTCTATTTTACTGACAAATAAACTAGGGATGAGAAAGGTTAAATTACTTGCCTGGCTTGTGTTGAGTCCAAGATTCAAACCCAGATCTCCCCTGACTCTAGGTTCATTATTCTTCCCACAAACCTACAGATTGCCTAGTGATATGTTAATATCATTGGGATTACATCACAGATATTTCCATTGCTTCTCTCTTTGATGGTTCCATAGAGTAGCTGAATAAAACATTCCCCCTCCCCAAAGATCATTACGCCTAAAAGTAATTTCTGTAGGAGTTCTGTCCCTGAAAACTCCTCCAGGGAAATCCAATACCATCCCAAGCAGCAAACAACAGCTGGCTCCTATTAATGTTCAAATGCTTGCCAATAAGACCAGGAAATTTCTAGAATTCACTAATTCTGTATCTACTTTCCAAAGGAAAAGAAAAAAAAAACTTCCACATAGAATATTTGATCATAGTAAAAAAAAAAAATCCAAAGGAAGACATCTAGAGAAAGAAATAAAATTTTCAAATGGCAAGTCACAGTGAAAGTTAAAAGTGTCCCCTTCTTCCTCCCCAGGCTCTTACTTTCTGATTTAATATATACTGTGGCTCTTTATCCCACAAGCCTTTCCATTTCAGCACCAGGGACAGCGAAAGTCTTGCTCTAAGAAAATCTAGGGGAGCATAAAGATTAGATAACAATTTAAGGGGATGATAGGAGCCAGAGGAGCGGACTTTACATCAGTCTAGCAAAAGGGCAATGGAATTTGGCCACATGACTAGAACCCAAGAGAAAAAGGAAGATCAATTGACAGTTTTTTATAGTTTTAAGACACTTTAATTCTAGTTTCTGGTTACTGGCACATTGGCAAACATTTTTAATCAACAAGAATTTATGAAGTCCCTACTACATTCCAGATGCTGTACTAAGTAAGCTCTGGACATTTTTTAAAGGCAAAAATGAAACCATCCCTGCCTCAAGGAGCTTGAATTCTACTGAGGAAAATATCATGATCTAAGCATGCTTTAAGCACTAGTTGGTTCAAGGTCACTCCCACAAATCAGCATAGCACATAAGGTTGGCCTTTGAGCCAAGAGGGCTGAGGTCAGTTCCTGCCTTTGACACATACTAGCTGTGTGATTAGTGGGAAAAGTGTGAAAAGTTGCTTAATCTCTGAGAGATCCAGACAACTCCTTGAGATTATAGAGTCAGAATAATCTTGTGGAGAGATTACCAAACTTGTATTGCCTGACTTAGTGTCAACAGATCCAAGTTCAAATCCCAGCAATGCTACCTGTATAATCCTGGGAAAGTTACTTCTCTTCTATGGACCTCAGTTTCTTCATCTATAAAATGAAGGGGTTAGATGAGATAGCTTCTGAGCCTCCTTCAAGATCTAGAAGTATAACCCTATGATCTTGTAAATTATAGATAAGTAGCTGACATGCATTGATGAGGGGAATTTCCACACTAGGAATTCACCATCATCATGAATAAATCACAGCTTTGGACAAAAAAGTAGTCAATTACTGAGCACCATCTATGTGAAAGGAGCATGGAGGGAGGGTGTAGAATTACAAGGGAAATAGTACATATTAAACAATCTCAACTTCCATTCAACAAACAAACATTTATTTATAAGTTCAAGTTAACATTCACTAAGTATCTCCTATTTAAAATTGCACTGTTCTAATATTGGGGAAGATATTAAGAAGAAAAATACACAATCTCTGACCTCAAAGAACTCACATTCTACTGGAGGTAGAAGTGACTGGGAGGGACTGGGCCTGGATTTCAGTGATATAAAAAATTCTCGGATGAGGAAATTCCTTTTACTGATGCAGGTTGTTACTATTTCTGCAATTTATAGTCTCAGACAGTTGTCACCAGAGTACTTGGTGATCTGTTAGTGCAAAACTATTGTCATAATAATACTAAAACATTTTGATTTCTAATTTGGTAAATATTGGTAGATATAGTTCACATAAACTAAAGTTCTCAATAATTTTTAATAGTATAAAGGAAACCTCAGACCAAAAGTTTGAGAATTGCTAGCCGAGAGCATTTACAGGTTAAGAGACTTTCCCAGGGGCCACACAGCCAGTATGTGTGAGAGGCAGTTCTTCCTGATTCTAAGACAAGCTCTCTCTCCATTATGACACCCTACCTTACAATGTGAACAAAAAAATATAATACATGGGAGAGAAATATAAAAAGCTATAAAATCTAGTGAAGAAAAATTGCTTCTACTTCCTTCAAGGAGTTAAATCTTTTATAATACAGAGTAGGAGATAAAGTACTGTTGTAGTTAGGAAGTTTGAAATCTCATATCAACTGGTTGTATCAGAGCTTCTGTTTCTTCCTTTGTAGAATGAGAATGAAAATAGCACCTACCTCATAGGTTCACTGTGAGGATTCATGAAATGATATCTGAAAAGTACTTTGCAAATCCTAAAGAAACTTAAGTGCCAGCTTATTATTATACAACAATCAAATTTCTAAACCTCCCATCTCAATCTTGGAGAAAAAAGGATAATTCCAGGGGGATAAATCATTTTAACTTCACTATCTCCTGATGTTTTTATTTTTTTCTAAAACCCTTACCTTAGATCTTAGAATCAATTCTAATACAGAAGAGCAGCAAAGACTAGGCAATCAGGGGCAAATAACTTGCCCAGGGTCACACAACTAGGAAGTGCCTAAGGTCAAATTTGAACCCAGGTCCTGCTGACACCAGGCATGGTGCTCTATCCACTGTGCTACCTACCTGCCCCTATTTCATGACATTTTTTCAAAGGCAAGCCAATTTTAATCACTTCCTCATTTTGAAAAGAGACATCCAGAAACTGTCTACTGAAATGGGGGAGAGCAGAGAATATTCAAGTAGAAAACTCAGCTGTATCATTAATGTCAAAAAAATTATTCTAAACTATTAAAGCTGGAAGGAACTTTAGTGACCAGTTAGTTTCCCCTCTATAATTTTATGGATGGGGAACTGAGGTTTAGAGGAATAGAAACTTGCCCCAGGGTTTGGGGGATTTTTTCCTCCCTTGACCTAAAGTTTCTTTCAGATTTAGCATTTTGTTTTACAAAGTACCTTCAGCTCTGCCATCCTGTACTAAAGCTGCTTCTGGTTCAAACATTGTGTGTTCTGAAGTCCCTTCCAGTTCTAAAATTTTGTTCTGAGGTCCTTTCAGCCTCTGTGGTCCCTGATCATAATCTATTCAGTTGCAGTAATAGGATGAAGCCAGCCAGGGGTGAGAGGATGGGGGGAGCAGTGAAAAGATGAGGTTTTCTTAGTCTCTGCAGGGAGTAAAATAAGAAAGATATTAATGCTGAAGTTGCATGGAAGGTCTTTTTTCACCCCCTTGAAAGAACCAAAAGGCTTCAGTGCAGAGTGAAATTTTTTTCTTCATTTTAGATGGCAACAAATGGACCTCAACCCTTGTGAAAAGTAAGTAAAGAGGCTGCCCCAGGACATGTGGAGATTGGGGCACAAAGTTCAATGACTGATGATCTGAGAATCCCCAGCATGAATAACTTCAGATAAAGCCTTAAGCAAAGACACCACTTAAATGGCTGCTGTAGCAGAAAATCAGTCCATTGGGTTGATGTCCTGGGTAAGCAGTTAGCAGGAGGCCTCCAGCAAGGCTTTCTGAGAAGAGTGCTCAGAATGAGGATGGATATAATTTAGCTTTCCCAACTCTCCAGAAGGGATGTTGAAGCAACTGCTCTGCTTCAACCTGATATGGATTTGATTGTGGGGTGGGAGACGGCAGATCCAGGAGAAGTAAAATTGATCCCTCAGCAGTGAGGTATGTGCTCACAGGAAAGTCCTACACAAAAAATCACAGATGCAGGTTTGATTCAAAAGAACAGAAATCCAGGAGCTACAAAAATATTAACTACTGGGGGCACTAGATGGCTCAGTGGATGGAGAGCCAAGACTAGAGATGAGAAGTTCTGGGCTCATATCTTGCCTCAGACACTTCCTGGCTGTGTGGTCCTGAGCAAGTCATTTAACCTCCATTGCCTAGCTCCTTCAGCTGTTCTGCCTTGAAAGCAATACACAGTATTGATTGTAAAACAGAAGATAAGAGTTGAAAAAAAAGCATTTACTACCCCCCTTGACATGTGCCACTCTGAATAGGTACTTGTCCATGGAGTACATTGGAGAAAATATTGGAAATAATTCACAGTATCTCAGGTTTCTATAGTGCTATAAAGATTACAAAGACCTTTCCTCACAATAGCAGGGTAGAGTGGATATCACTACAGTATCATTAACCTTTTTATGGGGAAGAAAACTAAGGCTCAGAGAAAAGTAAGTGACTGGTCTACCATTATAAGGCTAATAAATGACAGGGCTAAGCCTTGAACCTGTGTTTAAAAAAAAAAAAAAACAACTTACCTACCATCTTAGAACTAATACTGTGTATTGGTTCCAAGGCAGAAGAGCTGTAAGGAGGCAATGGGGGTTAAGTGGCTTACCCAGGATCACACAACTGGGAAGTATCTGAGGCCAGATTTGACTCAGGGCCTCCCATCTCTATGCCTGGCTCTCAATCCACTGAGCCACCCAGCTGCCCCCTAACCTGTGTGTTTTGACTCTGTTCTTTCTGTTGTACTACACTGGGAATTAAAAAGCCTGGCTGGATCTGGAAGTGCCCTCAAAAGTCACCTAATCCAACTGATCAATTGATCTACTCTTGGCTATTTTAAGACTGATCAGTCATCAATTTAGGAGTGCACATAGACATAGTATGATCTTCTTTCCTTATGGCTATTTCCTGACTTACCAGCCACTAGGCAAGAGATATAGAAGAATGAATCTTAGAGTTAAAAGGAACAACATCTGGCCCACTGTTCCACCCCACGTCGGGATTTCCTCTCCAGTATCACCATAAATGGTCATCTAAGCCAGTGATTCCCAAAAGTGGGCACTACCGCCCCCTGGTGGATGCTGCAGCAATCCAGAGAGGCGATGATGGCCACAGGTGCATTTATCTTTCCTATTAATTGCTATTAAAATTTTTTAAAAATTAATTTCCAGGGGGCTAAGTAATAGTTTGGGAACCACTGATCTAAGCCTTTGAACAACTTAAGAAATGGGAATCTCACTATGTCATAAGACAACTTGTTTTGCTGCATAAAGACCTTAGAACTCTAAAAGAACTTGGAGGAGGGGTTCTTTACCTGAAGTCCATGGACATCCCAGGAGTTTATGAATTTGGATCAGAAAATCTTTTTATAATTATATTATTTAAATATATTTGATCTCCTTTGTAATTATGTATTTTATATACTTAAAAACAATAGTCTGGAAAAGGGTCCATAGGCAACAAAGACTGCCAAAAGGGTCCATGATATTAAAAAGCTTAGGAATCCCTTACCTATCTCATCCTTTAAAAACATTTTAAAAACAAAGAAATTAAAGCAGAGAGATTCAATAACTTGTACAAGGTCATATAATTAGCGAATGGTAAAAACAGGATTTGAAGACAGGGCCTCTGACTCTAGATTCCATGATACTTCCCATTATTGGATACCTTTCAATTTCCAGCTCTTCCATTAACTCACTTTGTTATCCTGGCCAGCTCAATTCATCTCATCTCTAAAATGTATGATTAGGACTAGATGGTCTATATTCTTAAGATCTTTTCTTTTCCCTGATTCTACATTCTATTCTAAGATTCTTTCCAATTCAGACATTTCATGTTCTAGTCCTGGCTGCAAATAAGAAGAAAAGTCATAATTTTTTTATTAAGACATTCACAGAAAAGAAAATAAGTTAGACTTGGGCTGTCCTTGGGGACCAAGACATATAGCTTCACTTTCTCTTAGGGTTCTGAAAGACTGGTTCAGCAAGATATTTTGAGAAACCGTGGGAGGAAGGTTTGGGCTGAATATAAAGATGAATTTCCAAATAAGTAGAGCTGATCAACAAGAGAATGGGTCACTTTGAAAAATGAAGTTCCCACCAATAAAAGTCTTCAAGGAGAGGCTGATTCCATGTGTTAGGGGTATGATAAAGTGGACTAATTCTGCTAATCTGGATTCACTCATCCAGAAGGAAATCATCATCCTTCATGACCCAACTCACCAGTCATGATGATTCCTGGGATCTTTAACTACCCTACTCCATACTTTGGCAAAAAGAAGAGTTTTACCAAGAAGCCATATAGTTGAATAACAATGAGAAAAATTTATGGTTCTACAGATAAGTCAGCATCAAGACTTGGTAAATGATGAAGTGTAATTGAGAGTGAGGCACTGAGGATGCTAAAGATTCTGAACTTGAATGACTGGAATAATGGTGATATTCTCAACAAAAACAGGAAAGTTGAGAGGAAAAGATGAAAACATGTTTAGGACATACTGAGTTTGAGATGCAGGAAGAAGAGAGAGAAAGAGAGAAAGAGAGAAAGAAAGAAAGA
>NC_058131.1:287932531-287950599 GCF_016433145.1 Gracilinanus agilis
AGGAAGGAAGGAAGGAAGGAAGGAAGGAAGGAAGGAAGGAAGGAAGGAAGGAAGGAAGGAAGGACAAGAAGCCGATAAAAGTAAGCTGAGGAAGATCAGTTGATTGGATAAATTGCGAGAGAAAAGTGTATCAGGAACCCAAAATTCTACTCATCCTCTGTATTATAACAGCCCATCTCCTTTATTGTCCATTCTAAAATTTCTATGAATCAGAAGATTTCAGTTCTAGAATCCATTCAAATATTAACTCTACTTCATGACCTGAAAAAAAATTTGTAAACTGATGGAATTGGACAAAGACCCTTCCAGCTATAAAACTCCATTCTGTACTTCTATTATACACATGAAATTGCTCCCCTGTTACAATCCCAAGAGTATAGATAGAGATTATGCAGTACATCAGACATTGTCCCTGGTGCTCTGGGAAAAAAAGCAAGAAAAGTCACAACTAACACAGTAGAGATGCTTAATAAATGCTAGAATAAAGAATGTTAGAATTAGGAGGAACCTTAGAACAGGGAATAGTAAAGCTAGAAGGGTAGTTAGAATGGAAAATATCAGAGCTAGATGTGACCTTAGAACACAAAATGTGAAAGCTAGCAGGGACTTTATAATAGACAAGGTTCTAGTAGTGAGAGATGCTAGAATAGAGCATGTTAGAACTGGAAGGGACACAAAGTTAGATTGGAAAGAGTTGATAATAAAATAGAATACTGGTGCTAGAAAGAACCCTGAAGATTATCTAGTTCAAACCATTTTATTTTGCAAATTAGTAAGGAGGTTGGAACAGAGCCAGAGATGGGAATTGCTAGTCTGCATCTCCTAACCTCCACATGGGATTTCTGATTTCTCCTCCTCCTCATGGGAGGGAGAAATACTTTTATTTAATTGTCTCTGAGATTTAGACTAGGACTTTGAAGACAAAATAGCCTATAATTGAGGACCTGAGACTATTTGGGTCCTAATTAAAATAGAATTCACAACATAGAATGGTAAAGCTGGCTGGGAACTTAGAGAAAGCATGGAGTAGAAGGAAGATAGGATTGGAGACCTGGGTTTAGATGCTAGTTCTCAGTTGCTGTTGGAACTTGGGCAAATCACTTGACCTTTGAAGGTCTATTTTTCTTTGTCTCTAAAATGAGAGGACTGGAAAAGATGGCATTTGCAGACATTCTAACATTCTGTAAAACATACAGGATTAGAACTGGATGTGTACTTAGGACACAGGAGATGAAAAGGCCTTAGAGGTCATCTAGACTAAATCTCATATTTTTCAGAGGCATAAACTGAGGCCTAGAAAGAGAAGTAATTTGTCCAAGATCTCTTAGTTTGGTGACACTGCCAAGACTAGAACCCAGGACTCAGAGAGGAATGTTCTTTCCCCACCCTGCATACTTCAGTTCTTGAAAGTAAAGTAGGAAGACTCAACCCAATATTTGAGGAGAACCAAGAATTCAGGGAATTGGCCAAAGTCCCATCCATTTGGCTATGGAAAGTGAACCTCAAAGAGAGAAGGAAGCAGAGAATTATAGTTGGGCTTCACCAAGAATCTCAGACCCAAACCTGACTAATCTGTACCCAGGGTAATTTCAGGATGTGGGCTCCTAAATCATTTGTGTAATGGCCCAAGTACACTAGCAAGGTGGCACAATAGATCCAGAGCACTTACAGAAGTCATTTTTTCCACCTGACGGGAGTCAGACCCAACCTTCTGATCTCGTTCCAAGTCCTTTATATGAGGAAAATTTTCCCTTGAAAAATGCTGCTCTAAAACAAAAAGTCAGCTTCTAAAGGCAACCCAAAACACTACCAAGTGTGGCCCAAACCAGACTAAAATGTCATTGGGACAGATTTGATAAAATAAATAAAAAATACAGTAAAATATAGATTATATTTTTTTAAACTAAGTCAATATGGAACCCACAGGAATTCTTATGTGTGACTAAGTGGTTCCTGTTTCTATTTGAAGTTGATATCACGGGTCTAGAACAGTCCTTCCATCCCAAGTGGTCCAACTTTCTGAGATCAGTCAGGGGAAAGATAGGGATGAAGAGAGAGAGATGAAGTCAATGGTGGAAACTTCTGTGAGATTAGTTAGCATCATAAGATCTATGGTAGGTCAAGAATGGACTTTAGGGATTATTTTACAGGTGAGGAAAGAACTCAGACAGTGGAAGTAACTTGCCCAAGGTCACTTAACAAGTTGTTGGCAGGGCCAGAACTGGGACTCACAGCTTCTGACTTTTAATCTTTTCACTCCATAACTGACATGCCTCTCTGCTGCAACCTGAATGTCCCTCCCTCACTTAAATCCATTTTAGGACCCTCTGGCTATATTTTCCAGAGCTAGATCTCCTGGGAAAGCAGCCAAGAGTCACTTGGCCTGGGTGGTGTAGTTGGAGCTCTTAGGCAGATGCTGAAATAACACCTCCCTGGGGAGACAGTGGCCTCCCACGGTAATTGTCTCACGAATGGCTCCTGGAGTGAATGTGTCTTTCACAAAAGGGTTACAGTTAAAATTGACCTTAGTCATGAATCATACTGTCAGTTCCCCAGGAAGTCTTTGCAAGTGCTGCTATATATACATGCATTTATATAATATGCACATTTAGAGAGAGGCTGCAAAGGATGTCGAAATGAGCCTCTGATGGAAAGTCAGGAGACCCAAGACTTTTTCCTGGAGTTGCCACTAACTACTTTCTCACCCTCCCTGCCCCTTCTTCAATCTGTTGCCAAGGACTGTTGATTTTGCCTTTCTAACATCTCTCCTGCACATGACTTCTCTCTTGTCACTGCTACCACTCTGGTGCAAAGCCTCATTACTTAATGCCTCAACTAGAGCAATGGCATGCTGCTGTTGGGTCTCCCTACCTTAAGTCTCTCTCCACTTGAGTCCATTTCCCTTGGTTGTCGACTGATATTCCTAAATCACAAGTCTTATCATGTTATCCCTCTATTCAATAATCCCAGTGATTCCCTAATGCTTCAGGATCAAATATAAAATCTTCTGTTTGATGCTCAAAGCTCTTTGTAACCTGGACCTCCCTACCTTTCTTTTCTTTTTTTAAAAAATAAACTCTTACCTTCTGTCTTAGAATCAATACTAAATATTGGTTCCAAGGCAGAAGAGTGATAAGGGCTGGGCAATTGGGGTTAAGTAACTTGCCCAGGGTCACACAGCTTGGAAATGTCTGAGGCTAAATTTGAACCCAGGACCACTCATCTCTAGTCCTAGCTTCCTATCTACTGAGTCACCTAACTGCTCCTCCTCTACCTTTCCAATCATCTTATACCTCATGTCCCCAAAACATACTCTTCAACCTGGTGACTTCAAAGGTCTCCTGGCTGTTCCTCAAACAAGATACAGCATCTCTAGACTCCAGGCATTTTCACTCACTGCCTCCCATACCATTAACTTAGAAGCAGTAGACACGTAGTCTCTCCACTTAGCTTGACCCCAACCTATTTTTCTCTCTGAGTTATCAGATGTTATGCCAAAAAGCATTAGGGCAAGAAACTCATCAGGACTTGCTAGGGAGTCACCCACTGAAGTACCGTACCCAGCTGGGTAATTATACATTGACATATTGATCCATTACATATAAAAAAACTCTTCTCTTTAATTACTGAAGTAACCTGTGTTCATCGTCCTTACCTTGTGAATCATTACCTATCATTGTTTCTGAATGATCGCCTAATTCTTTTACCTACGTCATTTACCCTATAAATTGTAGACCCCAACCCAATAAACTTCACCTCCACTCTAAGGAGCTGTCTGCATAATTCTTAGACAGGATTGGTCCTCCTGTAACCCAATCCCCATGCTTCTCACCCCAGCTTGATGACCTGAGAAACTCAACAATTTTCCCTTCTCATTTCTTTCTCCTGGCTTCCTTGGCTTTCTCCAATCCCATATAAAAGAGCATCTTCTGTGGGAAAACTTTCCTGATTTCCCTTAATTTTAATGCCTTCCCTCTACTGAATATCTCCAATTTATCCTTTCTTTATATGGCTCATTTGAACATAGCCGCTTGCATGTTGCCTTCCCCGTCAGACTATTAGCTCCTCGAGAATAAGGACTGTTTTTTGCTTTTACTTGTATCTTCAGTGCTTAAAGCATTGCCTGGCACATAGAAAGCACTTTAATAAATGCTTAGTCCTAGCTGTGTGATCCTGAGCAAGTCACTTAACCCCACCTGCCTCACTCTTGACACACTTCTGCCTTGGAACCAATACTTAGCTTCAATTCTGAGACAAAAGGTAAAGAAGAGCTTTTTAGAAAACTGACTAACCTGGAATGAATCACTTTCTTCTATCTGGATCTCAGTTTATCTTTAAAATGAGAGTAGATTCAAATAAAATAATCACTAAGATCCCTTCTAGCTTTAGAAATCTATGAGATCAGGGGAAAAGATGTATAAAAACATTTATAGCCACGCTCTTTGTGATGGCAAAAAACCGGAAAACAAGGGTATGCCCTTCAATTGGAGAATGGCTGAACAAATTGTGGTATCTATTGGTGATGGGATACTATTGTGCTCAAAGGAATAATGAACTGGAGGAATTCCATGTGAAATGGAAAGACCTCCAGGAATTGATGCAGAGTGAAAGGAGCAGAACCAGGAGAACATTATACACAGAGATGGATACACTGTGGCACAATCGAACATAATGGACTTCTCTACTAACAGCAATGCAGTGATCCAGAACAATTCTGAGGGATTTATGAGAAAGAATACCGTCTACATCAAGAGAAAGAACTGTGGGAGCAGAAAAGCAGAAGAAAAACAACTGCTTGATCACATGGGTCGATGGGGATATGATTGGGGATGTAGACTCTAAATGATCACCCTAATGCAAATATCAATAATATAGAAATAGGTCTTGATCAATGATACATGTAAAACTCAGTGGAAATGCGTGTTGGCTACTGGGGGTTGGGGGAAGAGAGGGTTGGAGGGAAGAGAAAGAACATGAATCATGTAATCATAGAAAAATATTCTAAATTAATTAATTAAATAAAAATTTTCAATTAAAAAAATTTAAAAAAGAAATCTATGAGATCCCCAAAGATAATGATGGTAGTTAGTACTTATGTAGCATCTACTATATGCCAAGCACTATGTATGCTAAGCACTTTATAAATATGATCTTATTTTATTCTCACAACAACCTTAGGAAGCAAATGTTGTTATTCTCATTTTAAAGATGAGGAAACTGAGGCAAAAAGAATTTACGTACCTTGCTGAAGGTCACACAGTTAAGTAAGTGTCTGAGGCTTAGCAGAGGGAAAGGACCTTTCACCACAAAAATGTTAATAGCAGCACTTTTTGTTGTAGCAAAAAAAGGTAATATAGTTTGGAAATGGCTGAACAAATTATGATATATGAATGTAAAGTTATAATATTGTACCATAAAAATGATAAAAGGGATAGATTCAGAAATAACTGGGAAGACATGTAGGAATTGATGTAAAGTGACATAAGCAGACCAGAAGAACAAAAGAAAAACTGTGAAAGACTTTAAGAACTCTAATCAATTGGAGTGACCACTCATGACTGGAGAAAACTAATGGTAAGTCATTATCATCTTGGTCTAAAAAAAAAAGTCTCTAGTGATTAGAACTATCCAGAAGTAGAAGGGGCTGCCATATAGGGGATTGGGTTTTCCTGGGAAGGTGAGAGGTGACAATCTAGAGGTGCAGAATGAGACATAAACTTTCAGAGAGGGAAAAAATGTAGGGGATTGGTGCTTGGCTATAGTTGTTTTTCACAAGGGAAAGTTGTTTTAATTTTTTGGTGGGGTGAAGTGGATTATAGGGAGAAGTGGAGGAGAGAAGGATCAGAGGTAATGATACCAAAAAAAAATTAAGAAAAGAGTATCAGTGAAAGATTTTTAAATACATAGATGACAGTTTTAAAAAAAAAAAAAGTTCGGGAGCAGCTGAGTGGCTCAGTGGGTTGAGAGCTAGGCCTAGAGACCAGAGGTCCTGGGTTCAAATCTGACCTCAGACACTTCCCAGCTGTGTGACCCTGGGCAAGTCATTTGGTACCCATTACCTAGCCCTTACCACTCTCTGCCTTGGAACCAAAACATAGTATTGATTCCAAGATGGAAGGTAAGGGTTTAAAAAAAAAGGTTCAAAGGAGAAACAAACAGAACAATATTGGAACTATTGTATTAAATATACCTACGTATGTATTTATTTTTTAAAAGAAAGCTATGTGCAATAGCATTCCAGAGTTCCTTATATAAAACACTTTTGTCTGTTCTTCTTTGTATAAAGAAGTCTATTTATTATTTGTCAAGTTCATAAAAAGAATAAATTTTTAAAAGAAGAAAAATTAATCTATGTGAATATAATAGTCCCAGGGTCTCAGGAATGGAAAGGGACTCTAAATGGCCAAGAAGTTCCTCTTCAATACCCTTGAATGGAGCTGTTTCTAGGATGGGGTGGCCAGAGCTTTGGACCATGTTACTCAAATGTAGAGAGGAATCAGCACAATCAATTATATATTTCTTCTAGGGGCATGCCTCATCCTCTTGGATGTTGGCACCAGCCCCTGGCTCCAGAGCCCCTCACTACCACCATCTCCCCACTACCACTCTAGCAGTTGCCAGCTCAGTACTGAAGAAACCATCTGAGTGCCCCAGGTACATTTCTTCCCACTGTTGGCTCTTTTCATTCCAAATGCAAAAGTTCTTAGTTATAGCTCTATCTCCAGCAAGTGATGGTATTGCATTTGCATGAAGACTTCCAGTGAAGGAAAGCCTAGTCCCCCCCAGGACAGCCCCTTCTATTTTTGGATAGTTCTAATTACGAGAGACTTTTTCCTTAGACCAAGCTAAAATTGGCTTCCTTATGACCTCCATCCATCCTTTCCATGTAATAATTGCCTCTGAAATATTTGAAAACATCAATTATGTTCCCCCTTAAATTTTTCCTAGGATAAACAATTCCAATTCTTCCAACTACTCCACATGTGTCATAAACTTAAAACTTCTCACCATCTTGATTGTCCTCCCTCTAAACCAGTGATGGGCAACCTTTTGAGCTTGGTGTGTCAAAATTAGCCAAAAAAAAAAAAAAAAAAAACCCAAGCATAACTCGGGTGGTGTTGCACTTAGAGAAAAAAACATAATTTCACCATATTTATAGTTCAAATAACAAAAATGTACAATTTTAATATATAACTGTATTTAATAAACCAAAATAGGTAAATTAATATAGGTAGAATTGTCATCTATAATGCACAGAGTGTCTACACTACACTTCAGCAAATGTTTCGTCCATGGCATGAGGCCCCATACTTCTCTGTATACAGCCGCATGAGGCTGCATGTCATCAAAAATGGCTATGCATGTTAGTGCTGACACACATCATAGGTTTGCCATCACCCCTCTAAACACTCTCCAGATTATCAATAAGGATAAGACTGTATCTGTAATCTTAGTAATCAATGGAACTCCCAGGTGAGTTTAACAATGCAGACTGGCACCATTTCTGCAACTTATAGTCTTGGACTTAGAGAGTTATCAAGTGATTTGCCTCAGCTCACACAGCCAGCATGTGTCAGAGACAGGATTTGAACCCAAGTCTTCCTAGTTTTCAAGCTGACCACTGTGCACTATACCATGCTGCCTCTTAGTACTTCCAGCACTCATAAGAGAACAAAATATTCTAGATTTATTCTTACTAGGATTGAGTATAGTTCTCCACTCCACACCTAAATCCAAGTTCATAACAATTCATTAATAATTGATCTTCAGATCTGGCCATTCGAACCAATCCCACATCTAAATTTTTCAAATTTACAATTGTTTGGCCAACAATTCCATCTTTCCATGAGAATAGCAATACTTTATCAAATGTTTTGCTAAAACCTTAAGCACTGTAGAGCTACACAATATGATCTACTAATTTAAAATCCCTGCCAAAACAGAAAATAAAGTTTGTCTGGCATGATCTCTTCGAGATGAAGCCACACTGTTCCTTCCTAAGTTGTTATTTCCCCAGTCTAAACTTCCCCAGTTCCTTTAATTGATAATCATATAACAAAGGTTCAAAGACCTTTCCCATCCTGGTTGTTCTCCTCTGGACAGTCTCTAATTTGTCAATATCCTCCCTAAACTGTGGCTCCTAGAACTGGACACAAAATTCTACTCAGTCAGAAAATAAATACATATTTAGCATCTATTTTATACAGACTCTAGGCTGAGTGCTAGATATGTTCTGTCCAAAGAAGTATATAGAAGAATCATCACCTCCTTATTCCTAGGAATTTTAACTCTATTAATGTCTAAGTTTTCGTTAGCTTTAATTTTTTTCAAACCCTTAACTTATTAAGTGTTGATTCCAAAGCAGAAGAGCAGTAAGGGCTGGGTAACTGAGGTTAAGTGATTTGTCCAGGGTCACACAGCTGGGAAGTATCTGAGATCAGATTTGAACCTAAGATCTCCTATCTCCAGACCTGGTTCTCTGCCCCACTAATTAGCTTTTTTGGCTACCACATCACACTGCTCACTCTTGCCTGCCTTTTAGTTCACTAAAACTCCTAGCAGTGATTTTTTTTTTCAGTAAAACATCTACCCATATCTCCCTCAACTTGTATTGTGCGATGCTTTAAATTTATGCCCATTATATTTCATCTTATTAGAATCAGCCCAATGCTAGTCTAATATGGTCTTTTGGATCCTGACTCTCTGTCATCCCATGTGTTAACTATCTCTCCATTTTCGTTTTGTATCATCTTCAAATTTAATAAGCATGCCAACTATATTTTTATTCAAGCTGCTGATAGGAATTTTAAATATTGTTAGATCTGGCACTCCATTGGAGACATCCTTCCAAGTTGATAAGCTGTTTAATGACTACTCTTTGGGCTTGGCCATTCAACTATTTCCAAATTCACCCGACTATCCTTTTTTTCAAGCCTTCATCTTTCCAGCTTCACAAGAAGAACAGGATATGCTTTTGACAAAGGCTTTGCTAAAATATAGGTAAATGACATCTCTCTCATTACTCTACCAGCCTAGCAGCAACTCTGTCAAAAAAGGAAGTCAAGTGAGCATGACATAACCTGTTGTTGGTGAAGTCATTTGTGTCCTTCATGATCATCACTTCTACTTCTTTTTCTAGATGTTCATTAGTCATCCTTTTTTTAAAAAACCTTTACCTCCTGTCTTAGAATTTATACTAAGTATTGGTGCCAAGGCAGAAAAGTGGCAAGACTAGGTAATTGGGGATAAGTGACTTGCCCAGGGTCACACAGCTAGGAAGTCTCTGAATCCAGATTTGAACCCAGGATCTACTGATTCCCAGCCTGCCTCTTTCTACTAAGCCACCCAGCTTCCCCCATTCTTTTAATGATATACATATTTTACATGTTTTGCATGATTTCACATGTATAATGGGATCCTATTCCTTGACTTTTCAATGAGTGTGGAGAGGGAGGGAGAAAATTTTGAACTGACAACTGGAATTTTAAATTATATAGACATATTTTAGAATTTTGCCAGGAATGGAATCAGACTCACTGACCTATAGTTGGCACATTCCACTTTCTTCCATTTTTGAAAAATGAGATACTTGTTCTATTCCAATCCTGGGTAATTACCATTTTCTACATTCTTTTACTAATGGTATCTCAGCAATTATATCTACTAATTCTTTCAGAACTTTAGGATTTGGCTTATCTGTATGTACTGACTTAAATCAACAGAGTTAGGTGCTCACTTACTAGCTCCCTACTTTTCATGGATAAAAACTCCCTATTGGCCATTTTTGTTTTGGCTTTTCCAGTCCCAAAATAGTTTTCTTTAGCAAATAAAACAAATGAAATATGAATTGGACAGCTCTGTCATCAGACAGCATCATTCCCCTCCATCCAAGAAGCAATCTTGGCAAATCAATGTGTCACCATGAATAGATTGCCAGCCCTGGAGTCAGAAAGATCTAAGTGCTAGCTATGCAACTCTGGGCAACTCTCTTGACCTCTTTTTGTCTTAGTTTTCTCATCTATAAAATGGGGATAAAAATAATAGCAACTGCCTCCCAGGATTATTATAAGGATAAAATGAGATAATGTTTATAAAGTTATTTGCAAACCTTAAAGAGCCATATAAATGCTAGTTATTGTTATTATAAGCATCTCCTCTTTTCTCCCGTATAGCTTTTTGTAATTCCCTTTTTTACTCTTAACTTTTCTTGCCAACCTCAGCTCACTCCAAGCTTTAGCATTCCAGCCATTATTACAACACCAAAGCTTGCTTTTCTACTTATTCTCTCTTATCTGTCCTTGTATCCAACTTTGTAAATATCTTTTTAGAATCAAAGTTGGCTGGTGAGTTTCCTGTGCATTCATATCAGTTTCTTAATATAGTAGCTTTTCCTCATCTTTGGATGAAGATTTGGAATAATTACTTTTTTATTCTTTAAAGTTTCCCATTTACCCTTTGATGACTTCCTCAAGTACACCCAACTGATTGCCAGATTTATCATTCTGCCTTCACAACTTCTCTCATCTGTGTCCCATCACATCTACTCCCAGGGACACCATCCTTTTTCAGACCATCTTCTCTCTCCAAGGATGGTTACAATAGCCTACTATTTAATTTTCTTGGTTTTCTTGACTCCAACCTTTCTCCTTTACAATTTAATTTATCCTTTATACAACTACCTAATTAATATTCCTAAAGCACAACTTGGATTCTGCCATTCCACTATTCAAGAAGCTCCAATGGCTCCCAATTGTCCCTTAGATAAAATAAAAACTTTTCCACTTGACATTTTATATTCATCACAGTCTGGCTCCAACTCATTTTTCCAGTCTGATTATACATTATTCCCATCATATACTCTATGTTCCAGCCAAACCGGCCTTCTTATTTTTCCCTTTAAATGACACTGATTTCCTGCTCCCACACATTTGCACAAGTGGTCCCCCGGGTTTTTAATGTTCTTCACCTCTGCCTCTTAGAATCTCTGGCTGATTTCAAGGCTCAGCTCACATCACCTTTTTCAAAAGGCCTTTTCTATTTCCCCCCAGTCAATTCAGTCAATAGCTAGTCACCATGTTAAACATTGAGGATATAAAAAAAAAAGAGCAAAAGATAGTCCTTGATCTCAGGAAGATTACATTCTCAGGGGCAAGCAAGGTGACTCACCACATAGAAAGCCTAGAGATCCTGGGTTTGAATCTGGCCTCAGACACTTCCTAACCATGTGATCCTGGGCAAGTCATTTAAACCCCATTGCCTATCCCTTACCACTCTTTTGCCTTAGAATCAATTGATTCTAACATAAAAGATAAAGATGTTTTTTTAAGATTACATTGTAGAGGTAGAGGCAACAGGTATGCATGTGTGTGTATATATATATATACATATATGTGTATATAAGTGTGTGTATGTATATATTACATATACATGTATCTCTCACACACACTGTTGCCTCCTCTAATTGAATTGTAATATATGGTATATATTTTATCTATATGTGTGTGTGTCTGTCTGTCTGTTTTTGTGTATGTGTATGTGTTAGCAAATTCCATTTTCTTCCATTTTTAAAAAATGAGACACTTGCCCTGATTCTATCCTGGGTTATTACCATTTTCTAATTCTTTCTTTTACTAATTGTGTCTTTCATTAATGGTGTCTCAGCAATTACACCTACAAATACTTTCAGAACTTTAGGACATAGTTTATCTGTATGTTTACCACACACTTGTTGCCTCCCCCACTTGAATGTAATCTTCTTGAGGTAAATGGAGATGGATAGACAGACAGATAGATAGATAGATAGATAGATAGATAGATAGATAGATAGATGGATGGATGATAGATAGATGACAGATGGATGGATGGATAGATAGATAGATAGATAGATAGATAGATAGATAGATAGATAGATAGATAGATGAAGCTATATACATAGATGTAAAAATGAAGGTAATCTGAAATTATGCTTTCTATTAAAGGTAGAATTTGAGCTGAGTCTTTAAAAGGCCAGGTAAAATGCAAGGCTAAGATGAAAGTACAGAGCATTCAAGGCATGGGGGACAGCCAATATGAAGGCATGAAAATGGGAAGTGGAGTCATGTTCCAAAGCACTCAATAGGCCTCTGGATCTGGATCATGGAGTGTGTGGAGGGAAGTCAGGAACAAAAAGGTTAAGAAGAAAGGGGCCAGTTTTGAAGTACTTTAATGCCATATATAAAATTTTATATTTTATCTTAAAGGTAATAGAGAACCACTGGGACTCACTTGGGGGAGGAAAGAGGAAAGATAGGTTCAGATTTAGCCTTTAGAACATCTCCTTAGCTTCTGAGTGAAAGATAGATTGGGCAGGGTAAGACCAGAGGTACACAGACTGATTAGAAGTTTATTGTAGTAGTCTAGGTAGGAGGCATCTAGGTTCTAAACTAGAGTTGTGGGTATATTAGAAAAGAGAAGGGGACATAAACAAGAGATGTTAGGAAGGTAGAACTCCTCAAGATTTCGTAGTGGGTTGACTGGGTGCAGTGAGTTTGAGTGTGGAATTCAAGTTAAACCCAAAGTTCCAATGCTGAACTTGGAGGACACACAGTGGTGTTCTTGACAGTAACAGGGAAGGTTAGAAGGATGTCATTGTTTGGAAGGAGATAATGAGTTCTCTTTTTGAGATACCTACAGTACATCTAGTTTGAGATATTTAGGAAGCTAGTGGTGCTTAATTGTAGCCCTTCAGAGATGGGATAACTAGGTATTTAGATCTGGTAACCATCTACAAAGAGATCACTGAACTCATGGAAACTAATTCCCATAGCAGCCCACCTTGAAATTACTTATGTATTGTTTTCTATATAGTTTGTATTTGCTTGTTTGTGTATGTGCTATTTCCCCCAATGAAGGGTAGGGAACTGATCACTTTTGTCTTTGCCTTGAGTGCCTAGCACAATCCCTGGCAGATAACATGTGCTTAACACAAGGAAGTCCTGGAATCACAAATTTTAAGTTGGAATGAAAGATGGAAAAGAGAAGATGGTAATAAGCCTTATTAAGCACCAACTATGTCATCCACTTTGCTAAGCACTTTGATCTGCACAACAACCCTGGGAGGCAGATGCCATTATTATTCCCATTTTATAGATGGCAAAACTGATGCAGGCAGGGGTTAAGGGACTTGCCCAGGGTCACACATCTAGCAAGTGTCTGGTGCTAACTTTGAATTAGTGAGTTTCTGATTCCAGATCCAGAACTGTATCTACTAAAGCAGACCTAAATAGGAATCCTCTTTCCAATAAAGGAGCAATATTAACACTTGTACTCTCCATCTTACATCGTATTGTTAGGATCAGATAAGATAATATATTTACAGATCTGAAAGAATAGTGACTGTAGTGGTCACTCTCAGAATCAGCTGAGGTTGTCACGAAAAGCTAAAGACAAGAAAGAGGTTTAACATATGTGTAGATGCACATGCATGTGCCTGTGTATGTGTGTGTTGTAGTCAACAAAACTGAAGGAAAGAGAAGCGTCAAGGAAGAAATAGCTCCATTGCTCAGGTCATGGGATAATGATAAGTAAGGCCAGAGATTAGGCAGAGCTCCTCAATTTTAATTTTGCCTCTGTTTTCTCTGCCAAAGAGAACATCCTCTGAATTAGAAAGGATGGAATAAAAGTGGCTAGTAAGGAGACTGTAAGAGAAAATAGCCTCCCTTGATGAATTCAAGTTGCCTGACCCAGATGAACTCCATCATCCCATACTGAGATGAATGGTGGATATGATTGCCAGTCAATGATCTTTGAAAGCCTGTAGAGAATGGGAGAAGTACCATAGGACTAGAGAAGGGCAAATGTCTACATTTTCATTAAAAGGAAGAGAATGGAATCTGCAAACTATGGACCAATGAGCTTGACTTCAACGTTGGAACAACTGCTCTCATTATCTTTCAACCAAAACCTTCCACTCTTCCTAACTTCCATGTTACTTTCAAGGGCACCATCCTCCTCCCAGTTATCCAGGCTTTACTCCCTAGGCATTATCCTAGATTCTTCACTCTCTCTCTCTCACCACCAATATCCAATCCATTTTCTTGTGACTTCTACCTTAACAACATTCCTCACATATAAAATATAAAATCCTCTGGTTGGCCTTCCAGTCTTCTTTCACCTTACTCCCCTGCACATATCCAGGGACACTGACCTCCTTCCTGTTCCTCTAACTTAACACCCCATTGCTTGACTCCAAATCCTTGCACTGGCTTTCTCTTGTGCCTAGAATTCTCTTCTTCCTTGTGCCTGCCCCTAGCTTCCCAAGTCTCAGCTTCCCAAGTCCAGCTTCTTCAAGAAGCCTTTCTCTTTTAATCTTAGAACCTTCCCAATGAGATTACTCCTGATTTATCCCATATATATCTAGTTTGTACATATGTATGATCAACTGCCATTAGACTATGAACTCCTTTGAGAGAAGGGACTGTTTTTGGCTCCCCCCACCCCACCAGTACTTAGCACAGTGTCTGACACAGAGTAGGTATTTAATAAATGCTAGCAGTTGACTGACTGACTTCTATCAAAATTCTATGGATTGGGGGCAGCTGGGTAGCACAGTGGATTGAGAGTCAGGCCTAGAGACGGGAGGTTCTAGGTTCAAATCCGGCCTCAGACACTTCCCAGCTGTGTGACCCTGGGCAAGTCACTTGACCCCCATTGCCCACCCTTACCATTCTTCCACCTAGGAGCCAATACACAGAAGTTAGGGGTTAAAAAAAAATTTTTTTATGTGTACAATGTTCTTCTGGCTCTGCTCCTTTCACTCTGCATCAATTCCTGGAGGTCTTTCCAATTCACATGGAATTCTATGGATTATTTTGGCTTCTTTTTTGAGACTTGGTTTCCCTTACCTTGCCCAGTGGTTACCCATCAGTCTGACTCCAATGCTGATTTGCACATAAACTTTAACTTGCGAGGTAGTATAATGGATAGACTTGGAGAAAGGAAGACTTGAATTCAAATCTAGACTGTGCCACTTGCTTGCAGACACTAGGTACTTAATTTCTATCTGCCTTGGTTTCCTCATCTATAAAATAGGATCATAATAGATCTTATCTCCCAGGGTTGCAAATGAGATATTATTTGTAAGGCATTGCCCAATGTCTGGCACATACCAGGTACTTAATAAATTATTGTTCCTTGCCTCCTCCTTTTTCCAACCTAGGCAGGCTCAACCCTCCTTAAAGCAGTCTTAGGGACCCTGGCTTCTAATGACTCACCTATTGGCACCAGATTTAATGTGGAAACCCAACTAACTACAGGTCCATTGTAGCTCAAAATAGTCCAACTCAAGAGATGCATCAGCCTCAGTTTATCTGAGTAGCAGGAATTACTGAGCTTCACCACTATGCTGGTTCTAAAATGTGTTACTAAAGCAACGGCTTTTGAACATCTGGAAAAGGAAGAAAGCATTCAAAGTCAAAAGTCAGTTTTCACTCTGGACAACAGAGTGATTAATCATAACTTCAGAAGCCCGAGGATAAACATGCCTCCTGCTACTTGGCATAGAGGTGATGGGGTAGAGGTGCTGAAAGAGATATACATTTTCTGGCATGGCTAATGTGTTGCTTGCTGTGTCTCATTTGACTATTTTATTTGATACAAAAGAGGATTTCTGTGGTATGGATATTAGTGGGGAGGGATAGAAATACAAAAAAATAAAGAAAAGATGCTCAGAAGGAGACAATCCACTCTGATGGCTCCTCGTTAAATTCAAGACTAGCGTTTTTTAAAAACAAACTATATAAAGAAGGTCATAATTTCATATTAATCTTCTGTTTTATCCTTACATATCAAATCCTTATGATTTGTTGATTAAATTATCATAGTAAAATGAATCTTTTAAAGTTTCTTGCTCTTATCAAGGAAAAAAGTGGAGAGATATAGGTTTATAAATAGTAAAATTAGATGGATCTGGAACTAGCTGATTGAATGGATGAAAAAAAAGTATTCATTAATGGATCAATATCAATCTGGAAGGCAGCCTCTGATGCCAAATTTGACCTGGTGCAGTTTTTGGTTTTGTTTTTAATTTTTAAACCCTTAATTTTCTGTCTTAGTAACAATTCTAAAATAGAAGAGTACAGGCTAGACAAAATGAGTTATGACTTACCTAGGGTCACACAGCTAGGAATTGTCTGAGGTTAGGTTTGAACCCAGGTCTTCCTGACTCCAGGCCTGGATCTCTATCCACTGAGCCCCTTCTGTGAAGTTTTAACATTTTTATTAGTGCTTTAGATGATAAGCTTATCAGATTTGTGAATGATACCAAGCTGAGAGGGATAGCTAGCACAGTAGCTGACAGAGATGGTACTCAAAAATATCTTGACAGGCTAAAACACTGAGATGAATTTAATAAGATAAAATTTATTTTGAGCAGCGGATGAATTCTTAACCAAACAAGAAGTAATTACAACAAATGATGAAATAGATACTTTGGATTACATGAAATTGAAAAGCTTTTCTACAAACAAAATTAATTCATCTAGGATAAGAGAGAAAGCAGTTGATGAGGGAAAATCTTTTTCTTAAATATCACTCATCAAGGTTTGATATCCAAAATTTTTAAACAACTAACAAATACATGATCAAAAGTCATCATCTAATAGAAAAATGATGAAAAGATATGAACAGTTCTCAAAAGAATTACAAATTATATGAAAGGTGTTCCAAATCACTAATAATAAAAGAAATGTAAAACAAAACAACTTGGAGATTTCACCTCAAACCCAGGAAATAGTCAAAGGTGATCAAAGATGGGAAGAGTCCATGTTGGAAGAATTATGGAAGAATAGGCACATTAATGCATTGTTGGTGAAATGCAAATTGGTCCAACCATTATGGAAAGCAATTTGAAATTATACAAATAAAGTAACTAAAATGCCCATGTACTTTGATTAGAGAGATTCCACTGCTGGGGATATGCCTAATGGAGGTCACTGACAAAAAGAAAGACTCCATATACACCAAAATCTTTATAGTAGCACTTTTTGTGATAGAAGAGAAATAAAAATAAAATGAATATTATTGATTTGGGAAATGTTTAAAAAATTGTGGTATATGAATGTAATGGAATATTTCTGTGCTATAAGAAACAACCCCCATGAGGAATACAGGGAATCATGGAAAGATTACTTGAATTGATACGCAGTAAAATAATCAGAATCAAGAAAGTAATATACACACTTAGTACAACAACATAGTTGTTGAAAGAACAATCACAAAACAGAAACTGAATTTGTAAAGTTATGGGACTCAAACTTGACCCTAAACAAAAGACATGAGAAGATTCTTCTTCCACTCCTTTGCAGAAGTCAGGGTCCATGGGTGGTGGTGATGTTTAATCACTTCAGTTTTTTTTTTCCCAAACATTTATTAATATTCATTTTTAACATGGTTACATGATTCATGCTCCTCCTTTCCCCTTCACCCCCCACACTCCGCCCACCCATGGCCGTTACACATTTCCACTATTTTTGTCATGTGTCCTTGATCAAGACCAATTTCCAAATTGTTGGTAATTGCATTGGTGTGGTAGTTTCGAGTCCACACCCTCAATCATGTCCACCCCGACCCATGCGTTCAAGCAGTTGCTTTTCTTATATGTTTCCTCTCCTGCAGTTCTTCCTCTGAATGTGGGTAGCGTCTTTACCATAAATCCCTCAGAGCTGTCCTGGGTCATTGTATTGTTGCTGGTACAGAGGTCCATTACATTCGATTTTACCACAGTATGTCAGTCTCTGTGTACAATGTTCTTCTGGCTCTGCTCCTTTCGCTCTGCATCAGTTCCCGGAGGTCTCTCCAGTTCCCCTGGAACTCCTCCAGTTTATTATTCCTTTTAGCACAATAGTATTCCATCACCCGCATATACCACAGTTTGTTCAGCCATTCCCCAATTGAAGGACATACCCTCCTTTTCCAGTTTGTTGCCACCACAAAAAGCGCAGCTATAAATATTTTCGTACAAGTCTGTTTATCTATGATCTCTTTGGGGTACAAACCCAGCAATGGTATGGCTGGATCAAAGGGCAGGCATT
>NC_058131.1:287975586-288068175 GCF_016433145.1 Gracilinanus agilis
GGAGGGAGGGAGGGAGGAACATCGGCCAAACATATTAAGAACTTGCTATTTGCCAGGCACTGTGTAAGGTACTGAGGACATAAAGACAAAAATTAAATTGTCCCTGCATTTAAGGAGTGTATATTCTATTGGAGGAAACAGTGTGGAAGTAGATACAAAATACAGACTAAATAAATATAAAGCAAAATTTTCTTTTCTTTCTTCCTTTTTTTTTTTTTTTTTTTTTGAGGGTAGGGGGAGATAACTACTATGTGCCAGGCACTATGCAAAGCTCTTGCTGTACAAATGTTATCTCATTTCAGCCTCACCACAACCTTGGGAGGTAGTTGCTATTATTACCCCCATTTTACATATGAGAAACTATGGCTGAGAGAGGTTAATGGCATACAACAGTATACATTGTCTGTGGCAGGATTTAAACGCAGATATCCTTGTCTCTGGGTCTGGCACTCTATCCACTGAACCACTTCACTGCCTCCTAGCTTTTTTCTTTCTTGAAACAAGATGGTTGAACTAGATGCCTCTACAGTGCCTTCCAGCTCTGATATACAATATGTGAAGCTCTCTTCTAGCTCTAGCATTCTATGTTCTGTAAATGTGTTGTAAGGGCTCTTTTTTTGTTATTGTTTAGTTGGTTCAGCCATGCCCCACTCTTTATGACTCCATTTGGCATCTTCTTGGCAAAGAGACTGAAGCAGTTTACCATTTCCTTCTCCAGCTTATTTTTTTTACAGATGAGGAAACTGAGGCAATCAGGATTAAGTGGCTTTCCCAGGGTCACACAGCTAGTAAATGTGTGAAGTCACATTTGAATTCAGGTCTTCCTGACTCCAGATCCAGAACTCTATCTCCTGTGCCACCTATCTGCCCAAGTTTCCCTATAACTCCTAAAATCTGTTTTCTAAGGTCTCTTCCAGCTCTGATATCCTGTATTCTGTGTACAGTCTGATATACTTTCTACCTCTAATATTTTATGACTCTGTATTGACTGAGTAAAGTTTTGAAATTACTATGTCTATGAACTGTATTTTTATGTGATATTTCTCTGACATCTCTGACCACAAATAAATTAGACTGTACTTACCAGTATCTTTTGATGGTCATTAGGGTAAACTGTATGTGATTCTCTTTACATAATAATGTGTGGCCTTTATATCGTGTTAGTAATACTGATGAATCTAAAATTATTCTGCTGCCTTATGGTCATATAGCTCCTCCCATCAACTAATAAAAAGGATGATAAAGACCATCTATAAACATAAGGCTTAAATGCTTAATTTTAATAGGCACATAAAAAGGGCCCCAAGAGGCTCTCAAAGTTGCTGAACTGACACAGTCACTCAATTTTCTTCTGCCCTTGAAATGCAGTAGAACATGGAGCAAGGCAAATCCTAGAAGGTCAGAGCTAGAAGGGACCCCAGAACATAGAACAGATAATATCAGAATTTGAAAGGGTCCTTAGAATATAAAACATCCAACCCAGAATGTAAAACACAGACTAGAAACACTAAAAAAGACTTTAGATCAGTGATGGAGAACCTATGGCAGCCAAAGATGGTACACAGAGGGCTCTCTATGGGCACGTGGCCACTCTCACCCCCAGTTCATTACTAGAAAGGCAGAGGCAGAGCTGCTCCCCTCCCCCTCTCCACCAGGCCTGACAGTTTTTCACATGCCTCACCCCTTTGCCCAGCAGCCAATGGGAGCTCACAGGTGGTAAGGTGGGCGGCTCACAGGAGGCAGAGCTGGAGGGGAGCAGAGTGCTCAGGCCACTCCTCTCCCCCTCTCTACATTTGCTGAGGTCATTCCTCATGTCACCCACCTCTCTGCCCAGCAGCCCAATGAGAGTGCTTCCAGCTGCCACCCCCGCCTCGGGTAAGGAGGGTGGGGAGTGCCCAGCACTCAGTGGGAAGGAGGGCAGGGCCTAGCACTCAGTCTCTAAATGGTTTGCCATCACTGCTTCAGACCATAGAATATCAATGCTAGAAGGGACTTTAGGGATCATCTCTAACCAAACTCCTACATATTTCTTTTTATTGATACAGTTCATCTAGACCCAACATACACTGACCAAAAAAACATCTAAATAACCACCCCGTCCCCTCAATCTTGAAACAGCAAGGAGGCACAGTAGATAAAGAGCCAGGCCTAGAGCTGGGAAGACAGGGGTTCAAATCTGGCCTCAGACACTTCCTAGCTGTGTGTCCCTGTACAAGTCACTTAACCTTGTTTGCCTAGTCCTTGTCCATCTGTCTTAGATGTGTTACTAAGACAGAAAGTCAAGGTTTAAAAATAAATAAATAGCCCCTCTTCCTTGTATATTTCCTGAAAACAGTTAAGCAGAGGCACTCTAATATCTTGATTATGTAGATCAGTGATGGGCAAACTTTTTAAAGAGGGGGCCAAAGGAAAGGAAATGCTCATCTGTCAATCTGTTTCTAAGGTAACTCTTTTGAGGTTTCATTGTATTGTATCCTACTCATTTTATTCGTCAGATTAGGAATAATGTGGCTCTTCAGGATAGAACATTTCAGAGGGCCGCATCTGGCCCGCAGGCTGTAGTTTGCCCATCACTGATGTAGATCATTTTCCATTTTTGTAGATAGCACATGCTCAGAGGCTACCCCCCAAAGCCCTTCTTGCACTGACAGGCTAGGTCCCCCAGGGCAATTGGCTTCTTCTCCCCTCAGAGTTCCAGAAGTTACACTAAGAGGCTGGGAGTAGTTTGGGGGATATATAACTCATAACCCCAACCCCATTAGTATGCTTCCGCTATTAATTATCAGTCAATGTGAAGGACTGAACCTTTATCAGCAAAGCAAGTCTCCAAGATAACCACAAGGGGCTCGTGATGAAAATGCTCTCCACTGCCAAAGAAGGAATTGCTAGAGTCTGAGCAGATCAAAGCACGCCATCTTCCACTCCATTTCCTTTTTGAGATTTCTATTGTATGTGGGATATGTGTCTTCTGTCATGGCATGAGCGATATGGAAATAGAGATTATATGAAAATAAATCTATATCGGACTCTTCATTGCCTTGAGTAGATGGGGAAGGGAAAGAGGGAGAAAATCTGAATTTTAAAATGTCAAAAAACAATTGCCAAAAATTGTTTCTATGTGTTAACTGGAAACATTTTAAAACTTGGAAAAAATACATTTAAAAAATTTTAAATATCAGTTGATATCATTTAGCTAATCAGACCATTAGCTCTAAAAAATGGTATTTATTAAAATGTTATAGTAAGAAATAATAAAAACATCTCCCCTCCCAACTAGGAACACACTCAATCACAAATACATACAGGGTACAGGGGAAAGTGTGTCCAATATTAGGGAGCATATATGGCAAAGACAGAAGTCACCATGCCCAGTCCCCAGACCTTTTTCTACCTTTTGTTTCCCTTAGCTAAGGTATATCTTACTGCTGGGCTCCTTATTTAGAATTATTTTTTAAATTTAAACTCTTATCTTCTGTCTTAGTATTAATTCCAAGACAGAAGACTGGTAAAGACTAGGCATTAGAGATTAAGTGACTTTACCAAGGTCACACAGCTAATAAGTATCTGAGGCTGGATTTGAACTCAGGTCTTCCCAATTCCATGCCCAGCACTCTATCCACTGAACCACTTAGTTGCCCCATATATTTAGATATGACCAATATAAGGAATTTATTTTGATTGATAATCCATTTCCATCATGAAAGTTTTATATTTCTTTTTTTGTTAAAACGAATAGAGAGGGGGCAACTGGGTGGCTCATTGGATTGAGAGTCAGGCCTAGAGACAGGAGGTCCTGGGTTCAAATCTGACCTCAGTCACTTCCTAGCTATGTGACCCTGGGTAAGTCACTTAACCCCCATTGCCTAACCCTTACCCCTCTTCTGCCTTGGAACCAATACACAGTATTGATTCTAAGACCGAAAGTAAGCGTTTTGTGTGTGTGTGTGTGTGTGTGTGTGTGTGTGTGTGTTTTTAATGGATGGAGAGGGTGAGAAGGAAAGAAAATACTTTTTAATTGAAAAAAATTTTTTAAATAATGAGTTCTGTTTTGGACATGCTGAGGTTGAGATACCTATAGGTCATGTTTCAGATGTCTAAGAGGCAAGAGGTGCATGACTGTAGTTTAGTCTAGAGCTATTACCTAGATTGAGGATAATTAAGTTTATGGAAGAAAATGAGGGGCAGCTGGGTAGCTCAGTGGAGTGAGAGTCAGGCCTTGAGACAGGAGGTCCTAGGTTCAAACCCGGCCTCAGCCACTTCCCAGCTATGTGACCCTGGGCAAGTCACTTGACCCCCATTGCCCACCCTTACCAATCTTCCACCTATGAGACAATACACCGAAGTACAAGGGTTTAAAAAAAAAAAAAGAAAGAAAGAAAATGAGATCAAGTGAGATGGTATTCAGTGAAAAAAGAGAAAGGAGCCAAGGACAGAGCTTGAGATACACCCAGGGGTTAGAGGGTGTGACATGGATAAAGAGACAACTAAGGAAACTGAGGAGTAGTTAGGCCAGTAGGAGGAGGACCACTGGAAGAGTGAGGAACACAAAAAATCTAGAGAGGAGAGAATATGCACAAGGAGGGGGTCAACTATGTCCAAAGCTGTAGAGAGGTCCAGGAGGATCAGGATTGAGCTGAGGCCATTTGATTTGGCTATTAAGAGAGTAACTTGGAGAGAGAAGTTTCTGTTGAATGATAAGGCTAGAAGTCAGATTGCAGAGGGTTTAGAAAAGAAAGAGAAGAGAACTAAAGGCACCTATTGTATATGGCTTTCTCAAGGAATTTAATTATGGAGGGAAGGAAAGATACAGTACAATAGTTAGTAGGAATAATTGAATAAAGTGGGGGGGGTTCTTATTATTTTTTAGGATGAGAGAAACAGGAGGGTGTTTGAAGGTAGCTAGGAAGGAACCAGTAGATAAAAAGAGAAACTGAATATTAGTGAAAGTATGATTGTGCTAAAAGGAATGATGAACTGGAGGAAATCCATGTGAACTGGAAGAACCTCCAGGAATTGACACAGAGTGAAAAGAGCAGAACCAAGAGAACATTGTATACAGAGACTGATACAATTGATTGTAATGGACTTCTCTGCTAGCAGCAATGCAGTGATCCAGGACAATTCTGAGGGACTTATGAGAAAGAATGCTATTCACATCCAGAGAAAGAACTGTGGGAGCAGAAACACAGAAGAAAAACAATTGCTTGATCATATGGGTCAATTGGAACATGATTGGGGATGTAGACTCTAAGTGATCACCCTAATGCAAATATCAATAATATGGAAATAGGTCTTGATCAATGTCACATGTAAAACCCAGTGGAATTGCATGTTGGCTATGGGGGGGGGGGGAGGAAGGAAGGGAGTGAAAGAACATGAATCATGTAACCATGGAAAATTTTTCATAATTAATTTTAAAAAAGAAGCAGAAAAAAAATTAGTGAAAGTATGTGGGGATGAGAAAGGGGGCCATTTGCTGGGGAACAGGGAAAGGAAGAGGATCAAGGGCAAATGGAGAGGGTTTTCCTTGACAAAAAGGCTCTCTCCATCTGAGACCTGGGGGGAGGACATTTTCAAGGAAGATGTCTGAGTGATGTGGGATGAGGAAAAGGGGAGAAGAGAGAATTCTCTATGGATATTTTCAATTTCTTTGGTGAAATATGAGACCAAGTCTTTGGCTGAGCTGGTCGTAGGGAGGATTTGTGATGGGAAGCTAGAGAAGAGATGAGGAAGTTTGGAACAGCTGGGGTGGAGAGGAAAGGAGGAGTGAGTGAATCAATGAAGGAGCATCTCCCCAAAGCACTGGTCTGATCATATCATTCCCCTACTCAGTAAACTCCAGTGCCTTCCTAGTACCTCCAGGATCAAACTTACCATCCTATGTTTGATTGTTTTTTTAACTCTTACAATCCACCTTAGAATCAATACTGTGGGGGGCAGCTGGGTAGCTCAGTGGATTGAGAGCCAGGCTCTAAAATGGGAGGTCCTAGGTTCAAATCTGGCCTCAGACACTTCCCAGCTGTGTGACCTTGGGCAAGTCACTTGACCCCTATTGCCTACCCTTACCACTCTTCTGCCTTGGAGCCAATACACAGTATTGACTTGGCTTTTGTCTGCCTCAGTTTCTTCAATTATTAAATGGAGATAATGATGACATCTACCTCCCAGAGTTGTTATGTGGCTTGAATGAGTTAATATTTGTAAAGCACTTAGCATGGTACCTGGCACAAAGAAGGTGCTTAATGCTTGTTTCTTCTCTCCATCCCTCCCCTCCCATTTCCTTCCTTTCTTCCTTTCTCCCTCCTTTCCTTCCTCCCTTCCTCCCTTCTTTCCTCCCTTCTTTTCTTCCTTCCTTCCTTCCTCCTTTCCTTCCTCTCTTCTTCCCTTCCTTCTTTCCTTCCTTCTGCAGTTAGGTGGCTCAATGGGTAGAGAACCAGGAATAGAGACAGGAGGTCCTGAATTCAAATTTGGTTTCAGACACTTCCTAGCTGTATGATCCCAGGCCAAGTCATTTAGCCCCAATTGCCTAGCCTTTACCAGTCTTCTGCCTTCTTGGACACTTAGTATAGATTCTTAGTATTGATTCTAAGACAGAAAGTAAAGGTTTTAAATAAATAAATAACATGTCCCTACACTAAATATGCCTCTGGTTGCTTATGGATTACATATTGTATTTTTACTTCTTATGAGAGAAATTGTTTCTATGACTATTCCAAACATATGAGTCTTTTCTTAATTTAGGGTATAATACCAGTAATGGGCTCTCAGGGACACAAAATATAAATGATTTAGCAACTTTTTTTTTTTTTCCAGAATCCACCCACCTCATTTCTCAGAGGAGGAAACTCAGGTCCATAAAGGTATAGTAGCTTAATCAAACATGCAAACAGTGAATCTACTAAAGAATGAAAATATAAAACATGAAAAGATGAATAAAATATAATATATATTAGATACAACATAAATTGTATAAATATAATATATAAATATAAAATGAAAATATAAGAAAGAGTGCATAGGGTGGTGAGTCAGATCACACCTATCAGGAAGCAGGAGACTATTTGATCTCCTGAAGTCTCTTTCCTAGCCCTCTAATTCTGCAAATTTTCCAATTTCCTGTTCTTGTAACACCCTGGTGTTCACACAATGAAATTTCTCGGGTACATCAGAGATCAAGAGAGTGTGAAGCTTGCTCAGTTTGTTCTAGGGCTTCCAGCCCTTGGCCTTGGGATAATGAGGAAACTCATGGCTTTGTGGGCTGGGACAATCTCATCTCCTATTGAGGGAAGAATCTTCAAATAGTGAAACTGAGAGCTAAGAAAACCCAAGTCTTGTTTACTTCTGCTCTAACAGTAGTATTGACTAGGCTAGGGGTATCTGTAATCCATTTAATCAAGGTCCTTCCTAACGTTAAGTTTAAGCTAAGAACATCATTTTTTAATTAGTCTGACAGCTCTGCTGGGGAAGAATTCTGGAATAAATCAATCCAACATTTTCTAATGCACTTCAAAGCTCAAAAGAAGTCAGAGTGAGCTGATGGTTCCTTATTGATATGGGAGGATTTGGGGAAAGAGAGGATGATGGGAAGGAAAGAAAGAGACAGAGAAAGAGAATTTTTTGTGATTCTATAATTCTTATTGCACAACTACAAGTAAATTTTAGCATAGTGCAATGAGAATAACCCAAAGGGTAATGGAGACATGCATGGTGGAAGTGAAGAACCCAACTTTTGCTCATTCCAAACAGGGCATTGAAAAGGAGAAGCAGTATAATGGATGCCATCAAAGGACTGGTCACATGGCAGAGCAGGAGATGGTCAAGGGACAGCCCATGTGTCCCATCAATATCATTGTGATGCTGAGATAAGTGGAAAAGTCTCCAGCATGTCCAATACACAAACATCCAGTGGTGGTGCCCAGGGTCACACAGTTGAACCTAGAGTCTCCCATCTCCATGCCTGACTCTCTATCCACTGAGCCAGCTAGCTGCCCCAAAGATATCAAATTTTGCAAAATACTTAACAATGTATTATCTGAATCTCTTAACAACCTTGTTATATTCATTTTACTGATGGGGAAATTGAGATCCACTGATGTTCATTGATTTGCCAATGGTCACACAAATTGTCAGTAGTGCGATTTGAACACAGGTTCCAAAATTTAGCATTCCATCAGCTTTTCTCTCTCCTGTGTTCCTTCCTCCCTCCCCTAATTGAAGCATGTAGGATAAAATTCTGACAAATTCTGATTTGGGAATGCCCAATAAGAGATGTCTACATGTTAACAGGAGTTAAATCTTAAGTTAAAAGAAAGTCCCTAATGGTGAAATGTCAGACATTCATGAGCATTCAGGAATCAATGTAATCATACCACATAAGTGTGTCTTTTATACATACTGATAAAGGCCATCCCTAGGAGAAAGTTAACATGGGCTTTATTGGATCTTTGAAATAAGAACACCAGATTTATTGGCCCACCCCTTATCCTAATAACTCATATTTATTTCTATGATGCTTTAAGGTTTACAAAGTACTTTCCTTACAATAGCTTTGTCAGGGAGAGAGATACAAAGGAAAGGAGGAATTCTGAATATGGAAATGTGAATTTTTAAAGGGCATTGAACTTGTTGGCTAGAGGCCTGGATTCTAGTACCCAATCTGCCATTAACAATTGTCTGTGCCCAATGAAAATAATAATTAAATCAAAGAACCTCACCATTGGAAGGGATTCTAGGGGTCTCAAAGTTCAAAATTCTAGCAGGAACCCCCTCAACAGCATTCTTAATAATCATCATGTATGTCCTCTCTTGAAGATCTTCACTGATGAACACACTCCATCTTGAAGCAATCCATTTAACTTTTGGACTTCATTCATATTTCCTTGCCCCACTCCCTGCATCCCCCCACAAGATCTCTGTAACCCTTCTTCCTCCTCCCATCCCTCCAAGCCTCCTGATGTTCATTCCCACCCAGAAGTGTGCTAGAGTCAGCTCAAACTGCTCTTCCATAGCAGGTTCTCAGATTTTCAGTCTTATTCCTGGAAATGGGCAAACTCTACAGATTAGGGATTGGTTTATTATTTTGTTGATTGCCTAGACTTTAGAAAGTGATGATGTTAACAATGCAAGTTAAGAGACAGGTGGTTCAGTGGATAGAGAGCCAGGCTTAGAGATGGATGCCTCTGGATTCAAATCTGGCCTCAGATACTTCCAAGCTATGTGACCCTGGGCAAGTCACTGAACCCAATTGCCTAGCCCAGTGATGGGCAAACTAAGGCCTGTGGGCCAGATGCAGCCCCCTGAAATGTTCTATCCCAGTCTCAGGGCATTATTCCTAATCTAATTCCAAATACAATGAGTAGGATACAATACAATGAAACTTCAAAAGAGTTGCCTTAGAAACAGACTGACAGATGAGCATTTCCTTTCCTTTGGCCCCCTCTTTAAAAAGTTTGTCCATCACTGCTTTGCACTCTGCTGTCTTGGAACCAATACTTAGTATCAACTCAAAGACAGAAGGTGAAGGTAGTATTATAATAATAATAATAATAATAATAATACAAGTTAAACTTAAAAATATGTCATGAAAGGGCAGCTAGATAGCACAGCAGACCTAGAGATGGAAGGTCCTGGGTTCAAATCTGACCTCAGACACTTCCTAGCTATGTGACTATGGACAAGTCTCTTAAGCCCAATTGCCTAGCCCTTACCACTTTTCAGACTTAAAACTGATTTTAAGACAGAAAGTAAGGTGTTTTGTTTGTTTTTAAGTATACCATAGGCACACTTTACCTCCCCAGAGAGTTAGTTGTTAAATATTTACCAGCATACCACTGGTCCCACCATGCCACCCCATGCTTTAGTGAGTCCGATCCTCCTTTTCCCTTCTTACTGCATCCTTATCATATGATGGGATGAACACTGTCTAAAGGCAGAATGAACAAGAACTATTTATTAAGCTCTTACCCTATGCCAGGCACAGAAGCTGAAAAGTTGGGGTTGAGGAACTGGGGAAGAGTAGGAGAGACAGACCAAGGCAGCCACGGGAGAATGATAACTACAGTCCAGAGTCCACCTGGAGGGCCTGGGAGGAACCATCTAATCAGATTGCCAATGTGTGAACTCCAGGACCAGAGGGAGGCTTCAGGATAAAGAGCTGGGGCATGGTCAGGAAGGTCACAGGGCAGCCTGGAGAGGAAAGAAGACACAGCCCTTAATCCCAGCTCTGCTACTTGCTGCCTGTGTAATTTTAGGAAACACATCTAGTACTCCCTCCCAGGGTTGTTCTGGGGGCCAGATGGGGTCATATATATAAAGTACCATATAATAAAGTGGCGTGTAAATGTGTATTATTCTGGAAAAGAATGCCACGAGGGCTAGAGGATCTGGGCTCACCTAGAAGGACTCAGTTTTGAAGATTTCTCTTGAAAATTTCTCGGAATTGTGTTCCCTCTCAACCAAGGCTTACACTAACAACTTTAGAATTTGACTCATGTCTAAGTTTCTACAAAAAAATGGAAAACAGCCCTCAAGCAAGCATTCAGGATAAAAACACATTTAACCTAGGCCAGGCTTGTTTAACGCAATGAAAAACACAAAAGCCTCACACCTGAGCCCATAAACAGCCTTGATAATTATTCTTCCCTCTCCATTAGATATTAATCTACCAGTCACCTATGAGGAGGGAATACATTCCAGACTTTGGGGTGGGGGGAGGAATGGGGTGCAGCTGTGCAAAGTCACAGATTAAGAGATGAAATATAAGCAACAGCTAGCAAGCAGGTTGGAGCATAGTGAAGAGTAGAATGCAAAATGGTAGGTGAGAACCATATAGTGGAGGGCTTTTGATGCTCTCTCTGGGTGGGTTTACTTCAACTCACAAGGGAAAAGCACTCAAGATCAATCGAGAGTCAGTTCCATTCCCCTAAATATGCATAATCCATATAATTCACAGAACCAGTGCTAAAAGGCTTGTTGGTTCTACCACACTGTGTATCTCTCCCTTTCTGCTTTTCAGTATAGCTTCTGGTCAATGCAACAACTTCCCCTCAATTATCATGAAACTTGGTGCTGGTATAGAAGTTCCTTGGCTTTATCTTCTCCATCCAGCACTGGTTCCTTAATGACCATGGTGACCCTGGAGAGGCTACATGGCTCCCTAGAGGGGCCTCACAGGTACCCAGTTCTCCATCCAGTGAACCCATCTAGAATTATGTCTCTTGTCTGTCTCTCTCCCTCCCTCTGTCCATAACTTTCTTCTCTTTGAGGTCTAAGTAACTCTCTTTTAAATAAGAATTGCCTTCATCTGAGGAATTTCACACTGCTTTTAGAGGCAACAGAAAGAGCGTGCAGGGGAAATGGTGCTTTATTTGGAGTTGCCAGATCTGATTCCCAAACCCAGTCTTGTCACTTACTAGCTATGTGATTTTGGACAAGTTGTATTAACTCTCATTCCTTCATCTGTAAAATGACAGGATTGGACAAGATGATCACCAAGGTCTAAATTCTAGCTCTGAAAGTTATAGTCTTAATGATCTATTAATTATACAGGAATTCCCAAAAGTCTAAGTGGAATCTTAAGTTTTAATAGCTTAACTATATTACTCTTAACCCTAGAAGGGGTATATGTGGATTACATTATTTGTAACATGAGGATAATAATTTCTGCCTATCTTACAGGGCTACTGTGAGGATTAAATGTGAATATATATGTGAATTAATCTAGGGTGCTTTTTAGACTCCTACCATCTCCATGTCTGAAATCATGGTTGCTACCTCTACTTTTGTTTAGTTCACCTTAAGCATAATAGATTTTGTTCCTAATTTAAACTCTGTATGAAACCTGTGTTTCAAGTACATTTCTTATAAACAACATATTGTTAGGTTCTGCTTTCTAAACCATTCTGCCACTTTTCCATTTTCTGGATAAGTTTATGGCTATGATTGCTAATTGTGTATTTCCCTCCATCCTTTTGTATTTTTTTCCTTTCTTTCCCATCTACTCTTCTCATTACAAAAAAAAAAAAAAAGATGGTGAAAAAGGAGCTTGCTTAACAATAGTGATCTATAATTGAAGTGATTTGTTTTTATTGTTTCCTTTCTTCCCCTTGGTTTGTGCCCATCATATGCTTTTTTTTTAAGTCTTCCTCTTCATTGTCCACCCTCTAAAATTAGTTTGTTTTGCTTATTATTATTCCCTCACTCATTTTGTACCTCTCCTTAAATCCTCATTCTCTTCTCTTCCCCTCCTATTTCTCTGTAGAGACTAAGGTATTTCTACGCCATGTTCTTTGTATGTGTGGATATATGTGTATGAGCATGCTCACCCTTCACCTGTTTAGTTCACATTTGTGTAGAGTGTAATCTTAGTTTTTTTATTTGGAATGCTTGGAAGTCCTCTTTAATTAAGAGCCCATTTTTTTCTGTAGTTTAGTTTTTACTTAGTTTTGCTGAACAAGTTATTCTTGGTTGTAAGCATTTATCTTTTGCCTTCTGGATTATGGCATTCCAGGGTCTCCTCTCCTTTAAAATGGCAGCTGCCAAGTCTTGTGTGATTCTAATTATGACTCCTTGGTACTTGAACCTTTTCTTTTTTGCTGCTTATAGACGTTTTTCTTTCACTTGGAAGCTCTGAACTCTGGCTATCACATTCCTTGCAGTTTTTATTTTGTCTCATCTCTTAAACCAATCCCAGCTCTCTGGGTAGATTTTGGGCTGAGAATCGAAAGACCTGCGTTCTTGCCCTGACTCTGATAATAATTCTGCATGTTATTTTTAATATGTCCTTCTATTCTCTGAGCTTCAATTTTGAATTTGTGTCAGACTGATTTTCAATAGGTCACTCTGAGGTAATTGCTCTGAAATTCTAATCTAGAAAGAGATCCTCTATGAATAATTAACTCCAGATCCCCTCTTTGTAAAATCTGGGGATTAAATTAGATCAGTGTCCTTTGCAGCTGAATATACCCTTCCACTGCTACTAATTCTGTTATTAACTTTATTAACAAGTTTAGTTGCTAAAAGAACTTGAGATATCTTCCAAAGTTCTGGTTCTGCATGTAAAATAGTTTTGCCTCCACAAATGTGGGGGAGGAATAGTATGATAAAATGAGACCTGCCTTCCTATTCACTTTCTTTTTTTAATAACCCAGACCTTCTGTCTTGGAATCAATACTAAGTATTGTTTCTAAGGCAGGAGAGCTATGAGGGTAGGCAACTGGGTTAAAGTGACTTGTCCAATACAGTGAGGCAGTGTCTGGGGCAAGATTTGAACCTAGGACCTCCAGTCTCCAGGCCTGGTTCTTTATCTACTGAGTCACCTAGCTGCCCTTCCCTTACATTTCCATTGTCTAGCTTGTCTTAAACTCAAGGAGCAGAGGGAAGATTGATAAAGAAACCATAGACTGAATCGTCTCCTACATACCTAAAATGAATGTTTTCCCATCTCATTCCATTAAAATCCTTTCCAAGTGGCATTTGATTTGTATCTCTACTATACCTTTATGAAATTCTACTGTGTAGTACAGTCATTGGTTTCCCAGTCTTATTTCCCCAACCATAATGCCAGTTCCTTGAAGTCAGGGACCTCATTTTACTCATCCCTGTATTGTTTTCAGCATTCAATCTGGCTTATTGCAGGTACTTAATAATATGTTTGTTAAAATTGTAGAGGATATGAAAAAAATTAAACATCCTGATTGATGTACAATTTTACCCAATCATGCAAAAACAAACAAATCTTTTGTGTATTAGCCAAGGGGAGTTCCATCAATTGGCAAATGGCTAAATAAATTATGGTATATGTATTTAAATTGTTGAGACCTCAGTGGTCATCCACAACCCCAAGATCACACCTGAAAAAGAACTGACACAACAATATCCCTAACAAGGGCAGCTAGGTGGCTCCATGGATAGAAAGCCAGGCTTGGAATCAAGAGGATCTGGGTTCAAATCTGGCCTCAGATGCTTCCTATGGGATCCTGGGCAAGTCACTTAACCCAAATGTCTTGCTGCCTTGGAACCCAAACTTAGTAGCAGTTCTAAGACAGAAGGTAAGAGTTTAAAAACAAAACAATATCCCTTACAAATTGTTATCCAGCCTCTTCTTAAAGATCTGTGGAATCGTTGGTTTTTCCTAAATGTGTCTTTCAATTTCCCTTTGAGATCAAGAAAAAGAAATATAATTAATCTTTTTTTTTTCCTGTGACAAGCCTTCAAATATTTAAAAATAGTCTGCTCCCCATCCCCATCCCCAGTGTTCTCTTATCTAGAATAAATATCTCCTATTCATTCAAAAAATCCTCATGAACTCCTTTGACTCACATTGATTGGCTAAACCACAAAAAAAAAAAAAAAATCTGTTCCAGACAAACTGTCATATAACCATGACTCTCCATCTTGTACTTATTTTTTAACCCAAATGTAAGACTTCACATAAATCCCTCTTACATGTCATCTTACCAGATTTTAGCTTCATGTTTAAGCCTGCCAAGAGCTTTTTATTATTATTATTATTTAATTCTGATATGTGCTGTGTCAGTCATCCCTCCAAGTCTTGGGTCATCAAGGAATTCCTCTGGATGACTCTGTCTTTCCCTTCCTTCGCGGATCATTTCAGATGCTGCCTCTTCTTGTGAAGTCTTTGTATCACCTCCAGTGCCTAGGTATCTACTTTAAACACGGTGGGCAGCTAGGTGGCTCAGAAAATAGAGAACCAAGCTTAGAGCCACGAGGGCCTGGGAAGCTTTCATGGGTTCTTATAACAGTGTTGGTAGAATGGGTTTTATTTTGCATCTAAAGGCAACAACAATAATAACAACAAAATTTCATAGGATAATTTGGTATACTTCATTGCAGTACTCATGATGAATATTTGCAAAAAGACCATTGCAAAAGATATTTTCAATTTATTGAGCCAACATCTGTTGCAGATGATGAGGAAGTAGGGAAATTTTTTAAAGAACTTAATAAAATGTTCTGAACTAAATCAACATTTATTTTAATACTCAGAAAATTAAAAATCAAATATGGGTAGAAGGGAGAATGGCAAAAAATAAAGGGGAAAATATGGGTCAGGAAAGAGACCAAGTTTTAAAGACTACATAGAAGCCTTTCTTCAAAAAGAGTGTTGGAGGGGCAGCTGGGTAGCTCAGTGGATTGAGAGCCAGGCCTAGAGACGGGAGGTCCTAAGTTCAAATCCGGCCTCAGACACTTCCCAGCTGTGTGACCCTGGGCAAGTCACTTGACCCCATTGCCTACCCTTACCACTCTTCTGCCTTGGAGCCAATACACAGAAGTTAAGGGTTTAAAATAAAATTAAAAAAAAAAAAAAAAAAGAGTGTTGGAATATGGAACTGAGGAGCACCATCCAGTAACAACAATAACAAAAAGATGATGTCCAAAAAGATAGGAAATAACCAGTTACCAGTGGAGGAGTTATGTCCAAATCAGCTGTCTGTATCCTCAGACTTAGCTGATTTGTTAAAGCAAAGATTGAAATCCATACCAACCAGCAGAATAAAAATGAGACTATGTGGTATGCAATCAAGACATCCCCAAACTGACTTATTTAAACAAGTTGTCAAAATGTAGCAGGAAAGTATTTAAAAATTTTTATAATTATGATGACCACCTTGGTTGATAAGAAACTGTATTTTTTTTTTGACTGATTTTGTTTATCTGTTTTATTGCAAGGGAAAGTTCACTAAGTGAGGCTAGAAGTGAGGAAAGGTATATAATCTCTCTCTTTTTGTTTTTTTTAAAAACACCTTCCATCTTAAAATCAATACTAAAAATATTTGTTCTACAGAAGAAGAATGATAAAGACTAGGCAATGGGGATTAGCTGACTTGCCCAGGGTCACAGCCAGAAAGTGTCTGAAGCCAGATTTGAACCCAGGTCCATCCTGATTCCAGGCCTGGCTTCTCTTTCTACTGAACCATCTAGTTTCCCAGGTATATAATCTAACTGCCAAATGTCTTTTTTTTGTCATCCTCATTTCCATGATTTTTTTTCTCTGATCTAGTCATTATTTAGGATTTCATTAAGTCTTCACTTAAGTGTTTTTTCTTTGTGCTCCTTGAACTGATTAGAATTTTTATTGGGTTATGATCTATAAAGGATGTTGTTTACTATTTCTGCTTTTTAACATTTATTTTCTATACTTCTGTGACCTAATACATGGCCAATATTTTTGTAAAGTTCCATGTGGTACTGAGAAATACATATATGCTTTAGCAGTTCTATTTAGAAAAATGTAACGTTTTGGCTCTAGTTTTCCCAGCAATTTGTTCAACTTGATATTTTCCTTTTTATTTTTCAGTTTTTGTGGTGGTTGTTACTGAATTGTTTTCAATTGTGCCAGATTCTTTGTGACCCCATTTGGGGGTTTCTTGGCAAAGCTACTGGAGTGGTTTGCCATTTCCTTCTCGAGCTCATTTTACAGATGAGGAAACTGAGGTAACCAGGGTTAAGTAACTTGCCCAGGGTCACACAGCTAATAATTGTTTGAAGCCATATTTGAACTCATGAAGGTGAGTCTTTCTAACTCCAGGGAGCTCTAATCACTATGTCACCTAGCTGACCTTTCTTTCATATAGAGCTGTCCAAAATTGAGAAATGAACATTAAAATCTCTTGCTACTATGTCTTCTTGTAATTTAGGTAATTTTTCCTTTTTGAATTTAGGACCTAAGGCATTTGGAACTGATAAGTTTAATATTGATATTTGTTGTCTATGGTTCCTTTCAACATAATGAAATTCCTTTGTTTATCTCTTTTTTATGTCATGAATTTTTATTTGTGCTATGAAAGCATAATTGTTAACTCTTGCTTCTTTGGGTTTGCTTGATGAAGCCCTTCTACTTTATTTCTAGTTTTTCATTTTTATTCTGTGCATGTCTTTGTTATGGCAAGGCTAGAAGAATTACCACAGGATAGATATTTTCCTATGTCACTGATGTGCAGTTCATTATTATACTTTGCCTTCTCCCAGGGTCATTTTCCCTCTATTTATCAAGAAATATCTCTGAATCGCATAGATTTTTCTTGGTGTCAATTGCCCCTAGCAGCTCTGATTCCTCCTCTCCTGAGACAAGATGAGTAGTCATTTCTCTCAGTTCCAAATCCCTAAGATCCTTGTCTCCCATTGTAGAATATACATCTCTCCCACAATGGGAGCTTCCTTCAGCAGGACCCCCTCCCAAAACTGAAATGAAATCTCATCATTTCATCTCTATTTTAATCCTTCCTTTGCCTCCTCAACCATCTTTTATAAGACATCCTCTTCTTGAGAGACTAAGAAAATTATTTTCCTTTCAGTGTTAACCTTTGACACAATCAGAGTATAACACACATCCCCTTTTATCTTCTTTGCCCTCACCTTTTATGCACCCTCTCTTTTGACAGTTTAGTCCCACAAAAAAACATTGACTCTGTAGGCAAGGTGCCATGAAGTTTAATACAAGATGTTTCCAGACTGTTCCTCCACCATAATTTTTTCTATTTGACTTCTATTTTCACTGTCTTCTCCTTATGTATTTTTAGAAAAAGCTTAATATTCTCTGTTGTTATTTTGTTGGTGGTGGGTTTTTTTAATTGGTTCTGCAAGTATCCTCTTTTTTTTTTTTAGAATTTTTCTTCTTTTAATTTTGTTACCTATGCCTTCCTTGGTTACTCTATTTATCTGCATTTCTTATATTTCTGCTGTCTGGGATGTTTGCAAAATAAATAATCTGTTCAGATTTGGTTTTCTTTGTTGAAATGCTTTAAACGCCTCTTTTTACTGAACTTCTATCTTTTATCATTGATGACTGGGCTCAAGTTTAATGTCCCTTTGTGTTGTATCTTGAGTCCCTTTGCTCTTTGAATCATATTATATACCATTCCTTCTTTAAGTTTCTGTTGAGTGCAGAATAACCTTGTTATTCACATTTCCTTTCCTGTATATTTTAAAGTTCTTTTTCTTAGTCATTTGCAGAAATGATTGTTTTCTGTGTTCAAAAGTTCTAGGCAGTTTTCTTGTGTTATAGTGTTCAGGGTTTTTTGACATGTGTTCTTCTGAGAGCCCTATAATCTGTCTCTTTGCATCCTGTTTTGTAGGTTAATATACAGTGGGACCTTGGTACTCATCATTAATTCATTCCAGAAGTCAGGTCAAGTACCCAAAGGGTTGAATACCAAATGAATTTTTCCCATAAGGAATAATGTAAATTGAATTGATCCATTCCAGACATGAGAAAACCCAGATTTTAGAAGGCATTATGTGCATTACTGAAGTCGTATTTTACCAAATAAACCTTGATAACACATAGACAAATAAAAAAACAATAATTCGACTAAATATAATCATTTTCACTTAACTTTACCTGTATTGAGAGGAGTTTATGGTGCTGGAGGATGGTGGAGAGGAGAAATATTGTTGTCTGGAAGAGGAGTCTGCTTCCACACTATCTGAAGGCAAATGCCCTTCTGGAGTTCTTTCTCTTTCTTTTCTGTCCCTTATCACCACTGAGTCCTGCTCGAGATTCCCGAGATTCCCCCGGTGTTAGTAAGCTTCAGAAGAAACCTATCCAATGGTGCTTGTTTGTTTCAAAATTCAACTAAAGTGGAAGATGCTCTGGTCATTTAACAAATTTACAATTCTGCTTGTTAAAGCTTTATCAGGGTGATATTTTTGTGACAAAAGTTTGCATTTCCGCCTATTTTGCACACATTTCCTTGATGAATGAAGTAGGGACGTCCTTCTTTGCCTCCTGCTCACCTGAAGAAAATCCCTGACCTCCCGCCCCCCCCCACCCCAATTAGCTGCTGTTGCACCCTTTGGAGTTCCTGCAGCTCCTCAGTGTTGAGCTCTTCTTTAGGCTCCTGAATTAACTCGTCCACATCATCACCATTGACCTCTAGAACCATGGACTATCCCGGAGTCACAATATCCTCCACAACGGATTTAAGCAAGTTCTCAAAGCCTTCAGAGTCCCTTTGAGTTTCAGCTTCTGGCCATGACTTCCTCGGGGCACAGTTCATGGACCTGTAAGGACTTTCCCCCCAAGCTTTATCAAGGAAGGCAGTGGAGGATATTGGAATTATTCTTCCAGAATTCACACAGAGTCAATTATGGATTAAAAAATATATCAAAAATGTCAAAAAAAAAAAAGTCACAAAAAAAATGGACACAAGATCAAGCAGGGTTCTGCACTGTGAAAGAACTATGCTAAGGCTAACACACGATCCTCCATCATATGCTTCCAAAGATCACAAAGCCAACAAGTTCTAGCAAGTCTGTCTGGTGCCAAGCAAATGTCAAATACCAACGATTTTTTCTCATTAAAATGTGTCAAAAATCAAATCCAGCAAGTTCCCAAACTGTTAAGTACCAAACTTTGACTATATTTTGCTTACAGAGAGAGTATGTTTTCTTTTAACATTATTTCTTTTTGTTTCTCGTCTTCAAGATTATCCTTTTCTTCTTTGTGTTTGGATTCCCCATCAGTTGTTCTTTCTTTTATTTCTTTGGTGAGGTTTGCCACTGTAGATCAAGTTTTCCTATTTTCAAAATCATTTTTGCTGTGCAGCCCTTAAATTCAACTTTAACAATTCTTATTTCTCTCTTAAACCATTTGGGAATATTCTCTTTTAAAAGTCCCATGTTCTCTTGGGAATCCACAGTCTTCTGCCTTCTGATTATCAGGTATTGATTCATCTTTATCTTGCAATATTAATTTAGAGATGCATGGATTGTTTAGATGACCTAGAGACCACATATTCCCTTCTGTTATGAATATATTTCCTGTTATTTTATCTCCTTATACTCAAGATTTTTTAGTATCCTGGAAATAGCTTTAATTCAACATATTCAAATCTGAACTCATTATTTTTACCCTTTTACCCTCACCTCCACTAACCTTCCCTACTCTACTGAAAGGACAACCATCATTCTAGTTTCCCATATTATAACCATGACGTTATCCTCAATTCTTCAACTCTCCTCACTCTACAAACTGAACCAGTTGACAAATTGTGATATTTGTACCTTCATAATATTTTTTCATCTGATACTATCTCTCTACTCACAATCCATCAATTAGTAATCAATCAATCAATAAGTATTAAGCACTTTTATGTACTAGGCACTGTGCTTTTAAACACTGGGGGTACAAAAAGAGGCAAAAAGACAATCCCTGCTCTCAAGGAGCTCACAATCTATCATAGAAGACACAACATGCAAACAAATATATACAAACAAGCTATATAAAGGATAAATAGGAAAGAATTAACAGAAGAAAGGCAGTAGAATTAAGAGGAGGTAAGGAAGGCTTTCTGTAAAAACTAACATATTAGGGGGAAGCTGGGTGGCTCAGTGGATTGAGAGTCAGGTCCAAAGACAAGAGGTCCTGGGTTCCAATCTGCCTTCAGACACTTCCTAGCTGTGTGACACTGACCAAGTCACTTAACCCCCATTGCCTTGCCCTGATTTTCTACCTTAGAACCAATACACAGTATTGATTCTAAGAAGGAAAGTAAGGGCTTAAAAATAAACAAAAGCTACCATCCTAGTTAAGACCCTTATTACCATAAACCTAAGTTTATTTGTTTGTTTGTTTTTTGGTTTTTGGTTTTTTTTTTAAACCCTTGTACTTCGGTGCATTGTCTCATAGGTGGAAGATTGGTAAGGGTGGGCAATGGGGGTCAAGTGACTTGCCCAGGGTCACACAGCTGGGAAGTGGCTGAGGCCGGGTTTGAACCTAGGACCTCCTGTCTCTAGGCCTGACTCTCACTCCACTGAGCTACCCAGCTGCCCCAGTTTATTTGTTTTTAACTAAATTTCATTTTTAACAAACATTTCTTTCCTCTTTCCCCACTCCCATTTAAAAAAAAAAACAACAACAAACCACCTCATACCCAATGTGAAATCAAGTAAAACAAATTACCACATTGCCAATGTCCAAAAATATGTCTCATTCTGCATACTTAATTAATCACCTGTCTGTCCTGGGGTAGATAGAATTCTTTGTCTTTAGTCCTTTGGAATCATTAGTCATTTTGTTGAAATACTCTCCTGGTTTTTTGTTCATTTTGTTCAGCATCAGTTCATACAAGTCTACCTAGGTTTCTCTAAAACTATCCATTTTTATCATTTCTTACAGTACAACAGTAGTTTGTTACATACATATACCATAATTTATTTAGCCATTTGCCAACTGATGGAAACCCCTTGGTTTCCAGGTCTTTGCTTCCACACAAAAAAAAGTTTTTAAATACAAATATAAACAAACAAAAATGAATGAATGAATGAATGAATGAATGAATGAATGAATGAATGAATGAAGATAAATAAATAAATGGATTTTAAAAAAGCTACTATTTTCCTCTTTCTTTGCAGGGAGAGGAAGATAGGGAACAAATATTTGTTATAATTAGAACCTAATATGTGCCAGGCACAGCGCTATTGCAGTACATACTAGAGTATTCATAATTTAGTATTTTTAGGGGCAATAGTGAATTAATTAATGTACCTCTTTTCCATAATCCCTCCAACATTTGTCATTTTCCTTTTTTTTCAACATCAATCTGATGAGTGTGAGGTACAACTTCAGAATTGCTTTGATTTGTATTTCTCTAATTACTAATGATTTGAATATTTTTTAAATATGGCGATTGTTATCTTAGATTTCTTCCCTTGAGAACTGTCCTTTTTTTTTTTTTTTTTTTTTTTTTTTACTGTTTAATCAGTTGGGCAGTGGCTCTTCTCCTTATAAATTTGAATCAGTTCCTTATATCTTAGAAACGAAACCATCAGAAAAACTTGCTGTAAAGATTTCACCCAGTACCCTGTTTGCCTTCTCGTTTTTTTTTTTACTTCATTCATTTTGCTTATGCAAAATCTTAATTTTATGTAATCACAATTGTCCATTTTATCTTCTATGATTCTCTCTATCCCCATTTGCTCATGAATATTCCCCTATCCATACATAGATCTGAAAGGCAATTTCTTTCTGTTCTAATTTACCTTGTCACCCTTTATATCTGTCATGTCTTTATTTGGAGCTTATCTTGGCATATAGTATGAAGCATTCTAAACCCAAGTCCTGTCAGACTACATTCCAGCATTACATTTTCCAGCAGGTTTTGTCAAATAATGAGTCCTTACTCCAGTATTTGAGTTCTTTGAGTTTGTTAAACACTAGACACGAGGTTTGTTTGCTTTTGTTATACTATAAACCTAATCTGTTCTATCAATCAACCTCTTTTTTTTTTAAACCAGTACAAAATCATTTCAATGATTACTGCTTCATAGTATAGTTTTATATCTGGTACTGCCAGACCTCCTTCCTTTCCATTTTTTTTTCATTATTTCCTCTAGATTCTTGACATTTTTTTCCTCCAGATGAATTTCATTTTTATTTTTACTAGTCCTATAAAGTAATCCTTTGGTAGTTTGATTGGTGGTGTTGCCTAGGTTATTACAGAAACTACCTGACCTTCCTGGCTCAAGTCTTTTCCTACTCAGGTTCATCCTACACATGGCTGCCAAATGGATTTTCCTTAAGTGCAGATCTGACCATGTGACTGACCCATTCAACTAACTTCAGAACTTTTCTATTGCTTCTGGAATAAAAATGTAAACTCTTCTGTTTAGCTTTCAATGTCCTACACAAGCTGGCCCCACTACCTTCTGTGGTTATCATTTCCTCTGCCTGCCCTTTGCAATCCAGCCAAACTGGCCTTTTCACATGATATTCCACCTCCTCCCTCCATGTCTTTGCAATGGCCATCTCCCGTGCCTGGGATGTCTTCCTTCCTTATTTCTGCCTCTTAGAAGTCCTCTCTTTCTTTAAGAGACACCATCTTCTAGGGGCAGCTGGGTAGCTCAGTGGATTGAGAGTCAGGCCTAGAGACAGGAGGTCCTAGGTTCAAACCCGGCCTCAGCCACTTCCCAGCTGTGTGACCCTGGGCAAGTCACTTGACACCCATTACCCACCCTTACCAATCTTCCACCTATGAGACAATACACCGAAGTACAAGGGTTAAAAAAAAATAGGATATTTAAAAGATACACCATCTTCTGCATGGCATTTTTCCTGATCTTCAAACTCAAAGTGCTCACCTTCCCAAACTACCTTGTATTTTACTACTTTGTTTATATGTAGATATCTGTGTAGATGTGGATAAACATATGTGCAGATCTTTGTGTTTTATTCATTCATGTTATATTTACACTCTATCTTTTTATATATACTTTTCTTATTGTGGGTTAAGAATCATTTCATTATTCCTACTTAAATTTCCAATGCTTAATCTATAGCAGCCACTTAATAGATTATTGTTGATTGATTTATAAAAATCATAAATCATAGCTAAAGAAACCAGTGGAGGGGGCAGCTGGGTGGCTCAGTGGATTGAGTACCAGGCCTAGAGATGGTAAGGTCCTGGGTTCTAATTTGACCTCAGATACTTCCTAGGTATGTGACCCTAGAAAAGTCACTTAACTCCCATTGCCTATCCCTTACCACTCTTCTGCCTTGGAACAAAAATACAGTATTGATTCTGAGATGGAAAGGGAAGGAAGGAAGGAAGGAAGGAAGCAAGGAAGGAAGCAAGGAAGGAAGGAAGCAAGGAAGGAAGGAAGGAAGCAAGGAAGGAAGGAAGGAAGGAAGGAAGGAAGGAAGCAAAGAAGGAAGCAAGGAAGGAAGGAAGGAAGGAAGGAAGCAAGGAAGGAAACCACTGGTCAAGTGGAGAGAAAGGAGAGAAACCAAAGCTGTCTCACTTCTCTCCCTTGAAAACCAAGGATCTTTGGGCTCTGATAGTCAAGTTTTTGCCTTATCCTACCCCAAACCAAGGGTTCATACTATCTTCCAGAGATTTCCAACTATACTAGCTATGTGATCCTTGACAAGTCACTCAACATTGATTTACCTAGCCCTTGCTGCTCTTCTGTTTTAGAACTGCTACTAAGATAGAAGTTAAGGGTTTAAGAAGAATAAGAATCATCATAAAATAAATATAGACAGCCAAACTAGAAAAATTTCAGTTATTTTATTGGTTTTCCAAGCTTTTTTGTTGTAACAGATATAAAAGTAAGAAATGTCAATAATGTTATTTTAGATAGACAAACTTTTGACCAATAAGATGAGAAACAAGTAAAAACCCAACCAAATAAAATATTCATGAACACAGATGATTACCATTTCCAAGGGCAGTCTAATCAATGTAAATCAAGTGCCAAAAGGAGATAACCAAAAATAATAGATCCTTGCTAGCCAGTCCAGTCTAGACTAGTCAGTCAACTCATATTTATTACGAATCTACTATGTGCCAGAAATTGTGATAATCACTGAAAAAGAAAAGTCAAAACCAAAAACAGCTCCTCTCCTCCCCCACCAAAAAAAATAACCCCAGTTCCAACTCTCAAATTGCACACAGACCAAAGTGAGAAACAAAATGCAAACCAGATACCACTAGGATAAATTGGGGTTAATCTCAAAGAAAAGATAAAGGAGGACTGGGAAAAGCCTCTTGTAGAAGTCAGGACTTTACTTGGATTTTGACATTAGACAGAGAAGCTAAGAGGCCAACATGAAAAGATAGAGTAAAAAGATACAGCAGACTCTGGCTTAAAATATAAATTAGTTTGTAAAATTTTACATAGGAAGATAGAAGATTATGAGCCATGCTGTAGTATAATAATAATAATAGCTCACATTTATATGTATTGTTTTAAGGTTTCCAAGGAACTTTGCATTATCTAATTTGATCTTTGTAACAACTCTATGAAGTAGATTATATAATTATTCTTATCTTATGGTTAAGGAAACTGAGGTGCAGGGAGATTAAGTGACTTGCCCAGGGTCACACAGCTAGGTGGTGTCTGGGTATTCAAACCTAAGCCTTCCTGATATGAAGTTCAGTATTTGTTCTCTTGACCACAATTCTTACAAAAGAGAAAGGGTAGAGAAAAAAATAAGTTGGCAGGAAATTTGGTAAGAGACATGATTAAGACAGGTTACCTTGGGATGTTTAGTGCATTTAAGTAGGAAACTGGGAGAACAAGAGAAACAAAACAGAAAAGATCCAACAAAATTCATATAGCAAATACTTCTTTATCAATGACAAGATTGGGAATATTACATGTGGAATCTCACGTTGAATTTTCTGATGGAATAACAAGAAAAGTGGAAAAGGCCCTATAGAAAACAAAGATAGAAGTATCTGGATTAGACAAAGCACTTACAGGAGTGTCTTGTGCTAGAGCAGTTATGCTTTTGCAAGCAGTGAGTGGTCAATGAAAGCACGGAGGATACCAAATGTTTGGAAAAAAATGTGTTTTTTAGGTCCAGACTTAGTATTTCACAGATGTGGTAAATTCCCAGTATGAACACCTCTTCCACTGATACAGACAAAAATGTCTTTTATGTCATCTGTGTCTTTTAATAGTATCCAAAAAAATATATCAATAACCATTGATCCAAATGCTTTATCTATACAATTATTATAAGAATATCCTAAATAGATACTGAAGGAATCCTTGATGAATGGAACAGGCTTTTCGGGTAATATTTAATAGAATCTTAAATTCTTAAATTATACATCTTAAATTATTAAAAGGTATACATAGGGGGCAGCTGGGTAGCTCAGTGGATTGAGAGCCAGGCCTGGAGACAGGAGGTCCTAGGTTCAAATCAGGCCTCAGACACTTCCCAGCTGTGTGACCCTGGGCAAGTCACTTGACCCCCATTGCCTACCCTTACCAATCTTCCACCTATAAATCAATACACAGAAGTTAAGGGTTTAAAATTAAAAAAAAAAAAAAAAAGGTATACATAATCCAAGATTCCACTGCTCTTATTGCATGTTTATAAGAAAGCATTTTGATAGGGGAGTCTTGTGCTGAAAAAGTCATGCTTTTGTAAGCAGTGAGGGGTCAATGAAAGCATCCTAACAAGATTTAATTTTTAAAATCTTACGTGTTAGGATAGGTTAAATTTTTACAGAATTCCTTCAAAGATACAATGAAGATTATTTTATTCAGTGATCCTGTAAGAAGCAGAATGATACAATGATAAAAGTAATGGATTTGGAGCCTAGGGATTGGGTTCAAAACCTGATCCTGGTGCTTGCTATTCACTAACTGTGTGCCCTTGAGTAAGCCATTTCATTGCTCCAGCCCTCAATTTATTTCAGAAAAAGTGAGGGGTTTAGACTAGATCTTAAAAGTCCCTTCTAGTTCTAAACCTATGATTGTTAATATCAGATAATGCCAAAAGTGTCATGGAGTATGTCCAGTGAAATATCCCAAGAGAAGAGAGATTTTCTATGAATGGGTTTTTGTCTGTGGATAATGCGGTAATGAATGAAACTCCAACATACTACCCCTATGGAGTTAGATCAACATCCCATAAAATTCATACATTCAATAAACATTTATGTACTATGTACTAAGTTAGGTGCTGGGGACACATAGGTGAAACAGACACATTTATTTCAGGAGAAATTGTGAAACAAATAATACAAAATTTTGTTGTTTAGTTGTGTCTGACTTTTCATGACCCTGTTTTGAGGTTTTCTTGGCAAAGATATTAGAGTGGTTTACCATTTCCTTCTCAAGCTAATTTTACAGGTGAGGAAACTGGGGCCAACAGGGTTAAGTGATTTGACCAGCTAGGATGTCTGAGGCTGGATTTGAACTCCTGAAGATAAGTCTCTGATTCCAACCCCAGTGCTCAATCCACTGTACTACCTAGCTGCTCATAAACAAAATATATAGCAAAATAATTTCAGGGAGGCTCATGAACAATTGGGGATGAATAGGATAGGTGGCAATTGAGCTCAGGATCCTACCCTGGGAGCTGAGGAGGGAGTACTTTCAAGGGCTGAGAGACAGCCAGTGCAAAAACATTGAGGACAGGAGATGGAATGTGTGAGTACAGCTAGTAGAGCAATTTGACCAAACCACCAAGTATATGGAGAATAATGTGCAATGTCTGGAGAGGGAGGCAACAACAAAAGTGACTACATCCAAGGCTCTAAATTCCAAACTACAGAATTTGTATTTTATCCTAGGGGCAATAGAGAGTGATTGACAACTGTTTTGGAGATGTATCAATGAAGGGAGAAACTAGAGGCACACAGATCATTTGGAAGGCTATTGTAATAATCCAGATGAGTGGTGTTGAGGGTCTGAATTAAGGTGATAACTAAAGGGATGGCTGTGTGAGTGAAGGGCATGAACTCAAGAAACGATGTTGAGGTAGAATAGACAGCACTTGCCAATTAATTAGTCAACAACCATTTGTTTAGCATCCACTATGTGCAATAATGAATGATACACTGTGCCAAGTGTTTGGAATACAAGGATAAAAGTTAAACAGTCCATCTCTGCAAGCAACTTACATTCTAATGTGGGAGACAATAAATATATATATATATACATACACATCTATATTTGTGTGTATGTGTATATTTGTTTCTATTTCTATTTGTATGTATACTGACAGACCTCAAACCCACTGGTGAATTAGAGTGAATCAGGGGGATGTCTACTCCAAACATATAAAGACTTCCTCCAGTGAAATGGGTAGATGAGAACAATTTGTTCCAATCGCCATGAAGGTAGTTGAAGCAGACACTGTGGAGCTCTTAGAGCTGGGTCAGGAATCAAAGATGCCAAGTTCATCTGCATCCCAGGCCATCACCAGTTGTCCTGACTTTCTGTCTTGCCAATAAACATGGATGACTCTGGAAGAGACAGTGAGACCTATAACTCTGAGCAATTCTGCCTCACTTAAATACAATTCATTGACAACTCAACACACACACCCTTCCTTTAATACTAGTTGATTGACTGATTGATAGATTTGCAATTTCCTGATAGTCTGAGCTGCAGATCAAACTTGAACCCAGCTGTTCTTTGTTTCAAGGGTCTCTCCTTCTCTACACACCCACACTATGCTTCCTGACTCCATTTTACAATTACAGTTTTGGAAAATAAAGCTAAGAGGGCAGCTGGGTAGCTCAGTGGATTGCGAGCCAGGCCTAGAGACAAGAAGTCCTAGGTTCAAATCTGACCTCAGACACTTCCCAGCAGTGTGACCCTGGACAAGTCACTTGACCCCCATTGCCTACCCTTACCACTCTTCTGCCTTGGAGTCAACCAAGACAGAAGGTAAGGGTTTAAAAAAAAAAAAAAGCTAAAATTCAGTCACTGAATCATAGGATTTTAAAGATGGAAAACAACAAAAACAAACACAAAATGAGAGACTATATTGACTACATAGAGCACTGGCCCTGGACTCAAGATCTGAATTCAAATTCTGCCTCAGATTCTTACTAGTTGTGTTACTCTGAGCAAATCACTTACCCACCTTATCTGCAAAACGAAGTAGTTGGACTAAATGGTCCCAAAAGTGCCTTACAACTCTAAAATTAAGATTTGCAGCATCGGAGCTGCAAAGAACCTTAAAAGCTTTCTAGTCCAATATCCTTAATTCAGAGGAGGAAACTGAGACCCAGGGGAGAAGTTACGGACTTGCCATGGTCACTGCAGAACCAAGAGCAAAATAAGGGTCTTCTGTCAAACGAGGAATATACTATGGTGTCCTGATTCCATCACCATCAAATATGAGGATGGAGGTTGTCAGTGGAAGAAGGTTAGGATGAGCGAGTTTGACTGAGAAACACACAAGAGCGATACTGATTGGATGGAGGTGGGGGGTGGATAGGGGGCTATGCGGTGCAATCCCGAGGCTGCAGGGTGGGAGGGGAAACGACTGCGGGAAGGAGGGCGGGGCTGGCCAGGGGCTCGCTGGGATTTCGCGCGTCCTTGGCGTGGAGGCGGGTTTTGCTCCGCTTCAGCTAGACTCGAAAGTGCATTGGTCCGGCGGCTGCAGCTGGATCTCTGGGCAGGCACTGAGGCTGAGCCGGCCCGAAAGACCCCGGGGGATGGGGCACCCAGAGCCGACCCTGCCCCCGGCGCCCGAGGCAGGCCACGCCAGTTACATAAAGGGCTTATATAAAGGGCTCAGCCGGCGGGGCCACATGGGCTGTAGCGAGAGGAGGTGCAGAAGAGTCAGTGGGGCCAACAGCTGTAGGTGCCCGCTCTTCACCACGGACAACATACCTGCAGCCACGGCCCCGCCGCGGCCGCTCTGGGCGGCGAGGGCAGCCCAGTCCCCTGGGCATCCCCAGGACGGAGCGGACCATCAACCCTCAAGGGGGAAGAAGAGGAAGAGGGCAGCCCAGGGGCGACAAGCCTTGAACCAGGTAAGGATTCAAACCAAGAGGTTGTTGGTGTAGGCACGGAAACAGTCTTGGTGTTGCGTCTAGGGCAAGCTAGGCCCTAGGGCTCCGGGAGTACGGGACTCCACATCCCGCACACACCCGCCTCCAGTCCCAAGTTGGACTGGTCCTCTAGACTCCACTCCGGCTTAATTCAATGGACTGTTTACACTAGGGAGAATCCATTGCGGCAAAAGGTGAGGGGTAGATCTGGAGGAACAGGGCCAGTGGAATGAGAGCAAAACCAGGTAAAATTGTATAAGACTCCCCTTCTGTTCTTTTTAAGGCATTCCATCAATCGTTTTCTCCTGTTCATCAAAATGAAATTATTATTAAGGCTGGTGTTTTTTTTATCCTCTTTCTTCCCCCCCCCCCGCACAACGGTTCAATGGTTTCGACCTTCCCGCTTTCCCCCCCATTCAAGCGGCTGCCGCTGCTTCAGTCTTAAAGGGGCCGCGGTTGAAAGAGGTGGAGGAGGAGGAGGAGGTGGTGGTGGTGGTGGTGGTGGTGGTAGTGGTAAGGGTAAGCGGTGCGGCCTGCGATCCCCGCCCCCCCCCCACCTCCCCCTACTCCTCCAACCCGGCCTCTTCCCCTAACCGATTCTTCTGCTTGCAGGTCCCAGCCCGAAGTCCCGCTCCGCCGCGTTCCGGGGCCGGACGGAGGGATGAAGAAAGGGGGACCCCGGCAGCGCCGTTGCTGCTCCCCCCGCAGCCCGCAGCCATGGAAACGGGCGAGGAGGACGGTGTTCGCCGAGGGACACAAAGCGGTGAGCGGAAAAGGCGAAGCCCAGGGCTCCGGGCGCCCAGCGCAAAGCTGAGGCCGGCGGCAGCGGCCCAGGCCCAGGCCCAGGCTCAGGCCCAGGCCCAGGCCATGGAGGCGGCCGCGGAAGAAGAGGCGGCCGCGGGCAAGGCCTACCTGGCGGCAGCGCTGAGGCGGCGGGAGGCGTCGGCGCGGCCGCGGTACAGCTTGCTGGCGGAGATCGGGCGCGGCAGCTACGGCGTGGTGTACGAGGCGGTGGCCGGGCGCAGCGGGGCCCGGGTAGCCGTGAAGAAGATCCGCTGCGACGCTCCCGAGAACGTGGAGCTGGCGCTGGCCGAGTTCTGGGCCCTGACCAGCCTCAAGCGGCGCCACCAGAACGTGGTGCAGTTCGAGGAGTGCGTCCTGCAGCGCAACGGGTTGGCCCAGCGCATGAGCCACGGCAACAAGAGCTCGCAGCTGTACCTGCGCCTAGTGGAGACTTCGCTCAAAGGTATGGTGCGGCCCGGGCCACCGAACTCCCCTGGCCATTTCTCGCTGCAGGAACCGCACCCCATGCTCCAGCCTGTCGCCCTCCCCATCCCCCCAGCCCACCCGGCCGCTTGTCCAGCCTGCTTTCCCCAGATCCCAGCCTGAGCTTAGCCTAGCCTCGTGTCATTCATTCCTTCACCCACTGCCCTGGAGGGGCTCTCGAACTACCCTTTTGTTTTGTGGCTCCTGGGTTCTTTAAACTACCCTCTGGTCCTCACACCTGTTCCACACACTTCCTCCTAGTCCCAGGACCTTTCTAATCCTCCTTGCCACCCTTACCAACCTAACACTGCACCCTTTCCGTTTTCTAACAGCTTCTGCTTCCTAGGATCCTGACCTTCAGTTTCTCTTTAAGAGTTTACACCTTCCCCTGGTGTGGCCTCACCTGTCCTTCCTCCCCATTCCCTTTCTGTCCTCCCCATCCTATGCCCCAAGGTGCTTAATAAACATATCAATAACTACTTATAATAGGTTACATTTATATTCTCGTGAAGTAAGTAATAATAGTATTGTTACCCCAGTCTTCCTGGAAAATTGAAGTTCTGTGAAGTGCATTTGCTTAGTCCTGTGGCTTTGTAGATAGTTGAGATGAAGAAGTTCAGACTGGAACCTAAGTTTTCCGACTTTTAGTGGACTTTTTAGCAACAAGCAGGTTGTTAAAGGGTATATACTATGCCAGGCCCTGTGTGCTAGGTGCTGGGGGGGCAGGAAGGGGGGAAGAAGAAAAGCCCCTGCCTCTAAGGAGTTTATGTTCTGTCAGTGGAAAGGTATATACACAATAAAGTTTTTTGAAAGTAATTTCAAATATAGTGAAGAGCAGTCATTAGCTGGGATGGCATCAGGAAAAGACCTTGTGTGAAGGGATAGGACTTGAGCTAAGCTCGGAAGCTAAGGATTCCAAGGAGTAGAGGGAGGGAGAGAGTAAATTGAATGTATTGGAGGGTGGGAAGTCTTGCCAAAAAGTACAGTGATGGGAGATAAAATAATTGTATACAGAAAGTTGGCTAATTAAGTTGGATCCTAAGAGTGCATGAAGGAAAGCAGAAGAAAAAATAAGCCTGGAAAGGTAAGTGTTAAGATTGTGAAGGACTTTAAATAACAAATGAAAAGATGTTTGTACTTAATGCTAGAGACAGTTCAAACAGAAGAGTGCCATGGTCATTAGCTGACCTGTTTGCTTTAGAAATATAAAAACTCTGGCACTGTGTTGTAGATGGAGGAGGGAGAGAGATCTGGGCTTTTGCAGTGTCCCAGGCCAATGGTGAACTAGAGTTGCAGTTGGGAGAATTGAGTGGAGGGGAGAGATATAAGATGTGGAGGCAGAATTCCTAAAGAGTTAGATATACTATATAGGATGAAGAAGAATGGAGAGTGGAGGTTGTCAATCAACTAGAAGGATCACTGTTTCAGTTTACCCACATCCTTGATTCTAAACTCTCCCTCTTACCTCTCAGAGAAAGGAGAAGGTTCAATACAAGCTTAAATTAAGGGGGTCCCAGAAGACAGACTAGAATTTAAAGAGGCCTCTTGTTTATTTAGGCCATTTCTGTAACTTCACATGTTCTCATAGGAAAGTAGATATATTACCTAAAGGCCTAGTTTTTGTATCTCTCCAGCTTGTTGTTATGATTAGAGCATTGAATTTGAATTAGGCGCAAAAGGTTTGTTTAGCCCTCAGTTTCCTCTCTATAATAGGGGAATAAAAATATTTACTTTACCTTTAGATGTGAGCTATCAGAGAACTGTCATTAGGGAAACACATTTCAAAGCCCCATAGGATGAAAACTTAAACATGTATATGGCGCTCTTCCCAAGAAGATCCCTATCACGTATTTCAATTATAGACCAGCTAGCTTCTTGTCCACTCAACACAGATATGCCCTTCTCTCTTGAACAGACTTGACTACTGGTTTCTTTACTTCTTGGTTTCATCCTAAAAGTCCACCTATTTTTCCCTCTGCTACTTTTGCACCTTAGGATTGTGTTGCAGAAAGGAAAGACAACTTAAATAATTGTTTTTGTTCAGTACATTCCCTTGTCTTCAGGTTCATTGCCAGTCTTTAAAGTTGGGTTTGTAGCTCCTATCTCCTTGTACCTCCTATCTCCTTTCCCTCTGGCCTTCAGTTTCCTAATATAGGATTAGACCTTTTAAGATCCCTTCCACTTCTAAATCATATAGCTGACTTCTCCAAGCCTGTTTTCTCTCCAACTCCTTAACCACAAATGTATCCTCAAGCCTCAGAAATAGGACTTTTGCTAAATAATGGAAAAACTTGTTGAAAGCACAAAATGAGACTTATATTTCTAGAGAGGGCTCACATTCACAGCAAATTAAGAGGTTGTGCTGGTACTCAGAATCATGTTCTTGAGTTTATATTGGGATTTAGGGATTTTCCCATTGTGCCATACTTGTCTATGCTAAAAGAACATAACTACTGATGCACATTGAGTTGTATGTTAGAGAAGAGAAAAGTTTTAACTTGTTGCTGTTAAACTTCTTAGGTCCTAGAATTCCATTTAGCTAATCCAACCCAAATGGAATCCTTTCTTTAATAGGAGTCATCCAGATTCCTAAATATCTTGAGTAACAAGAACTCTTTAGGAAGCTTTTCCAACATTATGGTAAAATTGCTTTTAGATCTGATTATCCTATATTCAGTGGTATATGAATGCTCAAATTTAGCCCAAATGCTCAGCTAGAGAAGGATGAATATACCATGTTGTTGAGTGGGTATGGAGAGATTGTCTTTGTAACCTGTGCCCATTTGAGTCTATACACATCCAGAGTTTCCAGCCAGAGCCTGGTCTTCCTATAACCTTGAGTTCTCCCAAAATAGAACTTTTCTTTTGGCTTAAGGCTATGCATATTTAGGTGCATGCTTATCCAATGTGGGCTCCTTGCTCTTTATTAAGGCTGTTGCTCAGAAGGCTTGGGTTTGTAACATGGTTATCTGTAGATGGGTTAAATGTTAGGATCAGAAAGGAATTTAGGTAATCTGGAGTGGTGCAAAGAGCATTAAAATAGTCATCAGGAAATTAGTTCTAGACCTGAATATGTCCTGAACTCGGTGGGACACCTCAAGTAAAATCTTTTGCCTCAATTTGCTATAAAAATGTGAGTTATAGAAGAGAGCCAGAAAGAATTATAGATAAGCAGGACTGCTCTGAAAGTTACAAAGATAAATTTATTGTAATTTTAAAGAAAAGCAAACTATATGATAGAGATCCGCAGTTTCACTTACAATTCTCTTTTCTGTTCCATATATATGGAAATGTCCATATGACTTAGTGTTTAATTTCAGAATTTAAAAAATACATTTGAGAAAATAAAACAGAAGTTGGTGTCTTGATGACCAATAAAGTCTCAGCAGTAAATTTTTATAGCTAGTTAAGCTTTACTGTGAAACCTGAGAGATAATGGGACTTGACCAACTGAGTATCACAAAGATAGAAACAGTGTCCAACAATGAACCCAATTTTTTAGACTCTATCTAGATATCATACTCTTATATGCTAAGATACCTTTATGATCTCCACACTTTATTGATAATATGCAAATAGGCACTTCTTGAGTGTCAAAGTTGCCCTAACTGATAGACTCAAAAGAATTTGTGTGCTTCCTACACTAGGCTACTATGAAGAATATTTAAAAAGTGTTGAGTTTCTCTTTTCAAAAGCTACTTGAGTAAGCAAGCCACAAAAGTGTTAAGATGATTAAACATAATCATAGTTTAAAACAAAAGTAGATTATGAGTTATAGTATCTGACAAATTGCCAAATAAGTTGATATAGACAATAATTGATAATAATACAAGGTCAGAGGGGAAGATATTTGTGGGACCTGATGTGAAAGAAGGCTTTTTTGGTAGAGGAAGGATTTTAATGGACCTTGAAAATGGGAAGATTACATGTAGTCTAGGGAACAGGTGGGTAGCTCAGTGGATTGAGAGTCAGACCTAGAGACTGGAAGATCCTAGATTCAAATCGGGCCTCTCAGACACTTCCTAGTTGTTTGATCCTGGGCAAATCACTTAACCCCAATTGCCTAGCCCTTACCACTCTTACGCCTTGGAACTTATATATAGTATTGATTTCAAGATGGAAGGTAAGGGTTTAAAAATGATTGGAATCTATTTCCCATTTGAGCTAAATAGCACTATAATTTCTCTGATTAAAATCATTCTTCATTATGGAGATCCTCAGTAGGTCCTATCAGCTTGCTTTATTTGTTTAGTATGGTCACTATAAGATGCCAAAAAGGGAGATTATCTTCCTTCCCTTTTCAGACTGGGTCTAATTTAAAAATTTTAATCCTCTGCTACTGTATCCCATCTTCATCTCCTACAGTGACCATAGGCCAAAAGGTCTTAAATAGAATAGTTTCTGTCCTGGATGTTCCATAGACATCTCAAATGTGTCAAACAGAATTCATTTTCTTTCCTGACTAATCCACCCTTCTTCAGAACATCCTTATTTCTAATAAGGGTTCTGCCATCCTTCTAGTCACCCAGGATCACAACCTCAGACTCATTCTTAGTTCCTCACTTTCATTCATACCACATATCCAGTAAATTTCCAAGGCTTGTTGATTCTGCCTTCACAACATTTCTCACACCCATTCTCCTCTCTACTCTTATAACTCATTACCCTAGTTGGGGCCTCATCACTTCTCAACAGGACTATTTTGCAATACTCACCTAACTCTTCTCACATCCAGTCCTTTCCTCTTCAAACTGTCCTCCAATTGCTAAAAGGCTCTCCAAAGCATGCTATATTCCTGCTGAAAAAACTTCAGCAGCTTCTTATTACCTCTAGAATAAAACACAAATTCTTATGGTTTTTAAAACCTTTCACAAGTTGGCTTCAGCCTGGGACCGGCAAAGGTGGTAGAGTGGAAATAACACTGAGCTGAGTAAAGGATTAGAATTCAAATTCTAGCTCTGAAGCCCCTCTTGGCCTTCATTTCCTTATCTGTAAAATAACAATGTTAAACTAGATAACTTCTGAGGGCCCATACTATCCCTTTATCAATTTTTAGCTTTTATATCTGAAAGGGATGTTAACTAGACATCTTAATGTCAAGAAGGGAAGTAACTTTCCCAGGACTATGCAGATCAAAGACAGAACCCCAGACTTTTTGATGTTTAATCCATTTTTCTCTACACTGTATTGTTGTACTGTAGGAAAGAAACCATAGTAAGATAGGTCTTTGGTTGGTGCTTAAACCTGAGCCAGATCCCATTTGCATCCTTTAGCTTTGAAAACAGGGTTTGAAACTACAACTCCTAACTATAGGCCTTTTTCAAGACCCTGGACTAGGTCTATAGAAAGGAAAGATAGGGGAAGTCATCCTGGTCTTTCTTAGATTGAAGGGTAGGGTTCTAATAGAAACTTTCCCAGACATGTTGAATGCCAAGATAAAATATAGCTATCAGCCCTGTCACATAGAGTTGCAGAGATTTCTGCATGGAGTAGAAGTTAGAACTAAATGACTAATAGGATTTCTTTCCAATGATTGTAAGATAGTTTGCAATGGGATATGACTTTAGAGATCATTGTGCCTATCTCTGCCTTATGGGAAAGGTGAAAAAGGAAGTCCCAGAGAGAAGCAAATAGATAACATAATTCAATCAACAGGTACTTATTAAACTAGAGATGTAAATATAAGGAATGAAATGAACCTACTTGAACATAACATTCTAATGGGTTCAAGAACATAAAAATGCAAATAGCATAAATATAAAGTTAATAAACATATGGATATACCTCTCACCCCTACAAAGTAGCTAAATATATGAGAGAGGGTACTAAAAATTAGAATGAAGAAAATCTTCATACAGAAGATAGTGTCTGAGGTGCAGGTAGGGAGAGAAGGCACTCTTACCATGGGGACAGCCAGTGCAAAGACCCAGAGAGGGAAATGGAGCCTCATGTGTGAGGAACTGAGGAAAAACCCAGTGTGTCTGGATTCTAGAGAATGAGAAGGGGAATAATGTCCAGTAAGACTAGAAAAATAGATTGGGAGCAGGCTGTGTAGGGCTTTAAAAGCTAAACAGAGAACTTTGTATATTTTGGAAGCCACTGAAATTGGTTGAAAAGAAAAGTCATATAGTCACATTTGGCCTTAAGGAAAATTATTTGATAGCAGGGGGAGTGTAGTGGTCTGGACTAAGAATTTATCTGTGTAGAGATATGATTAGTTAAAACCTTGGGAGGAGATGAGGTTAGCTAGAAGGAGAAGAGGCCCAAGGCTTGACCAAAGGCACAGAATATTGAGCCAGACTTGGTTATTTATCATCCCCAGGAAGGTAGCTCCGTGATCTTGAGCATGTCACTAGAACAAATCTAAATTAGGGATAATACTTGAAACCACCTAGATTATAGGGTTTTAGTAAAGCAAAGTGTATTATGAATCTTAAAATGTATGTAGGCATAAGGTATTTTAACCTTTAGTTGTGGGCAGCCTACTCTAACCAAAGGAGAAGAAAGTCAAGGATTTTTGAGAAGGAATCCAAACATGATGGAAAGAGTATTCAGTTTAAAATCTGAAGTTCTTGGATTTGGTCAGGGCCCTATCACTAGACATTCAGAGATCCTGTTAGAACAACTTTTTCCAAATCTTTTCCCTCTTCTTTAAATTGGGAACCTTGATATTTGTACTGTTTAAAATGTTAAAGGCAAATATTTGACAAAATGCAAACTAATCTCAACCAGCATCATCTGTTGGTGACTACCATGATGACAGGGTGGTCTAAAGGAGTTTCTAGAATTAATTTTGTTGTAATTAAGACTGGATTTCGTGGTTGTCATTTGGGGCTAGCTTTTCCATCCCTGCCCTCTAGCTATTGGGAACACTATCCTAGCACAGGGAATCCTCCGTCAGGGTGGTATCCTTCCTCATTCACTCACACACTGAGGGCATATAATCTCCCTTGTTCCTGAAAGACACTTGAGCTGAGTGTCTGCCTCCCTCTGTGTGCTTAGGGACTTTCTGGAGAACCTAGTACAACCCCAGGAGATAGAAGAAAGCTTGACTTAATTGAGAGGTTTGATTAATTGAGGTGCTACCTTAGGAAGGAAATTATTTGAGTATAGAAGACAGTTTTGGTAGGTGTGCTCTTTACTATTCTTATTGAAGGTTTCTAATCTTTTAAGAGCCTCTTTCAGTGCCTGACTCAAACCTTAAGAATAATGATAATGACTAATCTTTTTATGGCACTCTGTTTATCAAGCGTTGTTACCTACATCATCTCATGTATGATTCCCACAAGAACCTTGTGAAATTAGTGGTAAAAGTTTGGTAGAATATATTGCCCTGGGTTCTAATTTCAGCCCTGTTACCAACTTGGTATATGACTTTTGCACAAGTCACTTCTCTCTGGGCCTCAATTTGCCCAATTATAAAATAAAGGTTGAAGTAGATGACTTCAAAGGTCCTTTCCAGCTCTAAAATAATGTGATTCTACTAAATATCCCCATTTTATGAGCCCAGGGGCAGCCCACGGCCACGTAGCTAGCCCATCAGTAGTAGTTAGAGCTGGCACCAGAATTCCAGGTTCTTTACCAAGGATAAGGGCTCTTGCTGCTATTGTTTTTTAGATTTCTGTTCTATCTGTTCTCTCTTAACCTATTTGTCATGTCCCATAATGTGTATTTTTTGGTTTACCTTCTCAGTCAGCATCTCTGTACTACGGGGTTCATTTTGCAGTGGTTTACAAATAATTGCTAACTCTCTTCTTGTATAAGAACTCTGCTTTATACAACTCCCTAGTTCTCATACCTGAAATATACTTCCTGTTAAGAAACATGGGACATTAATACAGGCCAAAGGGATGTTTTTTTTATGTCTATTTTTATTGTCATACAAAACACTTTGGTCATTGTCATAAGAGCACACTTCTACATAACCAAAACCCTAAAATGAAACCATAAATACACTGATATGAAATACAACTCCAACATAAACTGAAGAGTTTTGAGAGAACATATCTAAGAGACACTATGGACTTCCTAACTCTTGAAAACCTTAAGGTCAGTTATTTAGCTCAAAGTACAAAGAGAGAAAGAAATGTAGCAGAAAGGACACTGACATGGGACCCCTAATAGAGAACTTTGGGTCAACTCCCAGATCTGTCACTTAATAGCTCCATGACCTTGCGAATGCAAGAATACTTTATCCCCTGCCTTCAGTAGTTTCTTCTCCACAAAATAAGGGGAGGGAATTGAATTAGATATATAAGGAATTCCACACCTTACCTGACATACTGTTAACCTTTAACCTATGTTTTTCCCACATTTACATCATGGGACTTGTAACTGTCTGGTACACAGTTTAATTCCCAAAGTACCTCATACTATTGCTGGACAGTTCTAATTATTAGAAAATTCTTCCTTTTTACTGAGTGAAAAAGCTCTTCTATACCTCACGGATGTAATGTTTTGATAGTAGGTTTGACAAGAAAAAAATCCCTCTTAAGTACATTATGATCTGCTGGTGTTAAATTGAAGAATTGACCTTGAAAAGTGTTGTGAGTTGTCTTATGTGAAAAAGTGTTGAACACTCAGTTCCTGGGCAACCTGCCATTGATACACATAAGAGGTGTTGCCACCATTTGAAGATTATGGGACAGCCTGGCCTTTGGATTGCCAAAATGCAGAGCCTGGTGCTAGTTACCAAGGGAGATTTGCCAGGGTGGGGTGAGATAAAGTTATTTTGTCTTCTCAGATTAGTTCTGTCCACCAAACACTGACTAAGATTACCAAATGTTGTACTTATATGATGACCTTTCCTGCCTAATATGTGCAAGGAAACTTAGAATCATGGAACTGTAATCACTGCTACTAAGAGTTTAAAGGGACTTCAGAAATCATCTGAACTAACCCTTGGTTGGTCATATATTCCTGTAATGTCAGAAGGAAGGGCCTCACTCAGATCATCTAATTTAATACCCTTGTTTTAAAAATGTGAAAAATGAGGCCCAGAGACATACAGTAGTAACTTGCTTAGGAGCTAAGCATATTTGAAACCAAGTCCTTTGATTCCAAATCCAATACTCTAAATATGTCATTAATGTTGAATGTCATCCAAAGAGGATCTTGAAGGAGCTTAAAAATCATTTAATCCAAGCTCCTCATTTAGAGATGAATAAACTGAAGCCTAAAGAGGGGGAAATTATTTATCCAAATTTGCACAACTAGTAAGGGTCAGAGCTTGCACTCAAACCCAAATCCTATTTCAAGTCCAGTTCCTATCCAGTTACATCACATGGCCCCTAGGGTATTCAACAGATCTGAAGTGTGATTGTAGCTTCCAGCCACAGATTGAAGTTCAGACTGTAGTCTGAACAGATTCTGAAAGCTTTCATGTTTCACTTTTGCAATCTTAGACTTCAGGTAAGCTGGACTTTTCACTGAGTGTTCCCTCAGTGAGTCTGAGAACCAAGTAGCTTACAGGATTTTTTTTCTTGCCAAGCCGACTACCAATAAGTAGTCAGTTTAGAGGTAGGACTTAGGCCTTCATGCCAATGAGCTATCTTGCTTATAAAATAACATATAGCCCCTCACTAAAATTTGCAAAATAGGAATCTTAAGAGTATGGAAACCTTTTTTTTTTTTTTAACCCCCTTATCTTCCACCTTGGAGTCAATACTGTGTATTGGCTCCAAGGCAGAAGAGTGGCAAGGGTAGGCAATGGGGATCAAGTGACTTGCCCAGGGTCACACAGCTGGGAAGTGTCTGAGGTCAGATTTGAACCTAGGACCCCCCATCTCTAGGCCTGGCTCTCAATCCATTGAGATACCCAGCTGCCCCCTGGAAACAAATTCTTAAGTGTTCCTAATCTTCATCTCTCAAATAAGATTAGTAGAAGCAAAAATAACAAACAATAAGATCAGAGAAATAAGACTGAAAGATGGAAGAACAGAAGCTAGAAAGATCATAGTTTAAGCATTACTGCCTTAGAATCATTCTGCTAGGAGAATCATTAATAGAAATCTAGTGTCTAGATAGCCTCTGTCCTGGAACTACATTTAAAATTCTTAGTCAACTTCTGGTTGCCAAAATTTTAGGAGCTAATGTACACTAGGATGAAGGCTGACAGCCACATCATAATATGTCATGTATTTCAAGGACATGTGGAAAAGAAAAGAATGTACTTGTTCTACTTGGTTACAAAGGGTAGAATTATGACAATGGCTGTAAGTTATAGGGAGGCAAATTTCAATTTAATATAAAGAACTTCTAACAATCAGGACTTAGCAACAGCAGGATGGATTTCCTAGGAAGTCTTGTCCCTGGATGTGTTAAAGAAAGCTATATAGCTATTTGTCTAGAATAACCTGGATGTCTAGGATTGTTACTATTTTGAGAAAGTCTACCTTCTCGAGGTAGTCTAGCTGTAATAGGATTCATGATGCTCCTTAGGCTTAGAGTGGGACTTTTAAAATTAAAAAATTTTATTGATGTGCTATATCACTGTCACTTCTAATGACCAGCCATCCCTTATAGCAAATAAGTACAATTAAAACAGGAGTATGTTTGCCATATCTAAAGAAACATGCCCTGTTCTTCACTTATTTTGCTGATAGGCAGGAAGTATGTTTCTCACAGTCAAGTCCTCAGAAATCAGTTTGTTTCTGCATTAATCAAAGCATTAAAGTACTCTCAGTGCTGCTTTCATTTATATCATGTAAATTGTGCTAGCTTTGCTTACTTTGCTGTGAATCACTTCATATCCAGCTTCCTAAGTTTTTTGAATTCTTTGTTTCCTGTGGTGCAATAATGTCCCATTACATTTATAGATCATAATTTGTTCAGTCATTACCCATTCAACATGGGCCACCCACTTTCCAGTTTTTTACTAATATAAAAAATATTGCTATAATCTTTTTTTTTTAACTCTTAACCTTCTTGAGTATCAATTCATACAGAAAAGTAGCAAGAGCTAGGCAATCAGGGTTAAGCAAATTGCCCAGGATCACACAGGAATCTGAGACTAAATTTGAACCCAAGTCCTCCCAACTGGGACTCTCTCCTGGCTGCCCCTGCTGCTATGCTACTATAAATCTTTAACCTTTTTTGGATATATGCCTGATATAGTGTGGTATCACTTGATTAAAGTTTATGTACAGTCTGGCAACTTTCCTAGTATGATTCCAAATTGCTTTCAGAAAAGTTAGATAAATTCACAGCTCTACCAACAATGTTATACTATTTCCTATCTTATCACAACCTTTCCTACATTCATCATTTTTGTCTTTTGCCATCTTTGCCAAACTGGGTGTGTTAGATGAACCTCAAAAATTTAATGTGCATTTTAAAAATTAATGATTTGGATCGTCCCTTCATCTATGTTCATATATACGAACAAATGTTCATAGCTTACATTTCTTCTTTTTTAAAATTGCTTCTTTTGACCACTTATCCACTGTGGGGAATGGCATTAGATTTTTTTTTTTTAAACCCTTGTACTTCAGTGTATTGTCTCATAGGTGGAAGATTGGTAAAGGTGGGCAATGGGGGTCAAGTGACTTGCCCAGGGTCACACAGCTGGGAAGTGGCTGAGGCCGGGTTTGAACCTAGGACTTCCTGTCTCTAGGCCTGACTCTCACTCCACTGAGCTACCCAGCTGCCCCAATGGCATTAGATTTTAAGTATTTGTGGGAAGAGATGCTTTGAAACAGGTGAGAATAGACTTCTATTGACCTGAAGAATAGCCAGTGCAAAAGCCTGGAAAAGGTAAGGTAAGGTTAGCAAGAAGACCAGTTTGACTGGATCACAGTCTGAGACAGATAGTTTGGGGTTAGGTTGTGAAGAGGGCTTTAAAGTCAAACAGAAGAGTCAGAATTTTGTCCTGGAGGCCAGAGAAGCCACTGTACTTTGAGTAAGGGAATGATGTGACCAGATCTGCATTTAAGGAAAATCACTCTGACAGCTGTATAAAGGATGCATAGAAAACCTGAAGGAGGGAAACAGAAGCCAGAGCAGTTTTTTCTGCCTGAGGCTGTGTGTGGTGAGGATAGGACTGATGAGCTAAGGATAACAACTAAAGCTAAGAACCTGGGAACCTGGAAAACAAAGGGAAGTAGGAAGAATTGGGGGGGGGGATTGAAGAGAGCAGTGAAGGTTTGGAATCTTATCCAGTAGCTTACTAATAGGAGTACTGAGACTCCAAACCCCTCTTCTTAGGTCCTCTGGCATGTTTCATTGCTTTTTTTTTTTTTTTTTTTTTTTTTTTTTTAACCCTTGTCTTCTGTCTTAGAATCAATAATAAGTATCAGTTCCTAGGTTTCTGGAGCGGTAAAAGCTAGGCAATGGGAGTTACGTGACTTGTCCAGGATCTCTCACGGGTAGGAAGTGTCAGCGGCCAGATTTGAACACAGGACACCTGTCTATAGGCCTGTCTCAATCCACTGAGTCTAGCTGCCCCCTCTGTTCTGTTTCTACTGAACCCATCAATCTCTAACTTCTGAATATGCCAGACCACAGCTTATGAACATGTGTGAATACTTTAGAGAGCCCTACTTCATTCCAAGTAATTTAATCCTTATATGTAGGTAAGGTAGGGAAAGGCACTTTAAGTACAGAATTGGGTCCATATCATTGAGAATTTAGGGAAAAGTATTAAGTTGTAATCAAGGGACATAACATGAAATCATTGTTAGTCTCATATTTAGAAGGTAACTTGAGGGTAGCAGGACATTTAAGCCAAATCTGACTCAAAGTAGGAATCCTGTTGATAACATCCTTGACACAAGTATTCCTACCACCTCTGCTGAAATACCCTCAGGGACTGGAAACACATGATATCTTGAAGCTGGCCATGCTTCTCTAGAGAGGAAGCATTTGAATGCAGAGGGGACAAGATTTTTTTTTTTTAAATAAGTAGGGTTTTTTTAAATGAATCATAGAGAACTCTAGTTCTAGATTTGAAAGGACCATCTCTGTTTTTACAGAGGAGGAAATTGATGCTCAGGGAGATGAACTAATTTAAATTTATAAAGGTATTTAAGCATGAATTATGGCAATAACTTGTCCAGGATGTATATAATTGACAGAGTTCATATTCTGGGTAGGTGTTGAACTAGATGACCTCTGAGGTCCTTCCAAGTCTCTGATTCTGTCACTCAGGATTATATATTTAGATCTGGAAGGAGAACATCTAGTCCAACCCTCTCATTTTACACGATAGACTGATTCTCAGAGAGCTTAAGTGATCTCTGCCCATACTCCTAAAGGTAGGACTTTGGATTCAAACCCAGGTCCTCTGACTCTTGGCCCTATCACATTTTCACCTTGACAATTAGTGGCAGAGCCCAGGACCATTAACCCACATCCCTGAGTTCAAGGTTTTTCCTGCTATATGATATATTAACAACATCCTGTTATAAATTTTAATGAATCTAATGAGGGCCAGGGGTATTGTTGGGTTTTTTTGTTTTTTTAATTCTGTTCTTTGCTTCCCACACTGATATGTTATATACAGCAATCTACCACCCTGGGATCTTGGAAAAAGTCAGTGGACTCATTATTATTTTTTAGTTAATGTTGATGATTTCAAACATTTGTATGGTCCTTTATGCTTTTTCCAAGGACTTTGTTAGTTTGGTCTTTGTCATAGCCCTGTGAGATAGTCTCTAAGCAATTATGATTATCCTCATTTGAGAGCAGGAGAAGCTGAAGCCTAGAGAAGTGATTCATATAGTTTCACACAAATGTTTTTGATCAACAAAGGCCTGTGAGATGAGAGTAATTTATACCATGACTACAGTTCACATCTTCTACTATTTTATTTTATATATCTCCATTGTGAACATGGTTATGAAATTAAAGAACTGGGAGAGACCTAAAGAGAATTCTGGTTCATTAGTCAGGTAAAGGAAGACTAACATATTCTTGGCAGATGAGTGACAGCTTATTCCAGAAAGGTTAGAGACCATTTGGGCAAATCATAGAAATTTGATGATCATTAGAGATCATTCTAGTCCAAATCCTTTTCTCAGTAAGCAAACATTTTGTAACTCTGTGCAAAAGTTTTGTTTTGGGGACAAACAAAAATAAGGAACTTCCATCTTTAAGAAGATTACATTCTAGTCAGTAAGCAAAATCTTAGAATTACAAAGGAGAATCTCATTATGTTTAAATATAGTTATTAAAATATTTTTAAAGGAACACAAACCCCTGATAGGTGATCTCTTACGACCTTTTCCTGAGAATATATCAAGAAGGGAAAGATCATTTCCAGCTTGGGTAGATGGGAGAAGTGATGCTTGAAGATTGGGCAGGGCATCAACAGATAAAGGCATAGAAGCCATTGTAGGTATATGGAGTAGTGAGAGCAGAACTGTCAAGACCAAAAACCCAACCCATACCCCTTTGGAGGGCTTTAAATACCAGGCAGTGGAAGGGTAGTGTTGCAGTGCATGTGTACCAGAGAGGCTCTTAGGAGTTCTGTTCTGGTGCTCCTTTTATCACTCATAACAAAATACAAAAGAAAAAGCCCCCCTGCAGGTAGCTTAGGACTGAGGCATCCCTAAATATCAGCCCTAGAAGAGCTGCCCTGATGAAATGACAAACTCCCTGCACCTCACTGTTCAGGACTTGTGTAAACATTTTTGTATCTGGAACAAGGCACTGCTCTCTATTTTCCATTCTGTCATGCCTTGTCTTTAACTTACTATGGGCGTCTCAGACTGGGAGCGTCTCTTCCTGTTCCCTGTATTCATCTCCCAAAACAACCCCACCCCCTTTTCCTCTCCCCTCCAGCCTGCTGCTTTTCACCCCATACCCTTTTTCCTACTTCTACCTTGAACAGTAGATCTGACTTCCCACCTGAGTGTTTGGAGATAGAGGACTCTTAGAAGATTGCTTCATCTCTAACAATGACCCATTCCTCCTTGTAGCAATTCATGCTTTTCTCCCACTCTTTAATTCTTCTCTTCCTACCCTTCACGATTAAGAGGTGTATTTTGTTTTGTAGGCTGGCTTTTCCACCCTGTAGCCATGGTTACCAACTTTGTATATAAAATAACCAGCATTTCCCAAAATGTCACTAATGTTTGCAGACTTGGCCTATGAGAAAAGAATTGGATGGCTTTTTAATCTTTTCCTTTTTGGCTCCACCTACAATTTGAATTTTTTTTTTCCCCAGGAAATTATTTGAAAATTTGATTGGTTTCAGAAATCCCTGTTTGTTTTGACTTTTTCCCCCTTCAGTATTCATAGTTAATGACCTAGAAAGTGGATTATGATAAAGAGAACTAACAGATTTTAAAAAAAAAAAATACATCCATCTTCCCTAAACTGGTTCTACCTGTATTACACTAAGATTCAAAGCAATGTAAACAAATTATATAATTACAGGGGAAATGATCTATTGCGGGGAAATCTGTGCTTTGAGGAAGGTCATGTGTAAGGCCACAGTCAGAAACCTGAGGGTAAACCTCTTGAGCAGAATTAAAAAACCTAAATATACTGTAATCTTTCCAGTCATGCTCCTGTTTTAAGTAGTATGTTCTTGGGATGCCAGACTATACATAATTTAGTCACAGAATCATACATCAATTGAACAAAAAAGAGACTTAAGATAACTGACATAACTGAAAGGGACATCAGAACCTAGAACACTCAAGGTTCCTTAGAAGAATGCTGTATACTCTTAACTCTGCAGTCTAAGGGGGGGACTTTAATCTATATATATAAAACAATATTAAGACCAGAACAGACCTTATTTTATTCTTTCATTTACTTATTTTGAAGTAGAGTTCCTCTTCTCAGCTAGGCTGGAAGTGCAATAACAATTCTTGGGCCAGTTGACATGGGAACTATGACCTGTTCCTTTTCTCACCTGGGTTGGTTTACCCCCTCCTTAGACAACCTGATGATTCCCCACTCTCAAGGGCTCACCATATTGGTGCTCTGGACACTACTGATGAACTTTTAAACTAGCCAGCCAAGTCTCATCCTCCACTAGTAGTGATCACAAGTGAGCCCTGTTATGAGGGGGGTGGGGTGAAGTCAAAGGGGCCTTGAGCTTGTAACAGGCTAGCAGGAGGTTGGTGTTGATTGTGATGCTAAAACCTGTATTACATTCCCCACTGCATGTGGAATGAACTTTAGAGGCCATTAATTAAATTCATCCTTTTTTTATTAAAATTAGTTAGTCCAGAGACTTGATTTGTTCAGTGTCACAAGCTAATAACCAGATCAAATTAGGGCCATATTCTCCAGAAACTAATCCAAAATTTGTTTGTTTGTTTTAATTTCATCAAGTTAAACAGTGAATGGCAAGGAAAGCACCATTAGATTAGGTTTGGAAAGTACAGGGTTTGTTCCTTCTTTGCTTACCCAACCATTCTCCTCCCATATATGTCCTATAGAGCTTTTAGGGTAAAAGACTCCTTTGGACACATAGTAGCTCAAAAAATAGTCAAAGGAATTTGCCTACCACTTGGTGATCAACAAGCATTTATTAAGGACTCTAGCACCCAGTCCTAGATTCCAGTGATACAAATACCCCCCAAAATGGTAGTCCATGTACTTAAATTCTGTTGGGTGGATGTGGCACATAGAGGACATGAATATAGGATAATTGGGATTGGGGAAATGAAATCAGCCAAGACCTTATGTTAAAGGGGGCTCTCAAGCTGATTATGACTCCAAGAGGCAGAGGTAGGGAGGAGGAGGAGGGTGCCAGGCACAGAGTCAAGGAGATGGGAGTGTCATGTGTGAGGAACAACAAGAAGGCCGATTTGGCAGGAACTGACAGATACATAAATGAGATATTATTAAGATTGAAAAAGTAGGTTATTGTAAAAGAAGAATTTTAAATACAAAATAGTTTGTATTGACCCTGGAAAGCTTAAAAGCAACCAAATGTATTTGGCTGACCTGATCAGACTTGTGCTTTGGAGAAATCACTTTGGTATCTTTGTGAATGAGATTGGAGAGGGGAGGGAGACAAGGAGACCAGTGAGGAGGCTGTTGCAGTATCTATCTGTCTTGTTACCATTCTCTGACATCACCATTTGCCAAACAATTTTCTAGCTTTTTGATCAGATCCAAAAGCAAAAGCCTTTGGAGAAAGATGGAGGAGGAGGAAGTGGATGAGTGCCTAGCTTCTCAGCCTAATAACAATAATCCTTCATAAGGCTTCATTGGTTTCAGATTTGTGTTTTCACAAATATTGTTTCATCTGATTCTTATAACAGGTCTTGGAAGGTAATGAGGTGGGCAGATATCATCTGAAGAAACAGTCCTAGGAGAAGAGAGAAGCAGCATAGCCAGGACAAAGCCCAGGGCTCTGGCCATGTTCACATGGAGTTTTACCTGAGTCTTCCATGATCAGAATATCATTTCTTTTCTTCTTACCTTACAGCCTATTATGAGTAAAGAACTATGTGATCATGTGTGTGAGGCTCTTCTCAAATCTTCAAGTTTATTGAGCTGGAAGTGAGAAAAGCCTTGAGTTTGATTCACCCCTCAAATTGTTACTATTCAACCATAGTAAATTATTTAACATCTCTTAGTCTCATCTGTCACATGAGATTAGTAAATACCTCAGTGGGCAGGTAGGTAGTTGATTCAATGGAGAAAGAACCAGACCTGGGAGATGGGTGGTTCTGGGTTCAAATCTAACCTCAGATACATCCTACCTGGGTGACCCTAGGCAAGTCACTTAACTCCAGTTGCTTAGCCCTTACCACACTTTTGCCTTAGAACTGATCCTTAGTATGGATTCTAAGACATAAGGTACAGTTTTAATTTTTTTCCCCCCCTGGGGCATATGACGAGTAGATATTTTGAGAGGAATACATTTTATATGAGAGGATCTCTCTTCTCATGGGTTTTAGGGTCCCTTAGGAGACACAGTATCATGTGAGAAGTGCTTTAGAGAGGCAAATAAAGATTTCACTGGAAGGGTAATTAACTACCTTGTGGATCAAGGATGATTCCTTGAAAAAGGTGGGGAGGATATTTTTTTAAACTCTTATCTAAGACAGAAGAACAGAAAGAGCTTCAGCAATCAGAGTTAAGTGACTTATCTTCTGAGTCACACAACTAGGAAGTGTCTGAGATTAGATTTGAACTCCTATAACATATGCATTTAAAAACTTAAGACAATATGGAACTCACAGGGATCTTTAAATAGGGTTTAGTAAACCCTGTTTCTATTTGAGTTTGACATCACTAGGGGTGGGGGCGTGGAGCATGGTTAGTTGGAATCATAAAACAGGTACCCAGGAAATACTTAAGCCATAGTCATCATAAAATTTTGGAGCTACAAAAGAACTTTAGAGATCACTTAGCTTAAATCTTTCTCCTTTCTTCTCCCTTTCCCTTTCATTTTACAGATAGGAAACTGAAACTCATCAATGAGAAGCAATTTGCTCAAGGTCACAGCTTCTAGTTCACAGAAGAGCCGTAGCTGTGCTCTAGATCTTGGGGGTTCCCAGCCCACTATTCTTTCCACTATACTGAATTAGGGTACGAAAAAGGATTTCAGTAGATTAGGTGTACTTTTTCCAAACTGCACAAAGAAAAGTATGGAGCTAATGGAATAGTGCTCATTCAATCATAAAAATGTGTTGGGGGATGGGGGATGATAGTTCCAATTTATATGTAAGAAAACTAAAATCCAGAGAAATGAGATGTCTTAATTCTTAGTGAGTAACATGCTTCTGGCTAATTCCAGATCTTATCAGACTTTATCCTTTGAATGAGGAAAACACAGTACTTTAATAAATTCTGACTTTTATAGCAATACGTTCAGGTTCACATCGTCAAGAAAGGTCCACATTCACTAACAGTTTTTGATAAAGCAGCTTGTGTGTGTGTATTCAATGCAACAAACATTTATTAAGCACATAATTTTGGCCCCAAAGATAGAAAGATGAAAAAATGACAGTCCCTGCCCTAAAGAATTTAGGCTAATTTGTTTTTTGGAGGTAGAAGGGTGAAGGGTTAGGGATAAGGACATACACTAATATATAATAGATATAATGGTAGACAATGATTAAGCAAAATGGATTACCTACAAGTAAGGATGTAGAGTAAGGAACAGCTCAAAGAAGGCTTCATGGAAGAGATGGCCCCTGAGTTGGGCCTTGAAGGGGAAATGGAGAGACATCTTTATAGATATAGGTAAAGATGGGGGCTGTTCTAATAGGTGACAGAATAAGCAAAGGAACAGTGATGGGAGAGAATAGGACAAGAGCAAGGGGTGAAAAATAATCTAGTTTGGCTAGAATAGAACACAAGTAAAAAGAATCTTAAATGGAATTTAAACTTTGAGTGGGAAATGAGAGGGCAATTCAACATTTTCTAGTGAAGATCAGGCATCAAGCTTATATAATACAGTGGAAAAAACACTGGGCATGGAGTCAAGAGACCTAGGTTGGGATTATTAGCTTTGTGTTCCTAGGCAATTCCTTTAATCTCTTTGGATTTCTTGCTTTATCTCTAAAATTGGGATAATGATATTTGCATTCCCTGCATCACAGGGTTATGAGGTTATAAACTCTAAGATAGTATATATAAATGAGTTATTATTTGGGTGACAGTATAAATAATGGAGATTATAGAAAGACAGATATAGCATTGAATAGAAGAAAGACCACTGGATTTATAGTCAGGACACCTGAATTCAAATCCATCTCTGCTCTTTAACTACGTGTTTAACTCTATGCAAGTCATTTACTTCTTTTGGTATTAATTTTTCTTTCTGTAAAATAAAGAGGATTGGACCAGTTGATCTCAGAGGTCCATTCCAAGGATCTGTCCAAATCCTTTGGTGACTTTGGGTATCTTGTCACTTCCTGCCACAAAATTTTCATTGCTTTTTGCCTTTGTTGTAAATTAGCCCAGCCCATGCAATTGAAGCTGTTTCCTGTCCTCTTCACACAGGTGAAAGGATTCTGGGTTATGCAGAGGAGCCCTGCTATCTCTGGTTTGTCATGGAGTTCTGTGAAGGGGGAGATCTGAATCAGTATGTGCTGTCCCGGCGGCCAGACCCAGCCACCAACCGAAGCTTCATGCTGCAGCTTACCAGTGCCATCGCCTTCCTACACAAAAACCACATCGTACACAGGGACCTCAAGCCTGACAACATCCTAATCACTGAGAGATCTGGGGTCCCTGTCCTTAAGGTTGCTGACTTTGGACTCAGCAAAGTCTGTGCTGGGCTAGCACCTCGAGGGAAAGAGGGCGGTCAGGACAACAAAAATGTGAATGTGAATAAATACTGGTTGTCCTCAGCCTGTGGCTCTGACTTCTACATGGCCCCTGAGGTCTGGGAGGGGCACTACACAGCCAAGGCGGACATCTTTGCCCTAGGCATTATTATTTGGGCTATGATAGAGCGGATCACGTTCATTGACTCCGAGACCAAGAAGGAACTGCTGGGGACTTACATCAAACAGGGGACAGAGATTGTACCCGTAGGGGAAGCGCTGCTAGAGAACCCAAAGATGGAGTTGCACATCCCCCAGAAACGCAGGACTTCCATGTCTGAGGGGATCAAGCAGCTCTTGAAAGATATGTTAGCTGCTAACCCACAAGACCGACCTGATGCCTTTGAGCTTGAAACAAGAATGGACCAAGTCACATGTGCTGCTTAAAATTCAGGGCAAAGCATCCCGGGCGTTTTTGTAACTGGGTGAGTATTTGGTTGGATCTGGGTTAATTTTTTCCCCCAGAAGTCTGTGGAGAACCAGGGAGTATACCAAGAAACTTTGGGTCTACTTGCCTCATACTTATGCATACTCATAGCTGTATTATAATGGAAGGAGCCCTGGATTTTCAATCAGAACACCTAGATGTAAATCCTGGCACCTATACTTAAATAGCCATATGACCCTTGGCAAATAATTTCTTTGTGCCCCCATTTTCTTATCTACAAAATGGGAATGGTGATAGTTATACTTGCTACCTCACAAGGCTTTTGGAAAGATCAGATGAGATGATGTATATAAAAGTACTATGTATATTGAAAGGAGGAACTATATTAACATAGCTATTATTAGTCAGCTTTTTATAGAATCGAAAAGGACCTTAAGAAATCCTGCATGCTAATCTTTTAACTTGCAAATAACTGAAATCTTGCCCAGAGAGGAGAAATTACTTTCCCAAGGTGTGACAGAGATAGCAAGCAGGGGAGTGAGGATTTCAACCCTAGTCCTCCCCTTCCAAATTAGTGCTTTTTCTACTATGTCCTACTATGACCAATTGAGCTACTAATGGTTTTTGTGGGTATTAATTGTGCTGACCTAGGAGAGGGGGCATGGCATAAATTTTAAAACAGATTGGGAGCAACTAGGTAGCACAATGGATAGAGTGCCGGGCCAGGAGGCCTTAGGTTCAAATATGACTTTTAAGACACTTCCCAGGCAAGTCACTTAATCCCCATTTGCCTAACCTTGCTGTTCTTCTGTCTTGGAATTGATACTAAGATAGAAGGTAAGGGTTATTTTAAAAAAACAAATTGAAGCGTTTAGTTGTCATTCATGCTAGTATCTGGGCAGATCATAAAGCCAGCTCTGGTCTTTGGAATAGAAACAAACCCCATTTCCTATAGGAGTAAGGAAGGAGCAGTAGGCAGACACTAACTCATGAGATGGTAGAGTATATAGTCTAGGCCAGAGATATACTCTCTAATGGCAGCTAATAAATTATGATAAACCAGAGCTGCTTCTAAGTCAGGTTATTGATCAGACACCTCTGATTTCTTTCTTTCCCATTCTTCTTGCTTAAAATACATTCTGATACAACACCAACAAAAATCCTTGATGTGTCTCTTGTCTGAAGAATACTGTTCCACGGTTAGTGCAGACACTGAGAGTATTTTAATTAGTGGAGCCTTAGTAGCAGCCTCTAGCCACATGTCTTGCTTCAGGGGGGTAACTAAGTAACATCTACAGTTTTCAAATGAAGCCAGCTCAGCTCTGGGTTAGGATAGTAGTAAGTAGGGATGAATGACTTAAAGACTTAAAGAGAATGACTTAAAGCTTTTTCTAGCTTTCTTTCCCTTTCTCTTCCCTCCTTTCCCTGCCCCAGCACTCTGCATGGAGCCATTTATCAGCCAAGCCATACCAGAGTACAATAGTCTCTTTCTTGTGTTCTCAGCATTTATTTTACATACTGAATCATTGAGGAACTATTTCCCCAGCTTATCCAAACTACCTTTCTGGGGTTGAGTTTGGGAGTTTGGTGCTGGAAACAAAAAAGCCAAGTGGATTCCCTTATTGACCATCTCTCATTTTGTTTCTCTCTTAATATTTTCTACCCATGAGAGCCCATTTGAACTGTCCTTTAGAGGAGGATTACTATTTCTTTTGAGGCTATCATGGATTGGAGTACCTAACCTAAAACATGGGCCTAAAACCCAGCCCCCACTACACAGGGAAAAGAGCATTGAATTTAGAAGCTCTTTGGCCTTAGGCATGATATTTTCCTCACCTGGAAAATGAAGGTATTTGACTACGTGATTGCTAACATTCTTGCTAGCTCTAAATCCCACAATCCTTTGTCCACATGAAACTCCATGTAATTATGAAGTAGTGTGTGTTATCCCTGTCTTACAGATTAAGGAAACTGAGATCCAACCTTCTTTACAGATGAGGAAACTGAGGCCCAGAGAGGTTGTGTCTTGGCTGTGGTGATATAGTAGGAAGTGGCAATTAGGATTCCAGTTTGGATCCTGTGCTACTCAAGTGTAACACTGACTTACTGAGTTTAGTAAAGAAAGAGAATGTGGAAAGAAGAGTGACTATTAGTTTCCATTCTGGACTAGGATTCCCAGACGGAATCAGGGGAGGTTTCCTAAAGGAAATGAAATGACCTTGCATCTGGGCCTTAAAAGATAGCTATTGTCTAAGACAGTGATGGGCAAACTATGGCCCGCAGGCCAGATGCTGCCCCCTGAAATGTTCTATCCAGCCATGGGACATTATTCCTAATCTGACAGATACAATGAGTAGGATACAATACAATGAAACTTCGAAAGGGTTGCCTTAGAAACAGACTGGCAGATGAGCATTTCCTTTCCTTTGGCCCCCTCTTGAAAAAGTTTGCCCATCACTGATCTAAGAGATGATGAGGGGTAATATGGAGAGTATTCCAGGCAAAGGAGGTAGCGTAAAGTTGAGATAGCAAGGGGATGGATGGGGATGTCAAAGTAGCTGAGTTTGGCTAAATCTTAAAAGAGGGGCAGGGGAAAGGATGGAAAAGGAAAGGAGGGAGGTGGTAGGTCTGTGTCAGATTGTAGTGGGTCAGGCTAAGGAATTTAAATTCCTAGCCCATAGGCAATCAGGAAACATTAAGTAGCAGTGTGACCAGATCTATGCATGAAGGAGATAGATTTGGTTGTGTATGGAGGAAGGGCTAAAGTGGGGGAAATTTGAAGTAGGAAGACCTGTTAGTGGAAAGCCTGAACTCTTGTACTGGCAGTGAAATTAGGAGGGGATTGATTCCAGAGCTCTTATGGATATAGGAAGAGTCTATTCTAAATGTATATGGAAATGAACATAGGACCTAGTCCTATACTTCACCAACATGATAAATGGGGTCCACAGTGCATCCAGCTGGGATAGATTTAGGATTGTGGTTTGTCAAGGATACATAAGCTTGTTTGTTAGGAAAAGAAATAGAAAGTATAATGGGTTGTTGGGGGGGGGGGTTAGTTTTTTAAATAAACGGTCAATCCAATATTATAGCTTAACTCAAGTAGGAACACCTTGCTTTTCTTCTCCTGCCTCCCACCACCCCAATCCCATTTAAACAAGAGCAGGCCTTGCTTTCTGAATTTAGTATTACTAAATCACTTTACCTTTCAGACAAAAGCTCTAGTCTCATATGCCCTGTTCCAAAACATCTATTTTTGTGCATTACTCAATGCTAGGCAGCAGAGGCCTTGTTCTCTCTTATTTGTTGGCCTCATCTACTGCATTTGCCCTGCTATGTCGAGTCCAAATGTGAAACCAACCAGGCTGATGTTCTAGGTGTCACTGGCCCAACAGGACTGAGAGAGGAGGGTGTTTGGGGTGGGGGTGTCTGTATTTACAGCTGAGGCAGATGTCTATAAACAAAACAGTGTAACTAGGGCCTTCTTGAGCCAAGGCCCTGATGTGTGACGTGTCTGACTGAGCTGAGCCCAGAGTCCTAAGCATTCAAAGCCAAGTTCTGTGTTAGGGAGACAGCAGTAGAGCAGACCCAGCTTGAAATACTTGGATCATAGGGACTATAGATAGTTAGGCTTAGGAGGAGCTGGACCTTGGCAAGCATTCTCGAGACAAGAAGAAAAGGTCTCTGCATCTCCAGCCAGTACAGAAGGGAAATGAGGTTAGACTTGAATGGTTGCCATTTAAAAGAGTGAGGCTACCACAAAAGGGAGCAGAGAACAGTGGGGAAAGTCCTAGAGTGGCAGTGAGGGTCCTTGAGGGCCAGGCCCTGCTACTAACTTGTTCAATGGCTAGTAGCAACAGCTGTTCACAGTTATGTAAAGTTTTTCTTTGGCTTTTACAGAGCTCTTTTACATATTCCCCATTTGATCTTCACAACTCGGGACTGCAATTAATTGTCTTTAATAGTTGTCGTTGTAGTAAAATGCAGACTTTTTTAGTACTTCAAGGACTTAACTGCTCTGCTCAAGAGTCAGTCTTGGAAAGCATGGTATGAAAGAATTGTTCCTGTTTCACAGATGAAGGTTAAAGGTGTAGAGAGGGGATGTGGCTTGCTCAGTCATGAACCTGGAGAGTTAACTCAGGCCTTTCTCACCTCAAATCTAATGCTCTTTTTCCTGCACCAAACCCCACTTCTGCCTTTTAAAAAGGGACCCCCATTTGTATACTTGCTTTATGTAACTCTAAATTAAGTAGTTCAAATATTATTCTCATTTCACAGGTAAATAAGGAATGCAAATATCATCCCAAATTTATAGATGTCCAGGCTTAGTTACTTGCCCATGGCTTACATGGCAAACTTTAAAGCAGGAATTCAAGTTGGATTATAAATTAATTTTGTCCTGACTCCAAATCCAGTTCCCTTTTTAGGATTTTTCCTCTCTTGGTGTTAGTTTTCTTATATGTAAAATAAAGGGCGTTGGACTCTTTGGTTATGTTTTATCCAGATATGAAATTCTGTAATTCTCATCCTCACAACAGATCCAGCACATCTGGTCCAAGTATTATTATCTCCATTTTAAATGCAATGAACTGAAAACTGGGAAAGAATAAGAGATCTGTCCGAGGTCACAGCAAGCAAGTAGCAAGTGATAATACTGGAAGTAGAACTCTGATCTTTTCACCCCAGGCTCAATGATCCTTCCACTGTTGCCATCTGTCTAGATAACTAGATAATTTGTAAAGTTACTTCCAAGTCTGAAATTGGGTTCTAAGATGGTTTCTGTCTCTTACACATTGTGCCCTCAGATCTCTTCTACTGTTAATCTATGCTTTTATGATCTTACCAGTCAACAAGCTCATTAACCAAAAGCATAAGAAATATGCAGACCTTTTATGAAAGTGATGCGGCTAAGCCACATTTAGTAGGTCTTCTACTTTGTTCATATCTTTTCTGTAGTCCTGATGGGTTTTTAACTGAACATAGGACCAACCTTGGGCTTTTGTGAAAGTACAGGGCAGATAAGGAGCATGACTCTAGTGGAAGGTAGACCTTCTGACTTGGTGTTCTGAACTGTTTACCATACCCACATGCCTAAAATGGCCTCCTAGCTCTTATCTCTATCTGTTGAAGCTCCTCACCTTTAGTTCAAAGTCATCTCTAATTCCTCATATTTCACTTAACACTTTTCCTGAACTTCGTCTTTGTATACCTCCTCTTGGATTACAGATTTCCTAAAGAAAAAGAACTGGATCTAATTTCATTTTTGTATCCCCAATGAGTGCCACACCAAAGGTCTACACATAGTAGACATTAAATTGAATTGCAAATAAGACCACGTTATAAAAAGTATAATTTTTGTGAAGAGAAGTACATTGAGATTGCTAATATATCTATAAATTTCAGACATCTTAGTAATGTAACTGACAAGTAAATGTAAGCTTAAAAATTAATATGCAGTATCTCCAGGTATTTTATTTTATAAGATTTATTAATAACTTGAAGTAAAGGAAAATAAAAAGCTAGAATAAAGAGGGAGCTAACCAGCCACGGTCACAAGAGAAGAGAGCGAAAAGGCAGGGTTACAGCCAACTTATAAACAAAATGTGAGGGCACAACTTGGGAGTGAGAGAAGGGGGGGGGGAATTCTGGGGAACATAGTCCTGGGGCACAAAACTCCATTTACACATAGCGAAATGGACTCTGTCTTTTAAGCCCCTTTTAAATGATATTTTGTGTCTGTTGTAATAGTTACAGTAGATTCAGTTAAATGGTGACTGTAGCTCCCACAGATCAGTAGGTTTGAAACCTCTTCATTTTTTTAATGTTTTTAAAAATCTTTTGTTTTTATATCATCTTTGCTTCTAAATATATTGACCCCATTGAGCCTTTCTTTCCAACAAAGATTAAAAGGGGAAAAACACTTTACCAAAACCAACTGTCTGATCATTTGTGTCTGACAAGATATACAACATTCCATACTCAAAGTCCTCCACCTCTGTGAAGATTGGAGGCAGTAGTAGTAGACAGATTGCTAAGATTTGGAGTCTAAGGGCTATTTTCCAAGTCCTGGCCCTGCTACTTGCTATTTGTATCAGCTTGAGCAAGCCATTGGATCTTGCTAGATTTCAGCTATAAGATGAAGGGGTTGTAGTAGGTGGCCTTTCAAGGTCCCTTCTAACTCTAGTTCTATGATTCAGTGAAATGAGCTGCCTTGTGGAGTAAGGGAGCTCCATGACTGGAAGTAGTCAAAGGCTCTGGTGGTTACTTGGGTTTACAGTAAAGGAGCTTATTCTGCAGTGATAGTTTGTACTAGATTATGTCCCTTCTGAACTCTTGGGTTTTTGATTCTCTGATTACTTTTGCCTGTGATCTCCTGAAGGTACAAGTTATATACTTCCCTCACTCTCTTACAGATTTGAGGGGTTATCGGTGTGGAATGTTGTAAAAACTGTCGGATTCAGGGGCAGCTGGGTAGCTCAGTGGATTGAGAGCCAGGCCTAGAGATGGGACGTCCTAGGTTCAAGTCTGGCCTCAGACACTTCCCAGCTGTGTGACCCTGAGCAAGTCACTTGACCCCCATTGCCTATCCTTACCACTCTTCTGCCTTGGAGCCAATATACAGTATTGACTCTAAGATGGAAAATAAGGGTTTAATTAAAAAAAAAACTGTCGATTCAATTGACATATTAACAATTTTTTATATCTCATCTTTTAGAAAAATTCCTATATGAGATGCCTTGCCCGGTAGGTAAGGGAGGGAGATATTTGGAAATGATGATGATGTATAGACAGTACCAATAAAGTTCCTTTCTTTTTCTTCTATTTTAAAAGTACTGATGAACCATGAAATAGCCAAAAAGATAGAGATGTATACCCCAACAGCCTGAGGTTGACTAGATTGGAATATATGGTCTTTGAAGTTCCTTCCAGCTCCAAAATTCTTTGTATTAATGAATTACTGTAATAATAAAATATACCTGTGAACTTCAAGGAAAATGGGGAGGGAAGGTAAAAAATGAATTAACACATTCATAACACCACAATTTACAAAGTACTTTATTCCTAGTATCCCTGTGAGGCAGATAGTATAAATATTGTCATCTTTGTATTACAGATGAAGAAACAGATTCCTCAGTTTATGTCCTACTCAAGGTCGTGTAGCTCTTAATGAACATGGACCTTTTTTCTCCTGGAAAATAAGACAGCAATAAATTCTCTCTTCAACCATTAGGTGCATTGCACATGCCAGGATCTTGGAGCCCTTTTCTTTTCTAGGGTAAGAATGTTATTTTCAAAGGCCTTGCCTGGCATGAGGGAGCTCCCGAGTGGCCTATGTTTGGCCTCTGCCGTTGCCATCTGTGATCACTCGTGCTGTGCTAATGTGATGCTGCTGAGTTATGTAACAGGAGCAGTGCCCTCTGGGGAAAATCCACACTGTGCTGCTCTATGGAATAGTAAATGCAGGACAATCAAAAGCAGGAGGGGACAGTCCTAGCCTGTAGCTATTTACTTAAAACTCCAGCTGCCTCTTCATATTTTCTCCTGAGCACACTGCGTGTTAGAGTGGAAAGAACTCAGACTGAGTCTGGACATCAAGTTCAAGTTCTGTCCAGCTTCTAATTGTGGAATCTGGGGCAAATCACTTTTCCTTTCTTCCTCTGTAAAATTAAGGAGTTTGATTACTTCCAAGGTCCTTTACTACTCTTAAGACTGATCTCCAGAATCAGATAATTAACACATAAGGTTCCTTCCAACTCTGATAATCATTTTTCTATAAAGTATATCTTTTGCTTCACATGATCTAGGTCTTTTTTTTTTTCCCCAAGTAAACCTAGAGGGTAATGGCAAGTGGGCAAAAAGGGCTTTGGAAGTCCTCCTATCTTCCCTAATCAGCTATTCTTTCTTTCTTCCTGATAATTCTTTGCTGCCCTCACTTACCTTTTTTGTCTTATTTTGCCAAAAGATTTAAAGTATGAAACTAACGAAAGGCTATCAAATTAGTAGAGTTTATATTTGGGGATATTTGGCCTAATACTAGAGCCCCTTTAAATTAAATCATCTAGGTTCCATTTGTGAGTCCAACCCTTAATCATATAGCTGTTATGGGGTTTGGAGAGTGTTCCTGAAAATGCATGTTGGATTTGATTACCATCCTAGATTATGAGCAGATCATAGAATCTTAGAATGTCAGCTCTGGAAAGGGAACATCTAGCCAAACCCTTTCATTCTGCAGAGGCCTAGAGAAAGGATTTGTGGAGAAAGTTTCTCCCAGAATGACAGAATACAAAAGACTAGAGCATATGAGTATTTCTAGTATCAGGTGTTTTAATGTTCATTTTGCCAGACTCCCCCACTTGCTGTATGCATGTTGAGTATTCTTTGGTCAGTGAAAGTTCCTAATGATGATGCATTCTAGTCCCAATGACAAAGAGTTTGAGTGTCTATATTTCAAGCATCTTTCTCTACTTACTCACAGATTCTTTTTCAGCCCCCTGGTGGTTTATTTGGGAGCATTACATAATCAAAGGAAGCAGGTCTTTCATCATTTCTAGCATTCAGTCAAGGCAAGTCTTAAAACTGCCTACGACGTTTAAAATAAATCAATACCATAAACTACCGTGATGAATTTCCCGACTTTAAAGGAATTTCCATTTCAGTTAGAGGTGCCAGGGGAAAGCTATAACTCAACTAGCATTATACAAAGGTCAGATTTTCTATTTTGTTTCTTTGGAAGAGAAAGTGTTATCCAGAGACTGACAAGAGCTGAGAAGGGGCCACCCAAGAGCTACAAGCCACTGAACAAGATAGGAGTCTTTTTATAAGATCTCTTATGATATTGTGCAATATGAGTTGGTTGAAGTTCATTTAATAGCCTTGTGGAAAATTCATTTTCATTCATTACACCCTACTACATGCTACTCAAGGGAATGCTTCCATGGATTTCTAATCTCTTCTTTTCAGTGGAACTAGATCACAATCTATCCTCCAGGGTAACCATCCAGTGCAGTAGGGACCTACCTTTAGACAGTAGGTTTTCCTCACCATCTAGAGCTAAAAGAGACCTGAGATGTCCAATTCCTCTCAATCTTCTGATATTTCATGGATATCTATGGAGCTACTACCATCCACTTGATACATGATCCCCTCCTTATACAATCCTACATCTCTCCAGTGACGACCTTTAAATCCACTTCTGCTCATTTCTTTGTTGGTAATATGCTATAGTCTGTTAGTACCCAGGGTGCACTTTTCTAATTGCCCGGTGGATAAGCCAGAACTTCAATTCTTCAAAAACTGGTGTATTGTGATTCTAAGCCATCCATCACATTTAATTAAATGTTCTCTTAGAAACTTGACACTTTTCTATAACATTTTACAAAAAGCTTTCCTTATTCCAGTCTAGTCCATTATTGACAGTACTGTACAAGTATTGGCTTCATTTCATAGATAAGGAGATCAAGGGTCAAATGTTAATTGTCTCAAACAAGGCCACATACAGTAAGTTATTAAGCTGAGACTTAACCTTAAGCCTTTCTGACCTCTTGTCCAGTGCTTAAAGCACCTCAACACAGTCCCTAACCTTAAGAAGCTCATAGTGTAGGGATACAAAATATGTAAATATGCAATAGCCATAAAACAGAAGATAGCAACATCATAACAAAAAAGGTTATTAGGTTTGAGAGAATATTTCTTGATGAGGTGTGGGGGAAGGGAGAGAAGAAGAGAATCAAGAGTATCTTCCTGGAAGAGATAAAATTTAACTTGAACCTTGCCATGAATTGAATTTCAACTGAGAGAAAGATTTAGTCTAAATGTAGGATATTGATAAAACAGAATTATGGAGCCAGAAAATGGATTGTGTTTATGAAAGATGGCCAGTCACCTAATTTTGTCAAAGCAAGCAAAGTATTGTGGTGGGAAATTCTGTGAGATGAAGCTAATTGTGTAAATGACATCTGAATCCTATTTGAGTGGGGGGCAAGGACTTTGTGAGAGTTGTTTTGGAGGCTTTGAACATGTTTTTCTGGATAAATGGGAAGTCACGCGGGTGGGTTGACTTTGCCTCACCTTGTATCTTTCATCCATTTGGAAAATGGTGAATCAAACTAGTCTCTAACTGTTCCCTACATTGTATCTAGATTTTCTTAACATGTCCAAGACATGTCCTAGGAGGCATAAATCCAAGACTGCATATGGGTGTGTAGTTCTTTCAGATTTTGGCAGATTGTATCAACATCTTACCAGAAAAACCCAATCTTACACCAGGCAGAGAAAGAACCAGTGGTCACAAGCAAAGAATTCTTTGTTGTTAGTAACCAGTTGGGATAACTGGTTCTGGTGAGCCAAGGTTAATGTGAGGCAACAATCCTGAGTGTAGAGGACTATGAATAAACCACACCCCAAAGTAGCAACTAGCTGGCTTTTTTTCCCCAGCTTCCTGGACTAGGCCTACTATCTAAACTGAAATTTAAAAATAAAATTTACTTTGAAAATAAGCAAAATGAACTGAAATTTAGATATAGCTACTAGCACATCTCAAATATACCAACTCTCCTGAAAATTGGAGGTATATGTTATGAGTTACAGTTTCCTCATCTGTAAAATGAGGTTGAAAATTGTACTAGATATTAAAAGTCTCTTCTAATTTGGCAGCCAGGATCCTATGATTGTGACCTAACTCTAGCCTTGGTGCTTAGGCCATTGAGTTTGAGTAACTTGACCAGGGCTAGAAAAACTGAGTTAGGGAGTCTTGTCAAAAACTTGTCAAAAACTTTTCTCTCCCAGTTCAGCAGGAGCTCTTGGGGTAGCTCCCTCTCTTTGTCAGTGGAGACACTAATGCCTGGAGAAGGGGAAGTGGTTTAGCTGAGTTTACCCAAAGTTAGTGACAGAACTCCTGATTTCCATCCTGCAGCTCTTTCTACTGCACCCAACCAATTGACCAGCTCTGCTCACAGCTGTCCAACCTCGTTCAGCCCTGTGATTCCCTCTTAGTCAAGGTTTATGGAACACTGCTCTGCTACATGAAACCTTTTCGCAGGTCAGGCTGGTCTGTTCACTGTTGCCTTTTGCTTCCTCCCCAACGAAACTCTACTTAGCATTCATTCTTCAAGGCCAGGTTATAGCTCCCCTCTTCTTAGGAAACTTTTCTAAATGCCCTTGCCCACAATGGAGTTAGAGCCCAGAGCTTCTGACTCTCAGGCCCGATTAGGCTAGTCATGTTTAATAGTGGCCCTTTCTCCTCATTATTTTCTCCCTTGGTATATTAGCCATCACCAAAGTCTGCAAAACAGGTGTGTTTGCCCATGATGAGGTGGCATATGGCCCTTAGAGGCACTGAGGTCTCCTCTCTTGCCTCTAGCACATCTAAAGAGGATAAGGAAAGAGGGGAAAAAAACAATCTGACTTTTCTCTACAGATGCCCCTGGCCCTGGGGAGACTATTTTCTGTGTAGTAATAATACTTTAAGATTCTCTGGTGAAAGGCACTGGAATAATAGTGAAAGGCTTTCAACCATTAACTCTTAGTTCCCCATTATATAGCTGAAGTAGGAACTAATTGTTCTTACTTTGAAAGAGAAAGGAAGCTTGTGGTAAAGGGGCCTGGGAAGAGGGCTGTGGCCAGCCCTGACTTTGCCAAGTGTTATGGGGATTTCCTCTCCTTTAGCCATCATTGCTGGACCTTCTTAAGTAACTTTTAATTATGGAAGGGAATTGTTTTCTAGAGTTTAAAATCCTAAAATTATAGACTATTAGAGCTAGAAGGGATCTCAAAACATCAGGGATTAGGAATAGAAGGAATATCAGAACTAAAACGAAGGTCATCCAGTTAGTGCCTTCAAAAGGGATAATTTATCCTCTTTGGCATTTATATAGAACTTTAATGTTTCTGAAGCAGCTTATATGCATCTGATCCTAACATCCTTGTGAGGTATAAGACTTAATTTCATTTTTCAGATGAGGAGTCTGCTCTGCAGAGAAGGAAGGGAGGTGACATCCCAAGCTAAGAAATGGTAGATTCAAGGATTGAACCCAAATTTCCTGACTCCCAGTTCTTCATTATCTTTTCCACTGTTATAGGTCTTATGGGATGTGATCGTTGGTCCTCCATATTTCTGTTTTCTCCCATGTTAATCAGACCAACATTGTGTATCTCCAAACTCTCTTGTGACGACCCTTCCCCCCTCAGCCCTTCAGATAGATTCAAGTCTGAGTTTTATATCCTGTATTTCCTAGATAGGATTTGTTCTTCAGTGTTTGCTGTCTGTATCCTTTGTAAACAGTTTGCCATCAAATGATGATTGATCATGTTGGCATTTCATGTAAACTCTGCTCTTATAATTTTATCTTTCAAGAGCATGTTATCCTTCTTATATAAGAGTAGGAGGGAACTGAAAATGAGCAATGTGGTGTCCTGTCACATGGACAGAGCTTAGGAAACAGGCTCTGCTTCTGTCAGAATGATACTTCTATCATTCATCTTTTATACCCTTATATAATAAGTAGAGCCATGATTGCCTGCTGTTTTAAAAAAAAATCTCCTTAAGAGCCACTTTTATTGCAAATTGTGGGATACTATTTATAATTCATGCCAACCAGAAAAATAGGATAGAAGATGGTAGGCCTTGTACATAAGAGGGATGCTAGCAAATCCTCTCTTTTGTTTGTCTTTATGTTCTTAACTGGTCATAGTTTAAGAGTATCAGAGTTGATCAGACCTGGGAATATAAAATGTTAGAATATAGGATGTCAGAGCCATTTTGAGAGATAATCTGTCTGGTCAGCTTTCTTTTCATTTTACAAAAGAGGAAAATGAATCCCAGAGATAGGAATCTGCATCAGAGGTTAAAATACTAGAACACAGCTTTCCTGTCCCCTAGTTAATATTTGTTTTTTTAAAAAATTTCCCCCGAGAAACAAAATCTATTCTCTCTTCCCCCTAACCACGCCCCCCCACAAAAAAAGGATAAAAAGTAAGAAAAGCAGGACCTTGTAACAAATCTGCATATATAGTCAAGCAAAACAATTCTTGCCATGGCCAAATTGGTTTTATCTCAAAATACACCCTGTGGGGGGCAGCTGGATAGCTCAGTGGATTGAGAGCCAGGCCTAGAGACAGGAGGTCCTGGGTTCGGATCCGGCCTCAGACACTTCCCAGCTGTGTGCCTGGGCAAGTCACTTGACCCCCATTGCCTACCCTTACCACTCTTCCACCTATAAGTCAATGCACAGAAGTTAAGGGTTTAAAATAAAAAATAAAAATACACCCTGTGACCCTCACCTCTCTGTCAGGAGATGAGCATGAGTCTTTTGGAATCAGGATTAATCATTACATTTATCAGTCTTTCAAAGTTGTTTTGTCTTTACAGTTTTGTTGTATGAACTTTTCTGGTTCTTCTCACTTCATTCATTCATCAGTTCTTATAGATCTTCCCAGGTTTCTTGAAACCATTCCCTTCATCATTTCTTTGCCACCCACCCCTCTAGACACACAAAAGCTAAGATATAAATACTTTTTGTTCGTATGGACTCTTTTCCTCTTTCATCTTTTTGGGTTACAAACTTAGTAGCAGTATTATAGTATCAAAGGGGCTAGTAATTTGGTCCGGGCATGGTTCCAAATTGCTTTCCAGAGTGACTGGATCAGGTCACAGCTCTATCACCAGTCCATGAATGAACCTGTTTTCCCTTTTTTATCGGTTTTGTCAGTCTTATCAGTTAATTTGCATTTCTCTATACTAATTTTATTATTTAGATCATTTTTTTAAACACTGCTATTAATAGTTTGGATCTCTCCCTCAGAAAACTGCTTTTTCCTTTGACCATTTATCCACTGAGGAATAACTTATTCTTAAAAATTATAATTTGTTCCCAATATATCTTGGAAATTAGCCTTTTATCAATGAAACTGCTACGCAGGTTCTTCCCTGCCCCCAGCCAAGTTATCTATTTCTTCTTTGATTTTAACCACATTGGTTTTATATATACAAGATTCATAATTGTCCATTATACCTTCTGTGATCATCTTCAATCCTTTTTATTGCCATGAATTCTTCCCCAATCTTAAAGGAAAGTTTTCTTCCCTTCACCTAGAATTTGCAATACATATTAATGAAGCAGTTGTATGGTATTATAGAAAGAGTATTCTACATTCTGGATTTAAGACCTAGAATTTGAAATCTAGACTTAGAGCAGATTATTTTGATTGTTGGAATCTCAGTTTCCTTATCTGTAAAAAAGGTATAACAGTACTTAATGTTCTCTAAGAATAGTGAACTGGAGGAATTTCATGTGAACTGTGAACTGGAATTGATGCCAAGTGAAAGGAGCAGATCCAGGAGAACATTGTACAGAGACTGATACACTGTGGTACAATCAAACATAACAGACTTCTCTACTAGCAGCAATGTAAGGATCCAGAGCAAGGCTGAGGGACTTATGAGAAAGAAAATTAGCCACATTCAGAGGAAGAACTGTGGGAGGAGAAACACAAAGGAAAAACAACATGGGCTGTTGGGGATATTATTGGGGATGTAGACACTAAACAATAAATCTAGTCCAACTATCAATAATATGGAATTAGGTCTTAATCAATGATACAGTGTTCTCCAGGGTCTTGTAAGGGTCACACTGAGAGTGTTCTAATTAAATGTAAGTTAGTAGTTGAAGGAACTGCTTTATTGGCAACCCATTTCACTATCTTTTCTTTTTCTAAACCCTTCCTTCTGTCTTAGAATCTAAGGCAGAAGAGTGGTAAAGGGGTAGGCAATTAGGATTAAGTGACTTGGGCCATGGTCACATAGCTAGGACCTGTCTGAGTCCAGATTTGAACCCAGATCCTTCTGACTCCAGGCCTGGTGCTCTATCTACTAAGTTACCCAGTTGGCCCTTTCTACTGTTTTTTCTAGGGATTGTTTGAGAACCTGAGCTCCAATCTCAGCACTTGCTAGTATTTCTGTGATCTTGGACAAATCATTTCTTTTAAATCTCAATTTTCTTGTCTGTAAAGTGAGAGGTTTAGATTAAATGACCTTTAGGGGCCTTTCCAGCCCTAACCATGATCTTTCTAGTTTAAAGTCAGTCAGTTCTATCAGTTTCTCTTGACAGTCCCATTTTGAAGAAACCAAGGTGCAGAACAGGAAACATCCCCTGGTACAGGCCAGTATCTAACATCAACAAAATTAACAGAACACCTACTATGTAAAAACTAAAAGCTATGGGTGAAAATACCATGGAGACAGATTTTTAGCTAGACAGTGGGAAGAGAGAGGTTTTCCTGACTTGATATCAGGAAAACCTGAATTCAGATCCTACCTCAAATGCTTATTAGCCTGTGATGTCCTGGGCAAGTGATTTGCCTCATCTGTAAAATGGGGATGATAATAGCATTCAAGAAAGTTATTATAAAGAACAAATGACACAGAAGAAAAACAACTGCTTGATCACATGGGTCGATGGGGATGTAGACTCTAAATGATCACCCCAGTGCAATTATCAATAATATGGAAATAGGTCTTGATCAGTGCATATGTAAAACCCAATGGAATTACATGTTGGCTATGGGAGAGAAGTGGGAGGAGAGGAGGAAAAGAACACGAATTATGTGACCATGGAAAACTTTTCTTAATCAATTTTTAAAAAATGAGGGAATATGTATAAACTTTGGCAAACTCTGAAGAGCTATATAAATGTGATCTGCTATCATTATTTTTTTTGGCTCAATAACAGTGAGGAAACTTCCTAGTGATTAGATGTCTTCTGCAAAATTGATTGGGCTTTTCTATGGCTAGGGAGTTTGTTATCCTGAAAGGGGGGTGGGTATTCAAGCAGGAAATGGGTACTCACCTGTAAGGCTTGATGTAGAGGGGAATTAATGTCACATAAGGAGGAAACTAAATGATGTCAAAGATTCCTGCCAACTTCTGGGAATACAAAATTAAGACATGATCCCTGACATCTTCGGTTGAGAAAAGACAGTACAAAGTAATATGCTTTTTGTAAAGGCAAGATCATAGGAGATGAGAGAAAGGAATGATTCTTGCAGACTGTGGTCTTTAGGACAGTGGGGACCTCCTGGAGGAGGTGGATTTGAAGGAAGGAGAGGCCATTAGGAATTGGTTTTTGTTGATAAGTAGGGGCCACATTATGAAGGGTTTTGATATGCCAGGCTAGGGAATTCAGACCTGATCCATTAAAACAGCATGGAGTTGGGGCAGCTGGGTAGCTCAGTGGATTGAGAGCCAGGCCTAGAGACAGGAGGTCCTAGGTTCAAATCCGGCCTCAGACACTTCCCAGCTGTGTGACCCTGGGCAAGTCACTTGACCCCCATTGCCCACCCTTACCACTCTTCCACCTAGGAGCCAATATACAGAAGTTAAGGGTTTAAAAAAAAAACCAACCAAAAAAAAAAAAAACAGTATGGAGTAGTGAAAATAGTAGTGAACCTTGCATTTGAAATTTGGTCTTAATTAGCTATGTGACTAAGGGCAAGTCATTTATCCCCATTTCACAGATGAGGAAACTGCAGGTGTGAGGATCACAGTGGTTAGTAATATACAATCTGGCTCACAGTTAACATGAAAAGCACTTGACAGTTTTACCAAGCACTGTAGACATGAATATAGTTATTGACCAGATCACTAGAAAGGTAGGTGCCAATCAGTTTCGTTTACTCCATTTCCATTAGTTTGCTCATTATCCATTTTCTAGGGTTTTGGAAAGTTCTAGTTTCCTATCTGGTGTTTCTGTTGACAGCACTTAATGTATTTTTCATCTGACTTTTCTACCTCTGCATAGCTTAATCCATATTTTCATTGCGTGGGTACTTCGTTTTCCCCGTCTCTTTCTTGGCATTTTTGTGGCTGTATTTGAGCTGACACTGGAAGGTTATTCTCCCTTGAAGCCTCTCACTCCTAAGTTGCCAGGAATTGGCATGTGAGTGTATTGTGTATTACTTCACAGAAGTAATATGAAGTAATATGAAGATCAAATGAGCTCCATGTCTAAGATTATGTAAATGTATGCTATTGTTGAGGGGCACTGTGGTATGTTGATGACCTCAGTTTGGGTCCTGTCTCCATTGAATAATAATAATAACCATGAGCAAGCCATTTCCCTTGTTTGGAGACTTGTGAGGAGAGTGCTTTCCAAACTATAAATTGCTCTGTAAATGTGAACTGTTGTTCTTAATCTTCAGGGGATAGTGGGAAGACATTTTCTTAATTCTCATTTGTTTGGCCATATCAGCCCAAGTCTAATAATTCTCCCATGGAACCTCACTAACTTATTCTGCAGCCGCTTTGCACAGAGATCCCAAAGCCCTTTAGCAATTAAAGCCAACAAGTTGAAAGGGACTTGGCTGGCTGTTTCTAGTCCAGAAAGCACCTGTAGATGCTCACTGCCCTGCTGTGTCCTGGTCTCTCTTCACTCTCTATGGACACAAGTTTGTTGGGGTTTTTTTTCTCCCCAAAGACCATGAGCTGCCCAGTCACCAGATATCCTGGTCACCTTTAGCCCCTTGGCTAGGAACAATATTGGGATGTCTGTCTAGTGGCATTAGGCCCCAAAGGTCTCCATCTCTGAGGCACCTTCAATAAGATCACAGCCTTTTCCCCTGAGCCAGTTCTTTGCTAATTACAGCAGCTGCAGCTGAACCTTGCCTTCTCTCAAGGGAGCCAATTGAAACTGTCTGCAGATCTCATTTCATGGGCACACTTCCTAAGTTGAGAAAGGGAATTAGTTAAGACTAATTATTGCCATGGCCTCTTCTCCAGTAGTTAATAATAATGAACCACCACTGGGTCATGTGTCTGTTATGCTTTCAGATTTATAGAATGCTTTCCTTATAACTCTGGTTTGCAGGTAAGGAACCTGAGGCACAAAGATCAAGTGCATGTTCATTGTCTTCATCATAGACTTAGATGTAGAACTGAAAAGGACCTTAAATGTTATCTAGTCTGAATCTTGATTTTTACAGGTGAAAAAGCTGAGGCTCAAAAAAGTTAGTTGACTCTCTTACCTAACCTCACTGAACTGAGATTCAAACCAAGCCCAGAACTCCTAAGAGGTGGGAGCTCTGGTTCCCTTCATTTTATCCTTTCTGCTCAAGACCTGTTTACTAAATTTAATTAGTTCATCTAAACAATCAACTCTTTATTTCCTCCTTATCTCTGGGAGTCCCAGAGTACCAGAGAACTGGTAAAATCATAGACAGATTCTGTATGTTTGGAGCTTTAAACTTCAAACACAATGTGAAAGTCCTTTTACTATTGGCCATACCATGAAAGTAGTCTAAAGAGGTTAGGAATGCATTACAGAATCTTAGTGTGGGAAGGACCTTTGAGATTATCTCATTCAACCCTCATCATTTACTAATAAGAAAACTGAGATATCCAATGAGGGGCAAGAAGCTTGCCCAAGGGGCATGATAGTACATGGCCAGTGAGTAATAGAGATTTAGTCTTAAGTCCCCTGGACATCTGACTTCCATAGCAGCACTCTTGCCGTTCCACTTTGCCACATTGTGTACATTCTTTGTGACCCCAGATTGGAGTCACTGGCTTTTGGTCTCCCAGGTATGAACCAAGATCTTTGTGGTTATGATTTTTTTTCCTTAACTGTGTTGTGTTCAACTGTTCTCCCCAATCCAAGATGACATACCTGAGCCTGAATTAATAGAGTAGTAATAGAGGAAGTAATCTGATCCCATCATGCGAATCCATAGGTTGACCCACTAGCTCTATAATGGAAGTATGATGATGTCCATGTTCCTTTGGGGGTCAGAGTACTACAGTTCTCAGAAAGGAATTAGCATGATAAGCAAATGATGATCATTGCTTTCTGTGGTTATCATTTGTCCTATTTTTGCTAAGTATTCTCTGACTGCCTATTTTAACAAATATGCTTTTCCTTTTAGAGTATAGCATGTACTGCCTGCACTGACTGAACCAGACAGATATCACCATGGCAGCTATTATTCTAGTCATCAGAGAGTAGTGTTCAGCATTGTAGTAGCCAGGTGGAGGCATGAAAGAGGCCACAGGGATACATTAACTAGCCAAGGATCCCACATTGAAATTAAGACACTATCCTGATCTTTTTACCCTCTCACTTGCTATTAGGTCCATCTTAGGGAAAAATTCAGAAATCAAACCACTTAGAACTGAACCTTTGAAGTTCAAGGCAGCATGATGTGTAATAGGCTCCCCTCAAATGATACCTCATTCCACCATCTCCTCCATCTTCTCAATCTTCTTCTCTCTCTACCTACCCCCAACATCTCCATACATGCATCCTTTATGATATAGTTCCAGAATGCTCTTGTACATGAAACCTTTTCTTATCCGTCCAACTGCTAGGGCCTTTCCCAAACTATTTTGCACTTCACATTTTTGTATTCAAATTCTATTTATGTTGTATATATTTTTATACATATTTGTCTCCTTTATTAGAATGTAAGTTTTATGAGTAGGGATTTTTTCATTCTTTGTACTTGTGTCCCTAGCACTTACCCTAGTGCCTTCCCGGGTACCTAATAAATACTTTCTGATTATAGATACAAGATAATTGGGGGGCACTAGCGGTTGGATGCCCTCAAAATTTTAATTTTGAAGTATGCTAGGAAGTACATGATGAGGTTTTCTTGCATTGCCAGTAACAGCATAAGATCGTAGTTTTGGAGCTGAAAGGGATCTCAGAAGTCATCTGGTTTTAACCTTTTATAGATGAAGAAATGGGCCTAGAGCAGTGATGGCAAACCTATGGCAGGCAGAATGCTTTGTGGAGACAACACACCACTCCATAACCCATCCCACCCCCAGTTTTTTTACTAGAAAGGCAGAGGGCCTCAGGGTGGAGCTGCTCCCCTCCCCCTCACCATTGTGCCTGATGACATTTTTTTCACATGTCCCACCCCTCTGCCCAGCAGCCAGTGGGGACAACACAGGGGATATAGTGGGCAGTTCACAGGCAACAGAGCTGGAGGGGAGCAGAGTGCTCAGGCCACTCCCCTCCCCTATCTATACTTGCTGAGGATATTCCTCACTTCACCTGCCCTTCCTTCTAGGAGCCCAATGGGAGTGCATCCTCTTCCTCCCCCTCCCCCCGTGTGGGGTAAGGGGGTGGCAGGGCACCCCTGGTACTTGGTGGGGGGAAGGGCATGGCACTTGGTTTGGGAGTGTGTGGTGGAGGTGGGGCCCAGCACTCCAAGTTGAAATTACTTTGCCCTCAAGATCATACAAGTAATACATAGCAAACCTGAGGTTTGAACCCAGATCTCCATATTCAGTATTTTTTCTGCTTCCTCAAGGCCAGTTAGATGAAAATACTCACCTTTAGGTGTTACCTAAACTAGTGCTTCTCAAAGGGTATGCCATGAGTTTTACCAGGTGTGGCAGGAATCCTGCATGTGAATCTGTCCTCCAACTCCAACTTACATTCAATGTGCCACACCGTTCCTAATGGAAAAGATCTGTACTGTGTCCCATGAGCAAAAGTAGTTTGAGAACCATTGGTTTAGACTAGCTAATGTGTCAAGTGCCAAATGACTTTTCAGACTTTGCCAGACTCCTTCCCCAAGAAGTTACATAATGTAAATAACAATGTAAAGAACACTGGATTTGGCATCAGAATACCTGTGCTCTGGTCCTACTACTTAGTAGATAATGCAGGAGCAAGCCATTTTTAAACCCCTCTGAGACTCAATTTTCTTATCTGTAAAACAAATAATTTTTTTTCCTGCCTCAGAAAGGGGTAGTGTGAGAAAAGCATTCCGGAAACTGTTGCAAGACCATAGAAATGTGAGTTAATGCTATTTCTGGGGGGTAAAGTGGGTCCCTATCTGCATCCTAGAGAAGATCTAGAGCAGTGATTCCCAAAGTGGGTGCCACCACCCCCTGGTGGGTACTGTAGCAATCCAGGGGGGCGGTGATGGCCACAGGTGCATTTGGGGGCAATGAATAACTGTAAGGGGGCAGTGACAGTATGTGACAAGGGGTGCTTAGTAATATTCTGGAAAGGGGAGCAGTAGGCCAAAAGTTTGGGAACCACTGATCTAGAGAAAGCCCCACAACACATTGGGCAGACCCTTTTAAGGGAAATTTACATGTTCATGGTCAAGAGTCTCATGGGAAGAGAAGGCAAAGATGAACTTGGGAGTGGAGAAGGGGGTGTGGACCTCATATTTGTGCCTTCTGAATATATCTGATCCCATATTATCATCAGCCTTAGGACTCTAACTTGGTCTCTGAGGTGGCCCTTTGGCAAGTTCCTTCCACTCTCTAGGCCTAAATTTCCTTATCTCTAAAACTGGTTGAGATGGGGGGGGGGGTACTCTCGGACCCTGCCATTCCTGATATTCTAAATATCTAGGGAAGGATGTGTGGTAGGAAGAGTGTTGGATTTGGGGTTCAGATGACCTGAATTCAAGCCTCAGTCCCATTGCTTGGCAAGTTTTGTGGTTTGGATCAAATTACTGAACTTCTCAGGGTCTTGCTTCCCTAATCTATAAAATACACCTGACTGCTTCATGCAATTATATTAAGAATCAGAGGAGCAAAGGTAACAATAGTACAGCAGTTCAAGATCTGACTCTGATCAAGTTTCTAAGTGAACCTTGTATGCCCAGTCAGCCCCCCCATGCATCATAACCTGAAGCTAACAGCTAAGCTAGAGGGGAAAAAAGACCAGAAGTTTTGTCCACCAAAGAAGAGTTGGAGTTAAATCAGGTGGATGGCATTATCTTAACTTCTTTTAAGTGACTGGCAGGTACCATAGGTACCATAAGACCAGAGTCAGCCCAGAGAAGTGGCCCCCTACATCCCTGCTTCCAAAGCATCTGTGCACATTCAAAAGCAAGTAAGGCTGCCATTGGGCACCCTACAAACCATACCCCTTCATAAGCTCCTCTGATAACTTATTTCAAGAAGCTGCTTAAATAATATGCCCATCCTATTTGGGAGGACCTTAAAACCATCTTTGAAATGTTCCTGTGAAGAGCATTTGAACAATGGCAAAGAGACTTTTCTAGGCCCTACTAAACAGAACTCAATATATTAGGTTTGTAGTATCTGTTGGTCTAGCCCAAATACAGAGGCCAGCAGTCCCTCTTCAGACAGAAGTGGCCCCAAGGGCAATGGGGATTCTGTTAATTGGACAAGAATATAGGGTTTTTAGTGAGGTTAGAGATTAGTGAATTTCACCTTTCTGCTCTTGGTATTTCAGGAAGTGGTGGGGAATAAATAGTATTAGGAGTAGCTTACATTTATCTTGTACTTTCCTGATAATATATGTGACCTTCCCCATTTTATATTCCAGAAAACTCAGGTTGGATGGGAGGTGGGAATGGGAATGACTTGTTGAGCATGATCGAGAAGTAGCACAACAGGTTGACCACTAGTCTAAAAATCTAAAAAAAGTTCTGCTTCCGGTTCCTAACGTCAACTAAAGATAGCTATTTCACTCCTTCCTTAGATTCAATGATCCCTAACTAACTCCTCTTTCAGCTCTAAAACTTCCATAACTAGGTTTTGGTCATGTCTTTACTACTAATGCTATGACTTTTTTATTCCTCTCTCAACATTTTTAATTTTTAAAAAAATTTTATTCAAGGATATCTTATTTTCCCAATTACATGTAGTAACAATTTTCAACATATGTTTTCTAAAATCATAAGATCCAAATTGTCTCCCCATCTCACTTCCCTCCTCTTGGAGATGGTAAGCAATTTGATCTGGATTATATAAGTGTTATGTATCACATACTTCCATATTGGTCATTGTTGTAAGAAAAAACTTGTATTAAATCAAAACCATAAATAAATTTATGTGGAAGATAGTGTGCTTTGATCTGCATATCTGGTTCCAGCAGTTCTTTCTCTGGAGCATTCTTTGTCATAAATCCTTCAGAATTGTCCCAAATTACTATATGGCTAAGAATAGCTTAGTCTTACACAGTTGATCATTGTATAATATTGCCGTTACTGTGTACAATGTTCTGGTTCTGCTTATTTCACTCTTCATCAGCTCATGCATATCTTTCCAGCTTTTTCAGAAATCGTCCTACTTATCATTTCATATCACACAACAACTATTCCATCACCAACAATATGTCATAATTTATTCAGCCATTCCCCAATTGATCAACATCTCTTTGATTTCTAATTCTTTGCCCCCTACAAAAAGAGATACTCTAAATATTTTTGTTCAAATAAGTCCTTTTCCTTTTTTTATGACCTCTTGGTATATAGACCCAATAGCGGTATTTCAGGATCAAAGGATATACACAGTTTTATACCCCTTAGGGCATAGATCCAAATTGCCCTCCAGAATGGTTGGGTCAGTTCACAACTCCACCAACAATGCATTTCTCCCAACACTTAATATCTATGTGACCCTTAACCTTTCTAACCTAGAAGTTCCTTACCTTTAAAATGGGGCCAATAGTATTTATAGTATCCACCTCACTGGTGATTGGTGATGAGGCTATGCAAATTTTAAAGTGCCATATGTGTGGTTGTCAGTTAGGATTCTTAAAATTACTTGAAGTCATCAGGCTGTTAAATATCAAAACTATAGACCTTCACCTAGACATCAAGGTATTTATCATTCACTACCTCATGACATTTTAGATGTATGAGTTTTCTGAAGTAGAATAAGCTTTGATTCATAAAATCCAGTTTAAGTAACTCCAACTCTTTGTGACCCCCATCTGGGTTTTTCTTGACAAAGATACTTGAGTGGTTTGCCATTTCCTTCTCCAGAGCATTTTATGGATAAGGAAACTGAGGCCAACCAGGTTAAGTGATTTACTCAGGGTCACACAGCTAGAAGTGTCTTAAGGCTAGATTTGAACTCAGGAGGATAAGTTTTTCTGACTTCAGACTTGGAGTCCATCCTATTTACTGTGTCACCTAGCTGTCCAAAGTCAGAGATTATCACCACCAAATTCTTTAGTGTAGCCAAAGTTATGCTTCAGTTACTGAGCCAGTCCTCTAGTCAGAAAAACCTGAGTTCACATCCAGTCTCTGCCACATGCTAACTGTATGACCCAAGACAGATCCCAGGGTACCTTTCAGTGCTCCAGAAGTTCTGCTCATCTATATTGGTTGGTGATGTTCTCCTTTTGACCAGTTTATTTTTTCCTTGTGTCCAGTTAGAAAAAAAATTTTAATATGTTAAGCCTCAGATTTGAATCATTTGAATAAGTTCAAGCCATGAGATCTTTCAATCCCTTAAAGCAGTGACAGGCAAACTACGGCTTGTGGGCCAGATGCAGCCCCCTGAAATGTTCTATCCAGCTGCACGACATTATTCCTAATCTGACATATTTCTAATCTGAGTAGTTAGGATACAATACAATGAAACTTCAAAAGAGTTGCCTTAGACACAGACTGACAGATGAGCATTTCCTTTCCTTTGGCCCCCTCTTTAAAAAGTTTGCCCATCACTGCCTTAAAGAGAAGAAATTGCCTACAGGAGATTTAAGAAAAGATGGGATTTCTGTCTTCAAATTATGGAGAAGGAAGAACACAGATGACTGAATAAAATTTATCCAAGAATGAGATCCTGGTTTCAGGAGGCATCTCCTCCTTATAGGAAGTTTTTAAGCAGTGGCATCCTGTTGACATCTAGTCAGGGTTAAATGTAGATAGAAGGGTCTTCCCGCTTTAGCTGGGATTTGGGAATAGGTGACCTGAAAGATATCTGAAAAAACTGGGATCCTAAAAGAATGTTCTGCAAAGCCAAATTGCAGACAAAAAGAGCCAAACTGGTAATTAGTAATACTACAAGTGAGTGAGGGAAAGACCTACCCTGACCCCTAGCTTTTTAGATCCAAGAAACCTAAAGGTATTAGCCTTATTTCCCATATAACTTTGCCCAAGTCTTTATTTCCTAATAGCTATTGTTATCTGAGAGAGTTCCAGTATATAAAGGAATGTCTCCTCAAGGAAGGAAGGCAATAGTTTAATTCAGTATGATTTCCAAGGAGAATGGGCTATCACCATGGATAGTAAACTCATCACTAGAAAGAAGTGTTGGAGCTGGGAATGAATGGATGCAATTGAGATTGAATGCCTTGGAAAATGATGTGCTGACCCCCTTCTTAGCTTGGACTTGGGGTTTTCACTTCTTTTTTAAAAATGCCATGTTCTCGCTCTCTTTTTACATACATACATCTTTATACATACACCTCTTCCTCACCCCCTCCCCACCTCTCCCCTGGAGATCATTGCTAACCCCAACCTCAGTAGCAGTCTGCCATGAGCTTACAGCCTCTGCTTCGGCCACAAGCACATGTTCTCCCAGCTGCTCCCAGGCATGTCACGTGGAGCTAACAGCAGAATAGGTTTGTATGTTGCTGCAGAGGTTTGCCAGATTTCTGCTATCTAACATTCAGAGACCAAGACCACCTTGCCAAAGTAATTTCCTAGGCTTACCAAGTTGTTTATATTTCTTAACAGAAAATAGTAGAAACAATTGATCTTGCTGAATGAGTGAGCTAAAATAAAATGATCCAGTAGCCAAGCAGTACAGAACAGATACCACCCCCCATGTTCTTCCTGGGCCCCCATATTAGCCTCCCTAAGAGCACTGTCTATGCCCCACTCTCACTCCTAGTGGAAAAAGGACTGTCACCACAGGTGATCTGTCCTCTATCCAACCCACTAACTATTGGATCAGAAACTCTTTGTTTCTCTCTATATAGCTCTCTTTCTCTCTGTCTCACATCAGCAGGGCATGATACAAAGAGTCTTGGAATGGGAAGAAGCAGCCCTGAGCCCTACTTTTAGCTTTATTACTTAGTCTACAATAGTGGTCAAAGTAAGAAGCTCAAGCTTAGAATCTCCACTCTGTTCCCTGACTACCTGTATAATCTTAGGCTAAGTTCCTTCCCTTCTCTGGGCCTTATCTTTGTATTAGATGATGTTTGAGAGCTAGAGTTTAAAAAAAAGATATTTTCCAACTCTCCCTCACATGGTATTAGACATAAGCATTTAGTAAATTCCTTTTGGATTGCCACTTGTGACCTTTGCCTTTTACCACTTATATGAATAGCTGTAGCAATATATTATTATATGTGAAATGCATTATTAAACTGAAGGCATTATAGGATAGAAATATCTGCTATTATAGTCATCTTGTCAAGTTATTTCATTTGATTTTTACAACAGCCTTGTTGAAATTATGCCAGAAATAATTATCTCCAAGATGTGGTTCAAAGAAGTTGAAGCCTCAATCTTCTCATCTACAAAATTAAAGAGGTGGCTAAATGATCTCTAAGGTCCTTTCTAAAACCAGTGAATTTCCCAAGGTCAGGAGTGGGTAGGAAGTAGCATTCAAGGGGACAAGTTAAGTGGCTCAATGAATAGAGAACCAGGCCTGGAGAAGGTCCTGGATTCAAATGTGGCCTCAGATACTTCCCAGCTGTGTGACCCTGGGCAAGTCACTTAACTTCCATTCCCTAGCCCTTATCACTCTTCTGCCTTGGAACCAAAATTCAGTATTGATTCTAAGCCGGAAAGTAAGAGTTTTAAAGAAAGAAAGAACATTCAAGCCCAGCAGCCTTTCCATTACTGCATGCTTCCTCTATAAACTTCTCAAGCTGTCATCAGCAATAGGTCACAGTGGAGAATGAATCCGAACCTACTTAACTCGGTTTCTGCTTCGTTGGTGTCTTCCAGGTTGACTTCGCAGGGACCCACAATCTCTTCAGTGTGTGCATAGAGGGAAGCAGAGGATCAAGAAGTGGCTGGGTGGATGCTGGGCGCTCTTGGGACAGCTGGAGCTCCGGCTATGTGAAGCTTTTGTTTGGGGGGTGGTTGGGTTTTTTTCTGTGTGTTTGATTTTTTTTCCCCCCTCCTTTCAATTTTTCTTTACCTTTTTTGGGAAGCCAGTTGAGACTTCAGAAGAGCAGAAGCTATTCAATGGACAGGCACCAGTCTGTTTAAAGCCAATTCAATATGGACACAGCATATGCGTATTTTTCCCCCCCTCCCCGAGATGGGTTGGGAGGATTTTTATTCTTTCCTTTTTTTTTTTTTCCTTTTCCCCCTCTGAATCTCAGTCCTGCTTTTTTTCAAACACAGCAATTCATTGAGAAAGACCCCTTTTTCCAGCCTTTCACCGTCAAACCCATTCAAGGCCAGAAGGACATTTCCTAAGGGCTCATGTAGAACAGGGGACCCTGCCTCTTAAATCCTTTCCATAGGTCAGCCATGAATTGTTCTGGCCCCAGGGTGATCCTATTGGATAACTAGGAAAGGAAAAGAGGTACCCCACATGTCTTGAGATCCAAATCGTATCTAAGCAGCCAGTTACTAATTTATTAACTGATGGCAGAGGGTAAGAAAGACAAGAGTCAGGGAATGTTCTGGGCCAGACTGGGAAAAATATGGGAGGGCCCAGAGCAAAGTTTTGGGGAGGGTGTACCCCCTAGTCTCATAGTATTGTTTGGTTTCCAGGAATCCAAACCTCAGGCCACAGCCAGGAATTGAATCCCCTATTGTTGGGGTATTTTACACACACTGTCTCTGTCTATCTTTGTCTATCACTCTTACTCTTATTCTCACTCCATTGTGAGCTTCCTGTCTCCAGATTGAGTGGAACTAAAAGATGGGTTTTAAAAAGGGGGGAGTCTTCTGTGCCCATCTTTATCCATGTTTCTTCTGCCAGGGGAATCCAGGAGAGAAACAGTTGTGCCAAATCTTTGTTAGAAAGGCAACCAAGTGGTGGTGTTCTTGGGCTAGTCTATCTGGTACCCCTTTTAGAAATAGCAGAAGAGCTGGGGTCCTTTCTAGAACTGGCCCAGTTGTAAAGAATCTGCCAGCAGCATTATCATAGGACAATGGGGACAGATAAGTTGAAGTTAACCCAGCTGTCCAAACTGCCTTGACTGGATGGATACAACCCCTGGAGCTTGGCTGATAGTCATCCACCTATGCTTTGTTCTTCCCTAGAGATGGTAAAGTGAAGTCTCCACTAGAGACCCCATCCCAAAAGTTGGGGGTGTTTGCCATAGGATTATACTTGCTCTCTGCAGAAGGAAAGGCCCTACATAACTAGAGAAGCCCATTTGGTAACCCTATTCAGGCTTAAAAACCTTTAACCAGTTCATTATCTTCAAAATTGCCAAATTCTTGACTTCTTTTGAACACACTCTTTTTCTCCCCACCCTAATGTACTGCTATCCCTCTACGATAAATTCCCCCATAAAATCCCTCCTCAGTATGATCAAGGGCTGAGGTCAGGTTTTTTGAACATCCATCCTGGTCATTCCTCTCCACCTTATTGGCAAAGGCATTATACCTGGTTATTGCCAGAATGGGAAGGGCATTAAGAGTGTTAAAGGAAAAAGGCCCCTTCCTTCTACCTAAGCCAGGGAAGATTGGCCAGGAATGAGGAGAGAGAATTGACAGGAACAAGAAAAAGAAATTTTTACTATTTCTTCATTTTCATTGGTTTGGCAGGTTCCCTCTGGCCAGCACACCTAACTTGAGACTTTATTTTCTGAATCTGTACAATTTAAAATCTTCCCAGTTTCCTGCTGGGATTCCTCTAGTCTTCGAATACCAAGACATGCTTTCTCTACCTGCTGTAGACAGTTAGCTTGACTCAGCAGCCCCATGTTCCAAAGAAGTCACCTGGGCCTCTCTCCTGTTTGGCCTTCCATAAGGCAACTCATTTGTTCTAGGTGTAACTCTTTGTTTCTCTTTCCAACTTCTTAAGTAAATAACTCCTTAGATCAGAATGGATATACACTGCTCTTGAAAATCTGATCTGGGAGAAATCCTAATTAAGGTGAGGGCTGCTTCTCTGCCCTCGACCCTCTTTTTCCCATGGGGCAGACTTGTCCCATCATTCATTACTGAATGGTGGAAAACAGTCCCAAATTTCAGTGCCACAAATTCCCCCTTGTCTACATGCCCTCACTGCACAGGAATCCTTAATGAGGGTTCAAGTGTTAATTTGTTTTATTTAAAGGTAGGATGGAATTTGGGATGTTCTGTTTTTACTTCCGCTCATCATCTCTTATCCAGTTCTGTTTGAAGATTGTTGTAGATCATCTGCCTCTCCTGATCTAGACCTCTTCTCAGACCCCTAGAAACCCCCATTCTTCCGAAGGTCCCAGAGCACCATCTCAGACATTCTAGTTTACATGTGACAAATAGTGTTAGGTAGGCAGCACTTGCTACCAAGAGTTAGGGTTCTTCACTCTTTGGCCTGCTAGCATTTGGAGCTAGCCTTGGCCCATTGGTATGATCCTAGCATCAGCCAGGACTGGCCTGATCCTGGCTTTGGTGAGCGCCAAAGTTAGATCCAAGTGTCTGCCTTCCACTTGTCTCCCACTTGATCCCAAGACTCTTATTGAGAAACTACATCAAGAAGATGCCAGGCTAAGTGTTTCTGTATTCTCCTTTGCCTATAATCAGAAAGGCAAGGTGTCTTAAGGGCCTCATTTAGGTTCAGTAGGCAGTTTGTAGCATGGCACAGTTAGGTAGTTCTGGAAGCAAGTAATGATATTTATTCACCTTTACCCTGCCCCTTCCATATTTCTCTTGTTATTCTCTGTTCCTTTCATCCCCATGCCAGTGTCCTGTACCTGATAGTGGCATTGCTCAATTCTCATGACTCAGCACTGCCAGTCTCATCCTAGATCAAGAAGTAAAGCCTTTCTAGGATTTCAGGAGCAAATAGATATTCTTGCTTGGCTTTTTGCTTCCCATGCAGCCCTCCTAATACTCTTCCCACCCCATCACCCCCAATATCTGTTTTGGCAAACATTACTTTCCCAGGAATCTGTAAAATGAACTTCACCCTCTTCAGAATAAAGAATCAGAAAGGGCAGCCCATCTAAGAAGGCCTAAGCCTGCTGCATTTTCCCTGTGGAAAAGGTAGATAGACCTTCGAAGCAAAATCTGTTTTTCCCAAGGCCAGAGGATCCCTGAGACAGACCGTAGTGCCTTATACTGGAAATTTCCAGCCCCACAAAGTATGTCACACTTTTGTCTTCCTTTCTCCTTCCCCTCCCTTGTCTATTTATCAGCTCCCTTTTCACCTCCACTCAGCTTTCATCTTCATCTCCTCCCTCGGTGTCTGTGGACATTTTTTATTCCTGTGGGCCCCTCCCAAGAGCAGACTTTTCTGGTGTTCTTGGTTCTTTGAGCTGTCAAGGAAAGACTCCTATCCTGGGCATAAGTAACTGTATGAAGTTTTCATGTTAGTGGGAAGACCAGGCTTTTGCCCTGTAGCCCACTTCATCTTTTCCCACACCTTCCTGAGGACGTTGGCTACTACCCTCTTAGAGGAACGGGGACAGGGGCCTCCATTTGGATTTTCCTTTGCAGTAAGACTTGTTTGTAGACAGGCCATACTGTTCTCCTATCCCTGCCTCCTCCCCAATCATTCTCTTTGCTGATAGTGCTGCTGGCTAAGATTCCTTACCGGGGCACATCCCCACTGCTGATGTGAGCTGGGAGAATGTCAACAGGCAGGAAAGTAGGATGAGCCCAATGGAGAAGGCTGGGGTTTAGGAGTCTTCAGACCAGGTTCATGTAGCACCCACTGGCAGAAATCATGAGCCTGGCTAGATCGACTCAGTCACCCACTTTGGGGCATTGGAGACAAAGCTCTGGCTCTCGACGACCTGGGAGCCACGCCCCATTTTGTTGGCCCCTTCCTCCCAGCCCCCTAGTTGAGCATGTGTCTTCCTCGCCACCATACCCTGCCTCGTATCCAGAGCTGATTTTACAAAGTCTCTCCTCAAAGGAATACGATTCCCAAAGGGGTCTAGGAGTGTATGGAATTGTTTACTTTTGAAATGTCCTGTTTACAGTAGGGAGGGGCCAAACTCCAGGGGCAACGGGTTGGGACTTTCAAAGCACAAGGAGTTCAAGTGCTTATTGAACACCTAGTATCCTCTCTAGCAGCATCACCACCAGGAGGGCTGTCAGATTCCTGCCCCTCTCCTTATCTCCTCCTGTTTTCAAAATGCAGAGGTGCTAGGACTAACAGGCCAATAGTCCCCTTCCCAGGTCTTCCTGCCTGTTTTGTGTCTCCCTCCTTTCAGGATTTTCAGTTCCTTAACATATCAGATGTCTCCTTGAACCCGAGTGCTTGGAGCAATAAGTTTGTTTTTGTTTTGTTTTGTTCGTTTTTAAGTAAAAGGAGGAAAGTGACGTCCCTATGGATTCTGTTCCTCAATTCTGTTTTGTTTTACTTTTGAAGTCTCAAATAGGCAGGATCTAGTCTGGGTTTAAGCCTGCCTAGTACCAGAAAAGGGCACAAACATCATACCTCGCCCCTCCTCCAGGCGAGCAAATCCCCAGGCTGAGGGAGCAGGGAATACTGCTGATCTGGTTTTTGGGCCTCTTTACTGCACACTGCCAACTCAGCTCACCAGCCTGGCCTGGGGAATGTGCCTTGCCTGCCATTGGCCAAATTTATACACAACCCCAGATCCATGCATGCTGGGGTCCCTTTTGCCATTGTTTGCCCAGCTTCTCTCTTCCAGGCCTCTGGACCAGGACCAGATTCCTGATTATTTTGACCTTCCTTTCCCATATTTCCTTATGTTAATGAAGTTTAACCATCTTGCAAATGGGAATCCTTAAAGCCCCAGACTTTGGGCATCTGATTGATGATCTGGATGGACAGTGTTGGTAAGGTAGATAGACCACTGGCACTTGGAAACCATAGCACTGAATTAATGATAATGCCTCTGATCTTGCCACGCCTGGGGATTTAGTTAAAGGGTTGACTTGGATGCTTGATTTCACCTATTAACAGCCCCATAGCCTGGCCACAAGTGTGAAGGTAGAGCAACCCTTCTTCATACTCAGAAGAATAAATTAGCTAAGTCTTCATGTGCACAGACATCAAAAGCAATAAACCTTCTCGCTGGCAAGCCCCTTTGCATTAACCCAGTAGATCTTGGTGCCATTGTGATATCAATAAGGCTTTTAGCTAATTCCCTTAGAGCTGACTCCAGCCTGGGTTTTGTCACCTGAATTACCCTGCCCTGCCCCCACTCCCATAATTCCACTCAAACACTTAGAGCCCCAGCCAGGGTAGGAGGAGCCCCTGGGGTGCCTCAACCATCCTCTGCAAAGTTGCCCTATTGGCAGCTCTGGGCCTGGAGCTTCCACAGCACTTTGAACCCCAGCACCCTTTCCCAGGCCACAAGTGGGAGCAAGTAAGCCTCATGTAGAAAATGGAAAAAGCAGGTGGCCATGTAGTTAGGGGAGAGCAATAGGAAAAAGTCATCTTCACCGCTCGTCTCCTTTCTTAAAGAGCTACTGGTTAGATAGGACCAGATGGCTTCTTTGACATGGTGGACAGGATAGAGGCAGGAAGGAGTGAGGGAGAGGCTTTAAACCCAGGCTCAAAGTTAGTTTAAAATATTAGTTAATAAATCTATTTTTCTGGGGTTTTTGTTTGGGCTTTTTTTTTTTTTTTTTTTTTTTGCACAGAAGCTGGTAATCTAGGACCTACGTGTGAACAACTTTATATAAATATTTTTTGTACTCAGTTTACTTGGGTTGGATTGAAACCTTGTATTTAAGTTCCTCGAACACTGTGGATCCCCTGATGTGTATGAATGGCAGACACTTTGTAAATTAAAGAGACGTTTGTGTGAATAAAGCTATTTGATGGGGTTGAAGAAGCCATCTGTGATTTTATTGGTAGGAGGAGATGGGGAGTCAGAGCCCCCAATTGCACTCTGAGCCCTGCTTGTACCTAACCAAACAACCCTGGAGAAAGAACATCGCAGCCACCCTGGCAGGTCATCAAGCAATCCATCAAGATGGAAAATTGCTGTTTCAGAATCATTTAGCAAGTCAGTGGTGGTTTCAGGACCAGAACTTCATTACCCAGCTCTCCTAGACAGAGAGATAGCTGGATCTCTAGACTTGGGTAACGGGCATTAGTAACTTCAAACCTGACTTTGTAGAAGGTTGCCAGCCCCTGGTCTAGGACTTCCACTAGAACTCAACATTGGGAGTATTAAGTTTCCAGGACTTTTCCCCGGTGTAAGGTGGATTTGGCTCATGGCAGAGAGACCCTTTCCTTGCTACAAAGAGGTCAACCATAATTGACTTTTCTTTGCTTTACGAGAAGGAGGCTCTTGAAGACATTACCTGGTACATAGACTTTTGAGCTGGAAGGGCTCTCTCTCTAAAGCACCATAGTCCCACCCCATAACGGGACATGAAATGGTCACATGAGTTTAAGAAGGGCCAGATTTTAAATTCAAAGCCTCCTAATCACATGTGTTGAGTCAACAGGAACACTAGGACACAAAAGAGCTGTAAGAAACTAAAAATTACTTGGATTCCAAGTTCTGCATTCCAGGGTTTAAAAAATTTTTCTCTCTTCAACTGAAATAAGACCTTAAAACAATGTAGAATGTCAGAATTAGACGAGACCTTGGTGATAAGCCAAGTCTGAACCCTTGCTTCCATTTTTGCCTTTGGATTGGTTCCTTGTTCTGAACTGCAGGATCAGGAGAACTTAGACAAAGCAACATTTAGGCTTTGAAGAATAGATGATATTTTAGAGGAAAAAGGTAGGCAGATGGAAGTGATAAAAGGATAGAGAGGGTGTTGAACAATCATGAGAGCTAGAAAGGACCTTAGAAGATGTCTAGGGTAACACACACCCCCACCCCCATACATACACATTTGAGGATGAGGAAACAGGTTCAGAACAGTCATTTGTCCTCTAGTATAAACTAGCAGAGCAGAAATTAGCACCCTGGTTCAAATTTCAAATTGGCATAAATGGCAAAGCCTCCAATCAAGCCCTCTGACAAGTCTGGATGCAGGAGAGGATTTCTGTAGTGCAATAGTAGGAGGCAAGGCTAGAGAGAGATTGGGTCGGACTTCAGAATCCTCAAATGCCAGGCTTAGGAGCTTAGACTATTCCGTCTTAGTGATGAGCTGGCAAGAGGGAATATTCAGGAGCTAAATAATTGCTATCGCCCTCCCCAAATTGGAGTTGGGGAGAGAAGCTGCTCAGGAAATGCCTTAAATTAATGGTATTCATCACCCTCAGTCCCAGACCTCAGTAGAACTGCGATGTCATTGCTGATGGTCCCCATTACTACACTTTAGAGTGATAACAGGGACCTGCTGAGCCTAGAAACAGTTCAGCTTGGACCAAAGAAGAAAAGATAAAAGTCTTTGGAATGTAAGTTAAAGAAAAAGATAAAATTCGACTTGGAGTTCTCTACAATCTGCACAGAGAATAGGCCTAATCTGTAGACATTACTGTCTTAGAATGGGGGAAGAGGGCAAGGGAAAGGCAGGGTAGGGTAGGACATAGATCAAAACCCTGCCCTACTGCCAAAATGTGGCCAAAAAGGCCTGCCACCAGGACCAGCTGTGTTTGCTTTTAGGAAACCTATATAAGAGTTAGGATCCAGGTGAGGGTAAATAGAATGAGGAAGGGCCTGGAAACTTAGGTAAAGATTCCTTAAACTAGGAGTATTTAGCCTGAAGACATGGGGTCTAATAGCTGTCATGTCCTGCTTAGCCTGATAAGAATCATGGAAACAACTGGTTGAGTTTTCTTTTTCCCCCAAGGGCAGATTTAGGTTCCAAGGAAAAACTAATCTGAATATAACAAAGTGGAATGGCCTTCCTCCAAAGGTAATGAGGTCCTCCTCACAGGAGGTCTTCAAGCAAAGGCTCAGTGAGCCTCAATGGCTTCTGAGGTCCCTAACTGGGATATTGAAGAGGCCTTTAGCTGATTCCCTTAGAGCTCTGGCTCTAGCCCTGCCCTGCCCTGCCCTGCGTTTCATGACATGAATCATCTCCCACTACATGTGCACACACACACAGACACATTCTTTGTCTCTCCCTCTCCCTCCCCTTCCCCTTCCCTCTCTCTGTCTCTCTCTTTCTGTCTCCCTCAGTATCTGTCTCTCTGCCTCTCTCTCTATTCTCTCCTCTCTCCCTCTCTGCCTCCCTCCCTCTCTCTCTCTGTCTCCCTCAGTATCTCATACTCTCCCCCTCTGTATGTCTCTCCCTCTCTCTCCTTCCCTCTCTTTATCTCCCTTAATATCTCTCTCCCTCTCTCTGTCCCTCTCTCATGCTCTCTTCCTCCCTGTCTCCCTCAGTATCTGTCTCTGTCCCTCTCTCTGTCTCTGTCATTTCCAAAGGAAGGCTGATGACATAGATCACTCACAGAAGGATAAAGAGTAAGGGTTCACAACACTAGGGCAAAAGGCTATATATAGGTGGGATCCCAGTGCCTGCCCACAGGCACATCCTAAGGTGTGAAAAAGGAACCTTTTTTTCCTTTAAAGGGCTTACCGACCCATAAGAAAAAGAAGGCCCCACACAAGTAAAAAGCAAGTTTTATTTATTTTTCATTGAGAAGAAAATACTGTTTAAAAAAAAATCTTTCCATGCAGAATGGAATGTGTTTGTCTCAGTTGGAGGGTGGAGGTCGCATTATATGTTTATTCATTTAACAATTAGTTCACAAACACTTTTTTTTTTTTTAAACCCTTACCTTCAGTCTTGGAGTCAATACTGTGTATTGGCTCCAAGGCAGAAGAAGAGTGGTAAGGGTAGGCAATGGGGGTCAAGTGACTTGCCCAGGGTCACACAGCTGGGAAGTGTCTGAGGCCAGATTTGAACCCTGGAACCCCCATCTCTAGGCCTGACTCTCAATCCACTGAGCTACCCAGCTGCCCCCCACAAACACTTATTAAGCTCCTACTATGTGCCAAACGTTGTTTAGTGTCTTTTTTTTCCTCCTACAAAAAGAAAATCGGAGACAGGCCCTGCTCTCAATGAACTCACATTCTATCAGGGAAGCCAACACACAGAGGAGATTTCGGGTCATTTTCTAAATGGGCATTTAGGTTTGAAATGTTACAGGGATGGTGAATGCAGCCTCAGGGAAGCAGATGGGCACAGCCTCCCTGTCAAGCAGAAGTAGCAGTACTGATTTGATTATAAAACCAGAAATGGAGAAAGGAGGGAAGGTCAAGGGGGGGGGCACATGTTGGTAGCAATCTGCTGGCCAAAGGGGGGGGGGGGAATGAAGCATGGCTAGAGCTTGGGGCCTGTTAAAGTAAACCACATGGGAAGTACTCACCTTGGGCGCCATGATGATCTTCGGTGAGCCAAGTCTAGCTTGGGACCTTCGAGATGATCTCATTTAGCAGCCCATTTTAGAGATGTAGAAACTGAAGACTCCCAAAAGGAATGGCTTGCCTGTGTCACAGGAGACTGGAGATAAAGCTAGGACCAGAATGCAGGTCTCCTGCCCCCTAGGCAGGTATGTAATGTTAGCTATACCCCAGACTTTTTTTTTTTTTTTAAACCTTTACCTTCTGTCTTAGAATCACTACTGTGTGTTGGTTCTAAGGCAGAAGGAGAGGTAAGGGCCAGACCATGGGGGTGAAGTGACTTGCCCAGGGTCACCCAGCTAGGAAGTGTCTGAGGTCTGATTTGAACCCAGGACCTCCCGTCTCTAGGCCTGGCTCTCAATCCACTGAGCCACCCAGCTGCACCCATACCACAGACTATCGTTGACCCTAGCCCACAGAATAACCTAGAATCAGATTAGCTCTAGACCTAGCCCTGCCACTCACTAGTTGTGTCACTGATGATCAGCTTCCTCACCTCCCAGGGCCTCAGTTTTCTATACCCGTAAAGTGGGTATAACGGTACTTCTATATTATTACCTCACAGGGTAATTATGAGGAAAATATAACCCTCTGTGCTATGGAAACACAAGCTCCTTTTCCTTAGTCGCTATCATAGACGCTTTTAGATCTTGCCTCAATCTCCCCGGCTGCAGCCGCGGCCCTTCTACCTGTTTGTTGTTCAGCGCCCGCCTGGAAGGCCCGGCAGGCCGACGGCGCATCCTGGGGCTGCTAGATTGTCTGATCCAGTGACCCCCTCGGACAGCCCCGGTGCCCTCCCACTCCCTAATCCATTCTCCCATCCTGGTCTCCCCCCGCCGCCCCACCTCACATTCTGAGCCCGTCCGCCTCTGTGCGAGTGTGGGCCCCAACGCCGGGCCCTGCGGGTCCTTCCTGCCACTCCTTCCCCATCCCTCCGCGGGGATCCGAGGGAAGAAGCCCCCAGGAGTGACTGGCAGGATGGAATGATGGCCGGACTCCAGGGCTCATTACTGCGGCTGCCAGGGGGAACCCCTGTGTTCTTCCAGGAGTGGCGGCCTTTGCCCAAAGAAAGAAGAAACGATCCGTGCAGCATAGATTAGAGGTAGGGGGTGAAAGGGGGGGGGAGAGAAAAAGCATTTCTTAAGGAAATGGGTGGGGGGGCTCAGCGGAGAGAGCTCTGGGCCTGGAGTCGCGAGGACCTGAGTTCAGATGTGGCCTCACACACCAGCTAGGCCACCCTGGGCAAGTCACTTCCCTCTGTTAGCTGCTTCAGTTTCCTCATCTATAAAGTGAGCTGGAGAAGGAAATGACAAACGACTCTAGATCTCTGCCCAAAAAGCCCCAAAGAGGGGCACAGAGAGTGGGAGGGACACAACTGAAAATGAACAGCTTCGGGCAAATCGCTCTACCTTTCTGCGCCTCCATTTCTTCATACATAAAATGAGAAAGGACCGAACAAGACAACACTATCCACAACTGTGCTCAGTGCTCTACAAATGTTATTACCTCATTTGATCAGGGTTCTGCCACCAACTGGCAAGTCACCTTCCCTTCTCAGTTTCCCCATCTGTAAAATAAGAAATCAGACCTGATGATGTTCCACATTCTACAAAGTGCAGGCGCTTAATCACAGTAATAATAACCTTTCTATAGAAAGGCTTCACAGATGTCTCATTTGGTCCTTATGATAACCCCAGGAGGCAAGTGGTTTGATTATCTCCATTTTTACAGATGAGGAAACTGAGGCAAACAAAGGTTAACTGACTTGCCTGAGGTCACACAGCGAGGAAGTGTCTGAGGCTGGACTGGATCTCAGGTTCCCCTGACTCCAGGCCTGGTGCTGTATCTCCTGCACCATCAGCTGCTTTATCTAGTGGGAAAGGTAAGACACACACACACAAATAATACAAACTAGAAAATAAATGCATGGGAGAAGCACAGGTGTCTGTAAGAATCCTAAGGGTTTCTGATATTCTCTGAACTATTTTTTGTTCTAAGTCAGGTTCCTTCCAGGCTGTCATTGTGTATTTTTTTGCCTAAATTACCTTCCTGATCAAACAGTCAAACATTCAACAAACATTTAATTAAATCCTTAAGTATATTCAAAACACTGCCTCAAATGCTGTGGAAGAATGTTATCAGTCACTCATTTTCATTCATGTCTGACTCTTCAGGACACTATTTGGGGTTTTCTTGGTAAAGATACCAGAGTGGTTTGTGATGTCCTTTTCTAGCTTAATTTACAGATAAGGAAACTGAGGCAGCTGACGGGGTAAGTGACTTGCCCAGGGTCACACAACTAGTAACTGTCTGAGGCCAGATTTGAATTTAGGAAGAAGAGTCTTCCTGACACCAGGACTGGTACTCTTTCTACGGTGCCACCTCCCTGCACCTAGGTTCTAGGGAAAGGCACAAGGACAATAACATGGCTCCCTCTCCCTCCAGAAACGTACATCCTACTGGGGGGATAGACACAGATTAGTACAAGGAAAATTGAGGCGGGAGAGAGTATTAAGAACGTGGGGTAAGAGTATGTAGGGGATTGGGGGAAATGTCACAGTGGCATCAGAGCAGAGTGGCAGCAATGATCCCCAAACACCTTTCAAATATGGGAGACCATTTGTGCAAATGCACAGAGATGGGAATTATAGGACCCTGGACAGAAGTAGGGAAGTTTGGGGGGAGAGACAGATTTTGGAGGAAAGTTCTAAAGTTTCATTTTGGGGGAACATGAGTTTAAGATGCCAATGGAACATCCTGAAAGCATTTTTTCTAGATTTTGGGGGGATTAGGAGAGATTGGAGCTGAATACGTGTGTAGAGAGAGAAAAAAACAGAAAATATTGACAGAGAAAAGAGAGAGAATCACTTCATAACCCTAGGAAAAACACCCAAACCTACCGGAGCAGAAGATATCTGATACTCTCACAAGGACACCAAAAAGAAAGAAGAATTCAGATAGGGAGAAGAATGGAATTAAAGCAATGGCATGGAAACCTGGGGAAGAAATAAGATTCTTAAAGAAGGGATGCTCAACAGCATTTAAAGCTACAGATAGGTTAAGGACAATGAGACTTGAGAAAAGTTTATTGGAGATAGCAATTAAAAGATCCTCTCTGGTAACCTCTAATAAAACTTTCATTACCGTAATTGGGGTAAGTGAGTGGGTGTTCAGAAAGCGGAAGCACCAAAAGCAGACAATTCTTTTTAGGAGGGTTGGGAAACGGGGAAATACTTTGAGGAGATGGCAGGGCCAAGAGAAGACTCTTCAAGGATGAGGAGATATAGGGAAAGAGCCAACAGAAACTGAAAGATCGAAGGGGAGAGGAAGAGAAGGGAATCAGCCTTTATTACGTGCCTGCTCTGTGCCTGGAGCTTTACAACTATTATTTCACTTGAGCCTCACAACCATCCTGAGCGGGGAGGTATGATTATGATTCCCATTTTACATTTGAGGAAACTGAGCCGGATAGACTAGAGTCACACAACTTGAAACTGTCTGAGATTTCAGATTTGGACTCAGGGCTTTGTGACTCCACACTTCCCAGCTGTGTGACCCTGGGCAAGTCACTTGACCCCCATTGCCTATCCCTTACCACTCTTCTGCCTTGGAGCCGATACACAGTATTGATACACAGTATTTCCTCAAGAAAGAAGAGCAACCTGGAACTCTCATATCTCAACCAGGATCTGGACAGAGTGAACCTCGAGGGAAAAGCTGGAGCGTGATGGTAGCATATCCTGGGTCTTCATACAGCCTTGGGCTGAAGGAGGAAGCCCACCTCTCCTGACCCACAGAGCCTAGGAGCATGAGAGAAAGAGCAGCCTAGAGCACTGGAGAGGGTGATGGGAAGCAGTATCCTTTGGGAGAGCCTAAGCTCTCTAAAACACATTCTATATTGGTGTCTGGCCTATAATAAATGTCTAATTGATGTTTGTTGATTGATTCAATATTCTTAAAGTCCTGTCTAGCTCTGACACTTTATGCTGTGAGTCCTAAAGCCCTGTAGAGCTCTGGCATTCTTTGTCCCAAGACTCCTTCCTATTCCAACATTCTTCGTTCTTGGTTTTTTCCCAGCTCTGGCATTCTATGATTCTGGACATGCTGTAAGCAATAGCAGTACTCTGAGTTGGAAAACCAGTGTGACAAAGTAGAGCAAGCCCTCGTCTAGAAAGGAGACAAATGTAGCCCCAAGCGGGTCACAATCCTCTTACAGAATCTCCTTGGGCTTCAATTTCCTGGTCTGTAAAACGGATTCAGTGATCTTTAAACTCTTCCAATCCTAAGATTTGGGGCTGCCTCTTCAGGATCCTCAAATGACCCCGTTCCTTCTTCCTGTTCAGGCTGTGGCCCACATGCTCCACTCTGGAAATGGCCCTCCAGGCCCTTATCTCTTTGCCCACCTGTTCCACAAAGATGGAATGAAAGGAATTTAGTAACGACTGCCTGAACATCCTGCTGCAGAACTGCAAGGCCCAGACAGAGAAAGAATAAACCTAATAAGGAAAGAAAGTTTGCATCCTGATTGTGAAGAGCCTTGAATTAGCCTTAAATAAATTAACTTTTAAAGTTCAGTTTTTATTGCTGAAATTCTGATAAAAAAAATAATCCCAATTAAAGCAAAAGCTTGTCTCCTTTTTGTCCCAATCTTCAACTAATCCAGTCTGGTGTTTAGGTCAGCGGCCTGAACCACTCCCCACCCTCCCCACATAGGATATCACACTGGCCAGAAATAAGCAACTACCCCATCTTCTGAAATAGGGAGGGGAGAGAGAAGCCAACAAATTTCAACCCAGCAAAGTACCTTGATTTTTTCACTGGTCATCCACTGCATATTATTAATCCGGAAACAAAAGCCCATTACTATGGCTTGCTGGACTTTTCTGCAGTTTGTTTGTTTGTATGTGTCAGCTTTGGTAAAATGATGTAGGCAATTAAGTGAACACAGAATAGTTTACTTGTCAGATCTCTGGGAAAGGAAAGACTTTAAAACCAAGCAAGAGTTAGAGAAAATTACAAAATGTAAATTAAATGGTTTTGATTATATTAAACTAAAAAGTTTTTGTACAAACAAAAACAATGTAGTCAAAATCAGAAGGGAAACAACAAATTGGGAAAAAATCTTTATAACGAAAAACTCTGACAGGGGTCTAATCACTCAAATATACAAGGAGTTAAAGCAATTGTATAAAAAATCAAGCCATTCCCCAATTGATAAATGGGCAAGAGACATGAATAGGCAATTTTCAGGTAAAGAAATCAAAAGTATCAATAAGCACATG